>NC_140591.1:1390164333-1390467667 GCF_964204655.1 Triturus cristatus | reverse complement strand
AATAACTTTAACATTAATAAATAATTAATGTAAGTAAAAAAAAAAAATAATACATATATTAACGTAATATTAATTAAAAATATTCAATATTTTTTGCGTAGGATAGCGGGTGGGTAAAATTTACTATTACCACTCCAGTAAGTGCAATAGTAGGGAAAGCGTTGGGTAGCGAGAGGGTAAAAATTACTATTCACACTCCAGAGAGTGCAACAGTAGGGAAAGCGTTGGATAGCGGGAGGGTAAAAATTACTATTCCCACTCCAGAGAGTGCAATAATAGGAAAAGCATTGGATAGCGTAGGGGTAAAAATTAATTATTCCCACTCCAGAGAGTGCAACAGTAGGGAAAGCGTTGGATAGCGGGAGGGTAAAATTTACTATTCCCACTCCAGTGAGTGCAACAGTAGGGAAAGCGTCAGATGTCGTAGGGGTAAAAATTACTATTCCCACTCCAAAGAGTGCAACAGTAGGGCAAGCGTTGGATAGCGTAGGGGTAAAAGTTACTATTCCCACTCCAGAGAGTGCAACAGTAGGGAAAGCGTTGGATAGCGGGAGGGTACATTTTACTATTCCCACTCCAGTGAGTGCAACTGTAGGGAAAGCGTTGGATAGCATAGGGGTAAAAATTACTATTCCCACTCCAAAGAGTGCAACAGTAGGGAAAGCGTTGGCTAGCGTAGGGGTAAAAATTATTATTCCCACTCCAGTGAGTGCAATAGTAGGGAAAGTGTTGGATAGCGTAGGGGTAAACATTACTATTCCCACTCCAATGAGTGCAATAGTAGGGAAAACAATAATATAATATTTTATTAAAAATAAATTAATTATTAATACCAAAAAAGTATTAAAATTAATTACCAATCACACAATATTTAATAATAAATTAATTATAAATACCAATATTTTTTTAATTAATTGCCTATTAATAATTAATTAACAACCAATTAATTTTCAATACCAAAAATTAATAAATACAAATAATACCAATTAATAATTAATTAATAGTAAATTAATTGTCAATATACAAAAATTATTTCAATAATTAATTATTTACAATTAAATTACTTCCCACCATATTCCCCATAAACCCACAACCCGCTACAAATAATAAATTAATACAATTAACATAAGTATCAATTAAACAATTAATACAAATTAATTACCAATTAATACACATTATTTACCAATTAATAATTAATCAACAACCAATTAATTTTCAATACCAATTAATAATTACCTAATAACAATTAAATTACTTCCCACCCTATTCCCCTATAAACCCACAACCCGCTACAGAAGTAAAACGCAAAATTAAATTAAAAATAATTAATAATTCCTAAAAATTATTATTTAATGTACTATAATTAAATTACTTCCCACCCTAATCCCCTATAAACCCACAACCCGCTACGGAATTAAATTACATAAAAATTAAATAACATCAAATTCATTACTTTAAAAATATTCAAACATACATTCCAAAATTAACAACTATATTATGACTGTCGATATTACTTACTTCTATATTATTTAAATCGATATTTCTTACCTGATTTTCGATAATCTTCACCACTATATTTTAGCAATTCGATATTCTGTCCATTCTATATTAAAAACTCGATATTCTGTCCAGTCGATATTTTTTATTCGATATTATGTCTGTTTACCCTACAAATGGGGCTGTTTTTGTTATGAAAGGACCATCAATACCATTAATGTAACAGGTGCAGGGGCACTGGGGCCAGGAGTGTGACGGGGCCACAGCACCCAAATTGTTACTGTCTTACAAGCAAAAAGTGGAGTGGAGGCCCATTTCCCTTGCTAGTCATAGGGCCACGGTCACCCCTGTTGCACAGGGAACAAGGCCCCAGCACCAGGGAAAGGGGGAGCAAGATGTGGAGCTTTGTTCCCTTTTTTATTATACAAAAGGCAGGCAGCCTACTCTGAGCCTCAGGCCTAGGAGAAATAGCTCTGTGTAGTGGGCAGAGTACGAAGCCTGTTTTGTAGGGCTGAGGGTATCATTGGTGCTGCTGGTGCAGTGGCACTGAGGCCCAGTGATGTGAGGGGCCAACTAAACCCCAATTATGGATGTTTTACTATCCTTCCTTATTTGCTTTAGGCCCCAGTGCACCCTTACTGTGCCAATATTTTTGGGCTCATACCAATGGCCTAAGGGAGGTGAATATTGAAGCAGAGGAGACAACTTAGCTTGGGCCTCAGAGAGATGACAGAAGGGGCATGGCACAAGATTGGGGCCCATGTTTTTAACAAAGAGCAGAGGGATCGGAGCTCGACACCACCTAGACTGTTTCTCGCCTTGAGTTTTGTTTCATTGTTTCTTTATTTGTTTCTTCTTTTTCTTTTTCAAAATTAAAAATATCTGTATCCTGCCTAGCTTCTGAGTTGCTTAGAATATCTCCTGTAACCCTGCTTCGCCTCTGGGGATCAGTCGCTGCTTCGTGACATCCAGCAATTGATATGCATCTACTAGTGGCCGGCCCTGGTGGTTGTAGGCCCATATTTGTACCGATGCGTTTTTGCACAATAAAGTTTTTCACAAAAAAAAAACAAACGCAGAGGTGACTGCCTGTTTCACAAGGCAGTAGCTATCATTAGTGAAGCAGGAAAGGTGGCACTGGATCCCAGGGGGATGAGAGGCCACTGCATCAGAATCATGACTGTCTTACTTTCTAAAAGAGGCATGGGGCCTTGCTAGCATTAGAGCTAAGGAAACTGTTGCTGCAAAGTGGGGGAAAAGCAAGGGAGTTCATTTTTTTCTCAAAGGGACAGAGAGTCTGCTTCAGGACGGAAGTGACGGCCAGGCATGGTAGGAAAGGCAGAGGCAGAGAGGCAACCTACTACTCAGGACTGCAGCTATCATTAGTGCAGCAGGTACAGTTGCACTGTGGCCCAGGAGTGTGAGGGGCTCACAACACTCTGATTATGTGGGGTAGATTTGTTTCGTAAATTTTTGTTTTGAGGGACATATTTTCTCTTTTATACTGCTCACATTTAATGCAGAATTTGAGCTACAGAAAAGTAGCCCTGAAATTATTTCATACTCCCCGCCCTCTGCGTTTAGCCGTACCACTCCCACCGCCCCCCCCAAGTTTTGCCATAAAGCCTTGAAGGGGGGCACGACATCAAAATATTTTCCTATGAGAGCTCAAAGCAAAAAAGTATGAAGACCCAATTTCTCCACATTTCTACAACAAATAACCATTGGCAACATAATGAGCACTGTCCAGCACAACAGCTCTTTACTTGCTGATAAGAGGATAATCGAATACATGGGAGAGCAGAGGTGTCATGCCCAAGATCAAACAGTTTGGAAAGCAACTGAGACATAGAACAGTGCGGCTAAAACCCATAGCAATTGAGATTGGGCAGCCTGATGCCCATTTGAGGCTATACGTATGCAAGGTAAGAGCAAAAATCAGTCACTGTTAAGGGCTGGACTTAAGGGTCATTTCTCTTTAAGGCATCTTGACTGTCATGATGCCACTCTGCAAAGACACAGAGCATTTGAAAAGGGGACAGGTTCTCTTTAGAATGATCACAGTTAGGAGGGAAGGGCCTAATGGATATAAAATAACTCCCAGAAAGATTGGAAGAGGAAAGTAGAGGAAAAATCTAAGCTAAGTTATTAAATAATACGAGTGGAGAAGAACTCAGTACAAGCTCTCCATGAAGAAATTGCTCAAGAAGAACATCAGGCTGCTGAAAAGAGGAAATCATTGGTTAACGCAACAAAAAATGAAATTTGAATGCATTGCGACACATACAACAAAATGGACAGCCTCCTTAATTACAGGACGTGACATCACAGGAAGAAGGTGAAATTCCATGTTGACTAGGGAATCGTAAGTAAAAGAATAGGAATGGTGGCAATTTTGAATAAGGGTAGATATATAGGTGCCGATTCGGATCCTGGAAAAAATTTCCCCGTACGACTCGTATCCGGTCTTTTTACCGTACGAATCGTACAAGTGCCGTACAAACTGCCAAGTACGATTCGCATGGGAAAAAGTCCATACGAATCGCATTGGGAATAATTCCCCACACTTCCTCGGGTCGGAAAATGTGTCCGACACGTCCCCGGACGATTTACCATACAAATGTGAAAAGTGAAGTCCGACCGCGCAAGTACGATCCATCCCGTGCGTCCGATGTTACAACCGTATGGAAAAAACACCGTCCGCACCGAACTCCCATAGCAACCATGGAGACATGTGCCCGCATACGCGCCAAACACCCCCCCAGACCCCGTATGTACGCGCCCAACCACCCCCCCAGCCCTCGTATGTACGCGCCGAACCCCCACCCGTGCATGTGCACCCCCGTACGTACGGACCGTACACCCACCCGTGTATATACACCTGTGTACGTACGGCCCGTACCCCCACCCATGTATGTATGGAGCGTACCCCCACCCCAACAGTGGATGTACGGACCGTACCCTCACCCGCGTATGTATAGAGCGTACCCCCACCCCAACAGTGAATGTACGGACCGTACCACCACCAGCGTATGTATGGAATGTACCCCCACCCCAACAGTGAATGTACGGACCGTACCCCCACCCGCGTATGTATGGAGCGTACCCCCACCCCAACAGTGTATGTACGGACCGTACCCTCACCCGCGTATGTATGGAGCGTACCCCCACCCCAACAGTGTATGTACGGACCGTACCCCCACCCGCGTATGTATGGAGCGTACCCCCACCCCAACAGTGTATGTACGGACCGTACCCCCACCCGCGTATGTATGGAGCGTACCCCCACCCCAACAGTGTATGTACGGACCATACCCTCACCCACGTATGTACACCAGTGTATGTACGAACCATACCCCCACCCGCGTATGTATGGAGCGTACCCCCACCCCAACAGTGTATGTACGGACCGTACCCTCACCCGCGTATGTATGGAGCGTACCCCCACCCCAACAGTGTATGTACGGACTGTACCCTCACCCGCGTATGTATGGAGCGTACCCCCACCCCAACAGTGTATGTACGGACCGTACCCCCACCCGTGTATGTACGGAGTGAACACACACCCCACCAGTCTAAGTACGGAGCGCACCCCAGGCCCCAACACCAGCACCCTCACCCAACATCGCGCATGTACGAGTCGTACCAAGCCAGAGACAAGGACAGCACTGTACAACAAAATGGCCGATGTACGCACCGTACAGACGCTAAAAACACACGTACACAACCAGGACAAAGCAAAACAACACAAGAAGACTCCATTCGAATCGCACAAAGCCACAAAACATGTCCAACAAGCACAAATACAACCTATTCCCTGACCTGCAACTGCCAAACTCCCAAACAGAGGCCCAAAACACAACCACTCCTTATAACACACCCACCCAAAGTTCAAACACAGCCACACCCACCAATGGACCAATAAAAAGGCCCAACACACACAAACCATGATCCTTTGCAACAGACCCACTGCTGCCAGACCACACAGAGAAACAACTGCACCATACTACAACCTCCACTACACCTTACACCTGCACACCTTCACACAACCACCTTCACAAACACACCCTCATCGCATTCACACACACACCTGCACAACCACACCCACACACCCACAACCATCCACACCCACACCCCCCACAACCATCCACACCCACACCCCTCACCATGCCCACTAACAAGAATCCAAAGTTCACTAGCCAAGAGTTGGAGGTCCTTGTCGACGAAATCATCAGAGTCGAGCCACACCTCTTTGGAACATTGGTCAGACAGACCAGCATTTCCGAAAAAACAGCCATGTGGCAGACGATTGTCGATGCTGTGAATGCTGCTGCGTCCACCAGAAGGACCAGGCATGAATGCCAAGCCAGGTGGTACGATCTGCGGAGGACGGTCCGCCGCAAAATGACCGACGACCACAACCAGGCCAACATCACTGGAGGAGGGCCGCCCCGCAGACCGGTACACTACCATCCCTGGGAGGAAAAGGTGATGGCCATACTGCCGCTGGTGGGAGTGGAGGGAGTAGAAGGACTCCGAGAGCCTGGTGAGTACACAAACAACTCACCTCACATGGGGGGAACGTCATCCACAACCAAACTCACAATCATGCACGCAACCACCCCAAAGCTATCGCATGACTCAACCACACTCCATAAACACGCACATGCCACTAGCACCACCATGCCCCATGCACCCAGCTAGACAATGCCAAGTCACAGGCCACAGAAAACACCAACACAAGACACGGTAACCCGGATGGCGGGAGTGTGGGCCTCAAAAATCACATAGTGCAACTCAGAAGCAGACAACAATGCCCTCTGCCCATATGGCCTAGGTCACAGCCAGACAAACAGTGTGTCCCCACACAGGAAAGACTTGCCTGCAAATGGCGGACGCCTTGCATGAAGACATGGGGGTGAAGGCACTTTTTGCACATGACAGCAGCTAATGAACAGCCAACACTGTGAAAGAGTGGCAGCACACACCACCACAGCAGCAGCACAGACACAGACACTACACCCAATGGGTGCCTGGAGATCAGAAACAAACTCACATGAACAAGCCAAGGGCCATTCAAAGATCTGCAAACAGTGTGTGCCTAGGAAGCTGGGCTGAGGTGACAGAGGGTGACACACAGAGGGAGGGAGAGGGGGAGAGAGAGGGAGAGAGACACAGGGAGACGGACAGAGGGAGGTGACACAGGGAGGGAGGGAGAGGGGGACAGAGAGGGAGTGAGAAAGGGATACACAGGGAGACCAATTCAGCCTTGGGTGGTGTGGGAATGTCTGCTCGTCAGCAGGTGGACTGCGTGCATGTAGACAAGGGTGGCCAGTGCCTGCATCCCCCTCTCTTCTCCATGGCAAAACACTGGGCCATGTGTCAACCTGTGCACGAGCACAACGCCAGCTACCTGCATTATATAAGTGTGTGGAACAACTCCATGTGCCCACGTACAGTGCAACACGGAAGGCGCCAATGCATGGCTCACTCCACTACTGACTGCAGTCACAATTGATGCAGCAAGTAAGACTGTGTCACACATAGGTAAAGTCTCAAAAGCTGTGGCCAAGGGACATACCCATGCACAAGTGCACTGTGAGTGGAATGCAAGACATATCCAAATACCCAGAGGAAATGTGCCAACTTTGAAACGAATGAAACATGGATGTTGCATGGAACAAAAATAACATTGTCTCTCTCACACATAGGTCAACGTCGTGGATCACCCCCCAACACTGGGGGGGAAGACTCACAGGACCTGTCTCTGCGGGATGACGATCCCACCGGCAGCGACGACTCTCACCACTCTGTGGACGACCCCGATCAACCTGGCCCCTCTGGTGTCCAACCACCTGCAGCACCTGCATCAGGTACAACTGGGCCAACCACCACCCCCACTCCTGCCACATCCCAGGAGACACCCAGGATCCCTGCCCCACCACCACAACGCAGCCAGGCTGACCAGGAGGGACACGGTGTACCGGGCACCCAGGAGGAGGCAGGCGAAACGCAAATGCCACCCCTCAGGGGTCCCGGAGACCCAATGTGCCCACAAGGGCAGGCCAGGCGCAAGTGGGCAGGGGTGGTGGGAGTGGAGGATGGCGGAGGCGCCAGCCTGACCAGTTGGCTGCGGAACCGGTATATTCCCATGTAAGAAACATCCTGGACACATACCGGCAGGACACCACGGGCATGAGCCAGGTTGTGTCCACCCTCAACGAGATGAAGGGGACCCTCGAGGAGATCAAGACCCAGCAGGCCCAGCAACATGCGGAGCAACATGCCTGTCAACAGCGACACCAAGGACGGATGGAGGACAGACAGGCTGAGCTCGTGACGGTGCTCACGGGAATTAACCGTTCACTCCGTCGGATAACCGACAACATGGGCAACCCTCCCTGTGCCACCAGGCGAAGAACATCACCACCCACAGGGAGGGATCAGGAGGAGGAGGATACATCCGACGGAGCATCCCAAACATCGTCACGGCCTGCTTCTGAGGGTTCCCGCAGGAGGGCGGGTCGTCCACGGAAAAGACCGTGAGGGTCGGCGCAACAGCACCATCTCCCAGGACACCTGGCCTAGCACCTGGCCCACTGGCCCAACAGCAGCACATCAGCAAATGACATTCTCTGCCACATGGACTTGCTGGTCACTGTCTGACCAATGTTGACAAAGACTGTGGCATGGACTCTGATGATTTCCAATGGCAAGGATACCAACTCCCCCAGTGAACTTTGGATTCCACACACCCGGAAAGCCCCTCTTGTCATACCCCCCCCCCCCAACACGTACTCCAACACAAATAAAAACTTACACGATCAAGAGATGATGCCTACATTTTGCATTATTACATTACATGTGTCTTGTAAAGTCTCACCATGCCTGAGTTCTCATATGACTTCAACCATCCATACCCTGGGGCCTGAGTCTGGCACAGGACACACATGGGTCACAATGTATTAGGCAAGACAGACATGGAGCACCATACACACCCGTGATGGGCCCAACCAGCTGAGGGGGTGGCCGCACAACCGTGCCGAAAGACATATTGAGTACAGCAACAGTCATGCGCAGAGGTCAGGGATCATGTGGAGTGTCCTGGGGGGCACCCAGGTATGTGTAGACAGGTGGCAGAACCATGTCCTGCAAGCTTGAGTCAGGTGGATGCAGAGAATGGTTGCCTGGCCAACGTTGGATGCATGGGGATGGCACATGTCACAATACCCACACAGTCATGGACATCATGCACAATACAGAGTCTAATCCCAGACAAACAGCTTGCATCTTGCTACTCTACACATAGACACATAGCCACTATCACTGAGAACAATGCCAGACATGCCGTATGCACCGTGGCAACACACCAGCATTGACCGAGAAGAGGCACCTTGGAGGCATAGGGACACCTTTATTAGTCATGTATTCCGGAATGCAGAGGCAACTCGGAGTACACATACACAGGTCATGTGGAGTAACATGTGGGTCCAACACTGGCACCCCCCTTCTGCACCACAAATGCTTGATATCCATGGAACTGGCACACAAGTGTCGGGTAACAGCTAAACACCCCCTGCTGCTCACGGAGAGGCTGCCATACACCATTGATCCTCTGATGTGGAAGTCCCACACCATGTCAAGCCAACGCAAACCGTATGTGTCCGAGGGCAGTGTTACACACATTGATGCCTTCATCACAATCCACTATCCCATTACAGATGACTGTCAACAAGTCTGACCATCTATTCAGGTGAATCCAGCTACATGTCATGTGTCCCATGGTGATGCGACATGTCTGCAGAGGAACCAAACATTGACAGGGGCAGTGTGCACACATCGTAAACAACTGCCACACCCAATACACCCCTGATGCATCCCTTACCCTAAGGAGACTTCCACGATGACGTGTCCATGAGGAATAGCAGTGCCACAACAATGCAACCAGCAGACGGCATGCGCAAGTACCTGGGGATGAGAGACACACAAGAAGTCAGCCACAAAAAGCTCATCCACTTGCATGTGCATGTACTCGACACATATAAGGATGACAACATGCTAGGTCACAATTATGACTGTGGAAATACACTCATCACTGGCACCATCACTCGAGTGACAAATCCACACACACCTCTGACTCACGTGGCATACATGCAGATGGACACACACATTGCAACACATGCCACACAAGGACCAATGCGTGCACACTCAGACACTGGTACTCACCACTAAGCAAAGAAGTCGCGTATGAGCCGACTCCGGATGTCCTCTTGTGCAACCACATCCTCCACATCACTAGCCCCATTGCCAAGCCCTTCGTCCTCCACGGGTGGATGGTCCTGATCATCTTGATCCAGGATGAGTGGCACAGCTTTCTCAACTGCCATGTTGTGCAGCATGCAGCAGACCATGAAGATTTTGCAGACCCTTCACCGGGGCATATGGGAGGGCGCCGCCGGTCTTGTGTAGGCACCTGAATTGGCTCTTCAGGAGGCCAAATGTCCTCTCTATCACTCGCCTTGTCCGGCCATGGGCGGTGTTGTAGCGGAGCTGGGCCGGCGTGCTGGGGTTGCGGAGAGGTATGATCAGCCATGGCATGTTGGGATAGCCAGCGTCCCCTACATGGAAACCACATGGACATAAGTAGGACAGGAGAAGCAGTCGGGCTGGAAATCTACGCAAAATACAGGACAGACAGAGTGTACCCACCAACAACACATGCTCGTTCGTTGCGCAGCTGCGTCATCATTTCAGGCACCCTGCTACGCCTCATGATGTAGGCATCGTGTGCTGATCCTGGAAAACGAGTACAGACATGTGAAATCACCATGTTGGACAGACACACCACAAGGGCATTGATGGAGTGGTAGTGCTTGCGATTCCTGTACGCTACCTCCTGTGCCTGTGGTGGTACCAAAGCCACATGTGTCCCATCTATGGACCCAATGACATGGGGCATCCCTCCCAGGGCATAGAATCCACGCTTGACACCTGTCAACTGTTCAGGAGTTGGGAAATGGATAAACTCATCCAGGTGAAGCAACATGGCCTCTAAAAAATCATGCAGCACACGGCTGAACATGCTCTGGGACATGCCACCAACATGAGCTATGGTATATTGAAAGGTACCCGTGGCAAAAAAATGTAGGGCTGCCATTACCTTCAGCTTGAGTGTCAGTGCCGTAGGATACCTGTGCAGCGGTTGCAGGTGTGGTGCCAGCCTTGCCGTCAACTCCTCAATCAACGGTTGGGGGAAGCGGCAGCAGCGTATACAGTCATTCTCCCGCATGTCAGCCAAGTCCGGAATTGGTCGGGGAAGAGGCGGCGCTCTGCAGTAATTTGGAAGTGACAAGGAAGAGTGAGTGCACTACAACAACAATTTATATGTACTGAGCACATGTTAATCTGTCAATACACATATGCTACATACGGAGTCAGGTATGTGCTACATGCCCTGGACACGTATGGCTGCCAGGTGACACTCCTACCAAGACCCAGCTACACACGGGGATTGTGAACCTCCACATCCCATGGCATGGAACTAGCTGTGTCCCAGTGTAAGTGAACAGCCAGACGCAATACAGGAGTGACATACATCAACATATCAGCAGATGTAGGATGTTGATTGCAGAGACAGGTAGCGGAACACTAGAGCCACAGGTCACATGACATTACACTAGGACAGCCCACACACCTTGCCATGAAGGTGTACATGTCATGACTGATCACACATACATTGAGAGGATGCAGACAGGTCCTTGTTACGCTACTCCGTGTCCCATGCATACATACACACCTTACATCCGATACCACATGTGGCCTGGTGTGCGTAACAGTGTGCCATGGCCATCTACACACAGACACATGTTGGTTGCAGCAACTGCAGATGCATTTGAGGGAACACCAACATCAAGCTAATGGGAACACACCACACATACATGACATAGTCACATCGTGCAACGTGGGTAGTCACATGTCAGGTGTGGTAACCCCTGTAGCGGGCATCAGGGGACACTTGCGTGTGTTGTTGACTGTGCCATGCCAGTGACGCTTATCTCAAGTGTTCTGTACGACATGCACAAATGTCAAAGGAGTGAAGGGCATGTCTGGCACATAGTGCACCATCACACATAACATCTGTACACATCGCATCATACATCTATTGCCTTCACAACTCAGGAGTAATGTGCCACATCACAGCCTTTCACACCTGTGCCCCACATATGTAGTACTGCACAGACAATGCCTTGATGTCCATCCATGGACAAGTATGTCAGCTCTATTCCTTTCTGTGTGCTGCCTGTCACCACTGTTATGTGTGAAAGGCACCGTACATTCGCTCTGAGGGCGTGTGTACGTTCCCTATCACTATGGGAGTGCTGCCGTAGGCCTACCCATAGTGATAGTGAGCGTACACGCGTGTGCACGGTCCGTATCACTATGGGTACGCATACGCGAGCACACCCATAGTGATAGTGAGCGTACAGGCGTGTGTATGGTCCGTATCACTATGGGTAAGCATACGCGAGCACACCCATAGTGATAGTGAGCGTACACGCGTGTGTACGGTCCGTATCACTATGGGTACGCATACGCGAGCACACCCATAGTGATAGTGAGCGTACACGCGTGTGTACGGTCCGTATCACTATGGGTACGCATACGCGAGCACACCCATAGTGATAGTGAGCGTACACGCGTGTGTACGGTCCGTATCACTATGGGTTTGCTCGCGTATGCGTACCCATAGTGATACGGACCGTACACACGCCTGTACGGCCCGTTGCTATGCATTTGGGGTGCCCTAGGGCCCCGGAACGCACCGTACCTGTGTGTGAATCTCCAAATTACATAGGGGACACATGAGGGACAAGTATGAAGCCAGAGATGCATGCTGGTTGCCATGGAGACCGAGTTTAAACTGTGAATTTGTTGAATGAGGTGGCCTGCGAAAGTTGGTTTGAAATAATCTACTTTGTTGCAAAGTTGTTGTTGAAATGACATCATGCTGAATTCTAAAAAAATCTAACCCCCTCACAGGGGTAGGTTTAAATGGATTGGAGGAAACATAGGATGCAAATGTGAGTGACCAATCACTCTGTACTCCTGTGCATGAAACAGGCCAGCAAGGCAGATATAAGGCAGCCAGGTCCCATGAGAGAGCACTTGCCTGCACATCTTTTGATTCCACAACACTGCTGCTGCTCGTGATTCCCTGGCACCATGTCAAGGTCTGTGGAGAGGGCCCAGCCTTTCACCCTGGAGGAGAATGTGGCATTGCTGGATGTCATCCTCCCACAGTACCCCATGCTGTATGGCCGACCAGGGTTTCAGGTGAGTGCTGAGTCCACTAGCACAGACTGTGGCCCTTTTTTGTGACTGTGACTTCTGGCATTGTGTCCAGGTGTGACACACATGCATTGTACTGTAGGGTGGGTCCCAGGGGGGGAATGCCTAATGTCTCCCAGCCAGAGCATGCTGTGGTGCATGTCTGCCGTCCTCACTTGCATTGTGTTTACTGTGACAATCACTGCATGGTGCATGCCACATTCTGCCTGTCTAATCCTCCTGGGAATGTTGCTTCTACAGTCCTCATGTGATTCTGTGGTCACCCCAGTGTGACAGGTGACTGTACCCACAGATGTGTGTTTGTTCAGTGTACCTGTGCTGAGAGTGTCCACATGATGTGTTCGTACCCTGGACATCGGTGTGTGTGTAAGTCCCCTGTCATGTGGGTGGGTGCATATGTGGAGTGTAGCACCCCAGCTGCATGAGGGATGGATATACCCTGCCCATCTGATGTGAGCAGGGAGCAGTGCTGTGTGTCTGACGTGCAGAGCCAGCCCCACACCTGTGAGCCCCCCCAGTCTAGTGGCACATGTGCAGAGTGAGGTTTGTAGCTGCAGTTGGCAATGGCAGGTGAATGTCCTATGCCTGTGTGTGTCTGTGTACTCTGCTGAGGTAGCGTCAGTGGCCTGTGGCATGTGACTGCTTTGAGGTGCTGCACATAATCCTGGTGTACCTTCTGATGCACAGTGTGAGTCTGGATCATTTATTGTGTCGTACCCCTCATGCCACCTGTGTACTTTCAATGGCACGTGGTGCATTTGCCCTTACACAGAGGAAAATGTCCCTATGACAAAGGTGCAATGCTTTGGCTGCATACTATGCCTTGTTGAAACCAGCAAAATTGTTCTAATGTGTGTCTCTGTGACATGTGGCAGGTGTATTGATGTAGTCTCACTTTTTCAACCCCACAGGTAGGCGCTTCTGCCAAGGAGCAGATCTGGAGGGACGCCGTCAGTGTCGTGAGGAGGACGGATGGTCGCAAGCGGCGCCTGGCCCAGGTGAGAAAACGCTGGCAGGATATCCGGTGCTGGTCGCGGAGGATCGCACGGGTCCTGCTGGGGGACTCACCTCTGGGCCCTAAGAACCATGGGTGTCGCCGTCTGACCCACATCCACAAGCGTGTGCTGGCGGTGGTCTTTCCTGACATGGACAGGCGCTTACGGGAGAAGCAGCAGCAGGAAGGGGGTAGGTACATGTGTGTTTGTTGTGTGTCACCAGCATTTGTAAGTGCGCAGTTGCATGGATACACTGCCAGTGTTTAAATGTGCGGTGCAGGTCCTGTCACCCACAGTATAGCGGTGCTGTCCTTCCTCCCTTCCCCTCCTTGCCATGTGTTCCCTGGTCTGTGTGTAGTCACTCTTTCACAAGGTCATCTGGGCTGGCAGTTTATCCACGTGACCAATGCTTGCAGCATCTTGTGTGGGGGTGGTGTGTAACAGGTTTTGGGACCTTGCCTGTGCCCTGTCCAGTTCAGTACTTGTGGGGTCCATGTCAATTGGCACTGATGCTGAGTCCAGACATAGGAGTATGTCTCTGAAGTGTAATGCCTTACAGCAAGCATGTCCTATGTTGTGGCCTGTGACATGATGTGCATGAGTGTGCGATACGCAGAGTGCAGGGATGGTGGCCTGTGTTGCAGTCATTACCATTCAGGACCATGGAATATTGTGGCCACTACTGTCCCCTGGGGCATATTTTGCTAGGTATCATGTGTGTCATCACAATATGTGGACACTCTCAGTGTCTACAGCATAGGATGTGCTCTGTGCCATTGTCCCCTGGCACCATGTATATTTACGTAACGTGTTCTACAAGTGTCCACTCTACAGCCTGACCTAATTTTCCGCGTTCATACTCACGGTGGCCAGTGCCTGTGTGTCTTGTTACAATTATCTGATGATGGCCATTTGTAAATGAGATCGTTGTACAGGCGCACATGGGGTATTTTGGGTCCAATATGGGTTTCTTGCAGCCCATGTGTATTTCTCCCAGATTAAGAGATGCAAGTGCTTCCTGTGTCTCATCATATTGTCTCATGTAGGGGGTGGTTGGTGCGGGCAAGGCCTACATGTCGACACCTGAAATCTCATTGCTCGGTCTGGCCAGTGTGTGATGTTTGTCTGGACATACACTCAAGGTGCAGTGACCCATTCATGTTGGGCATGTCTTTAAGTATTACCTTTGCAGCATGTGCCTCAAGTTCATGGAGATGGTCCCTGCTCATCCCTAGTTACGGCAACGCTGTGTGGTGCAGATGCAGTGCTGGATTGTCCCCAGAGCCTGGCTCCTCTGTCCAAATCCATATCATGTCATTTGCAAATGTGTCATGCTCTCCACAGTTTCTCAGTGGCATGGTGGGTGAACCAACTGTGTGTTGCAGGGCCTATATATGTACCTTGTATTGTAGATGTTACTCATCTTTCTTTTCAGGCTATGCACTGTAACCGATGTAGATTTGACTCATGTGACATATGTATACAGGTGTGTGATTAATTCCTGTTTCTTCACCTTGCCCACAGCATCGTCGGGGGACACGGATGGAGACACTGGCACGGACCGTGCGGAGGGACCTTGCACCAGTGCCAGCAGTGACATCTTAGCTGGCACATCGAGTGGAACTGAGGCCGAGGGGAGTGAGCCGGAGGACCTGTCCACTGCCACCACATAATATGAAGCTGACGGGTCCGAGGCTGAGCTCTCCGAGGGGGCGGAGGCTGCTCCAACAGCTGACAGCAGCACAACATCTCTCCCCGCCCCCTCCATTGCCATCAGCGGCCTCCCACTTGCTCGTGTCCCTTCCCGGCGTGCTAGGTCACCACGTGTCTCCTTCCTGCCAGGCACCGCACCCCCTGCCCCTGTCTCCACTGCTGCCGCCAATGCCGAGTCTGTGGACATCCTGCGGCAGTTGCAGGTTGGTCAGGCTGCGATGCTTATTGTCCTCCATGGCCACAGCCGAGTGCTCAACAACATGGAGGCATACTTGGAGGGCATTTCAGCATCGCAGGCTGACCAACGCAACTTGCTGCGGTCTATTGACTCGACACTGACTGCAGCAGTGGGTCTCCTGCAGCACTTCGTCCCACCCCCTACCCATGCCCCATCCACACTTCCCACTCCCATGCCTGTCCCACGTACACCCAGACGTCAGCATGCACACACCCCACCAGACACAGGCACCACACCAGCAGGGAAGGACAAGCGCACACCTCCTGGCACGCACACACAGGGTGAAGTAGGCACACCCACTGGGTCGGGGGGCAAACGTAAGACACGCAGCCAGAGTGGGAGTCCGCATTCTCCAAAATCCACTCCCTCCAAATCCACTCCCCTCAGCTCTCCTGGCCACAAATCCAGCAAAGACTCCTTCGTGGCCGCTCTGTCCCTGAGCCCCACAGTGACACCACCCCGCAAGCAGTCAAAGGAGTCCCCGGTCAGGGTGGTTGAGTCCCTCCCCCTGTCCACACCCTCCCCGGGTAGCGCTGCGACCCATCCCTGTGACCCCCCCCCCCCTCCTTGGGGCTTGTGGTTCCTTCGGGTGCAGGGGAGACGCTGGGCGACCTGGCTGTAGTGTGCAGCGCCGTGCTCCAATCCACCTTTGGCGCTGCCCCACCCCCTGTGTTGGAGTCATCCGTCCCTGCACCCACAACACCTACCCTTGCCCCTCCTGTCCCTGCGGTGCCTGGTCCTTCCCCCCAACATGATGCCCCCCCCCCCTGTGGAAGACAAAGGAGTCTGACTGTGCAGGCAAGCCAGGGGACACGCGTCCCACTGTGTCCCCCATCCGGATTTGAGTCATGGACTGCCCTATGGGCCTTGTATGATGAATCTTACTTACATCCTGCTGAATAAAGCAATTTGTTTTTTCCATGGAACACTATTGTTTATCTGGTATTGCTGTTGGTGTACCTGCTCCATGAATTTGGGTGGTGATAATGTGTTGGGTGTGTGGGAAATGTAGTCTTGTGCTGGTCATAGGGTGGACCCTTGTATCTGTGTGAGATCACAAGCTGTTGGCTAAATTACTTTGCTCATGTAAGCAGTTACTGCATGGTGACATCGTCCCAAGGTGTGTTCCTTCCTCTGTGTAACCTGACATCTTCCCTGCAGGGTGTTTCCAATATGTGGTGCTGAGCTGTGTCTACATCAGCTGGGTGTGTGACGGACTCCTTCAACTTTGCACATGCATGCTGAGCGATGTCTCCACCTGCATCATTCGTGGCATCCTTGGTGGTCACTGTACTTGTGTATGTAGACTGTTGAAATGACTTCATGTGGACATGTTCTCTATTAGGCGCTATGCATGTGTGTACTCCCAGCCTCGCACACATGTGGTACATGTACTGCAGGGTCTTTGTGCACCTGACTGACATTTGTTGGCATTGTATCTGTGGGTACTCCACCCTTTGCGTTCCATGGGCACTGCTGGGAGGACTCTACACCCACCCCTCCTGTGTCTGGGCATTGCTGGGAGTGATAGGCACCCACCCCTCCTGCGTCTGGGCACTGCTGGGAGGACTCTGCACCCACCCCTCCTGTGTCTGGGCACTGCTGGGAGTGATAGCCACCCACCCCTCCTGCGTCTGGGCACTGCTGGGAGGACTCTGCACCCACCCCTCCTGTGTCTGGGCACTGCTGGGAGTGATAGGCACCCACCCCTCCTGTGTCTGGGCACTGCTGGGAGGACTCTGCACCCACCCCTCCTGTTTCTGGGCACTGCTGGGAGGACTCTACACCCACCCCTCCTGTGTCTGGGCACTGCTGGGAGGACTCTACACCCACCCCTCCTGTGTCTGGGCACTGCTGGGAGGACTCTACACCCACCCCTCCTGTGTCTGGGCACTGCTGGGAGGACTCTACACCCACCCCTCCTGTGTCTGGGCACTGCTGGGAGTGATAGGCACCCACCCCTCCTGTGTCTGGGCACTGCTGGGAGGACTCTACACCCACCCCTCCTGTGTCTGGGCACTGCTGGGAGGACTCTACACCCACCCCTCCTGTGTCTGGGCACTGCTGGGAGTGATAGGCACCCACCCCTCCTGCGTCTGGGCACTGCTGGGAGGACTCTACACCCACCCCTCCTGTGTCTGGGCATTGCTGGGAGTGATAGGCACCCACCCCTCCTGCGTCTGGGCACTGCTGGGAGGACTCTGCACCCACCCCTCCTGTGTCTGGGCACTGCTGGGAGTGATAGCCACCCACCCCTCCTGCGTCTGGGGACTGCTGGGAGGACTCTGCACCCACCCCTCCTGTTTCTGGGCACTGCCGGGAGGACTCTACACCCACCCCTCCTGTGTCTGGGCACTGCTGGGAGGACTCTACACCCACCCCTCCTGTGTCTGGGCACTGCTGGGAGTGATAGGCACCCACCCCTCCTGCGTCTGGGCACTGCTGGGAGGACTCTGCACCCACCCCTCCTATGTCTGGGCACTGCTGGGAGTGATAGCCACCCACCCCTCCTGCGTCTGGGCACTGCTGGGAGGACTCTACACCCACCCCTCCTGTGTCTGGGCACTGCTGGGAGTGATAGCCACCCACCCCTCCTGTGTCTGGGCACTGCTGGGAGGACTCTACACCCACCCGAGTGATAGGCACCCACCCCTCCTGTGTCTGGGCACTGCTGGGAGGACTCTGCACCCACCCCTCCTGTGTCTGGGCACTGCTGGGAGGACTCTACACCCACCCCTCCTGCGTCTGGGCACTGCTGGGAGGACTCTGCACCCACACCTCCTGTGTCTGGGCACTGCTGGGAGGACTCTGCACCCACCCCTCCTGCGTCTGGCCATGTACGCTCCATACATACACGGGTGGGGGTACGGTCCGTACATTCACTGTTGGGGTGGGGGTACGCTCCATACATACGCGGGTGAGGGTACGGTCCGTACATTCACTGTTGGGGTGCGGGTACGCTCCATACATACGCGGGTGAGGGTACAGTCCGTACATACACTGTTGGGGTGGGGGTACGCTCCATACATACGCGGGTGGGGGTACGGTCCTTACATACACTGTTGGGGTGGGGGTACGCTCCATACATACGCGGGTGGGGGTACGGTTCGTACATTCACTGTTGGGGTGGGGGTATGCTCCATACATACGCGGGTGAGGGTACGGTCCGTACATACACTGTTGGGGTGGTGGTACGCTCCATACATACGCGGGTGAGGGTACGGTCCGTACATACACTGTTGGGGTGGGGGTACGCTCCATACATACGCGGGTGGG
Source organism: Triturus cristatus (assembly GCF_964204655.1). Taxonomy (NCBI): domain Eukaryota; kingdom Metazoa; phylum Chordata; class Amphibia; order Caudata; family Salamandridae; genus Triturus; species Triturus cristatus. The sequence goes on along the minus strand of NC_140591.1, from coordinate 1,390,448,599 downwards.
GGTACGGTCCGTACATACACTGTTGGGGTGGGGGTACGCTCCATACATACGCGGGTGGGGGTACGGTCCATACATTCACTGTTGGGGTGGGGGTACGCTCCATACATATGCGGGTGAGGGTACGGTCCGTACATACACTGTTGGGGTGGGGGTACGCTCCATACATACGCGGGTGGGGGTATTGTCCGTACGTACCCGTGCCCACGCTGTGGAATGCTTGTGCGGCCCGTACCCAGGCCTTTGGCACATGGGTACGGCCCGTACCGCCATTGTTGGGGTGACGTAGGTGTGGGCATGGTACGACTCGTACCCACGCTCTTAAGGCGTGGGTACGGTACGTACCTGTATTGTTGTGTTGCCGGGTTCGCGTCGTCGCCCACTTCCGTTGTGGCGGACGCTGGCGTTGCTGGACACGTCCCCACCCCCTCGAAGTGACCAGGGCCTGGAGGTCAGGTATGTCCAGGGCATGTGAGCTGTGTGACATGGGTGGGAATTTTGTGTCCTGCCCCTGCCCCCCCCCCCTTTGCCCCTGGGTGTTGTTCTGACCTTCTGCGGCGTCTGCGGCGGTACCTGTAGAGGAGGTCGACTGCTATGAGGGCCGGGATGACACGTAGGTTCGGGTCCATGTCTGTCCATCGCGTACAGGTGCTCCTTGTGCGCGTCGTCCTGATTTCCCGGCAGTTTTTGGCTGCCGGGAAATATTCTCCGTGCGGGATGACGTCGGTGCGAATCGTACTTCCTGGTTCGTGGAACGCAGGCTGCATGCGTCCCGACGTCACGTCGGCGCTGTTCCGGATGTCATTTGTATGGTTATTTTCCTCGGTTGGTGTTTTGTACGACTCGTATGGAAATAGTGTTTCCGTGCGAATCGTACTTGCATGTTTGTAAAGTTTTACAACCGGGTACGAGTCGGACGGAGAAAACCCTCCGACCGACGGTTCGTACCCGGTTTCTCCAGGATCCGAATCGGCATCATAATGTTTGATGACATCTCTTCCTTTGTCCTAATGATGATTAGCATGGCGGGTAGAAGACAAGGCACAATCTCATTTACTTGCTCAACACAACAGAGGTAAGAAAAAAATACAAAGGGTACAATGGCCACAGAGTCATTGACGCAGGCCTACCGGAGGCTCACAAGGAAATGTTTCTGGAGCCGCCTCCCTCTTGGGTAAGGTAAATGGCAGCCCTTGCAGATGCAGTGTTGTCCTAAGCACTATAACATGATTCGAGGAGCTGTGTGGGAGGAACTGGTTCAGTGAAAGGAGCTGGTTGGAAATGTAACAGTCAATGCTGAAGGAATGGCGACTTAGCACCAGACCAGTGGCATGTTGATTATGATCATGCATGGTTCACCAAGGGCTACCCATAAATGCAGAAATTGTGATGTTGAAAGCTCTAGGGGGGTCATGACCCAGACTGCATTACTTTATGATCACATCAAAACCTAGTAGGCATTTCAATAAGTACCTTCTGGTATATGTTTGGATGGGGATACGTTATTGTCTTCCTTCTAGTTTTTTTTCTGTCTTTTGCTTCACAGACGCATGCCCCTGGCATTCGTCCATGCTTTTAAACTGCAGCCCTAGTGCCCTGAGGACTCAAGGGCAGGGAAGCCCTAGATATAGTGAGCACAACAGAAGGCTATAATGGGCTCCAGTGTCTGTTGGTGAAACGCTGTCTATGATTGCTACAATGTTCAAAGAACAGATGTGAAGGTGCAAATACAAATGTTTCTTCATAGAATGGAAGATGGATTTTTCTAATTCATACTTTGATTTTGGAAATGCACCTCACTAACACACCGGGCCCTAGTTGCAGGATAGAGCTGTGTTCCAGTTGATTTGTCAAACAGTAAGATGCCATACCCCCAGTCAAAGTCTTTGGAATTGTGATTAATGATTATACATGGTGTTTCTGTAAAGATCACAGCTGCAGAGCCTCTTCTGAAGCATAAATGTTTAAATAAAAGCAGGCTCAGATGTGTGATAAATCAATTCTGAGATCAGGGATGGAGCACAGATGTCTAATTTAAGAATCTACGACCTTGTTTTTCTGTCTGGGTGGCTTTATTCAGAAGCCATATGTCTACACATATTTGTACTGCGCTTCTAAGACCAACACAGCCAGCAGAATGAGATGCATTTGTCCAGAGCCGAAGACCAAGTCAATGACCATCCGCTAAATCAGCGTTTAGCCCCGTTCTAAGGCGATGATAAGTAGTGTGTCGGATCAGTAGGTGCGATTATCGCAGCCGATAAATTCCAACGCTTGAAAGTTATCTGGTGCGATAAATAGCACCTTTTCCAAGTTTTTGATGAACAACGTGTGGATTTTGGTGCCAAACACATCGAAATTCATGTTATCGTAAATACCACAGTGCTTTGCCCCACGTAATTACCATCGAACTTACAATTCCGACCCCTGTGCAAAGAAAGGTTTGCACAAGTATCGGAAAACACTGATTCACTCATAAGAATGGTTTTCAACAAATGTAATGAGGACTTTAGCAAAGTAAATTGTGATTGTGCTATGTTTTAGTTTGCTGGAACGTGTTGATGGATTGCACTACTGAATATCATGGTACAAGAATATCAAGGACAGAATATCCAGGGACCAAATCTCAAAAGTAAGTGCTTATAGAAATGTATAGATTTACTATTCCCATCTCCACATCTATGTGCCTTGTAGCTATACGTACTGCATGGGTACATATATGAGGAGTTAGGCATGCAAAATCTAGACTTACATTCCTGCCAATATGTTTTTTTCGATATTTTATCCTCGATATTGTGTACCATCGATATTCTAGGGTCGATATTCATGGTGTACACCGTGTTGCTGTAACATCTGAGCTCTGTCTGACGAATGCTGTAGCATTACTCGCCTTCACATCCACATTGAAGCACGGTGGTTCATTTCCATGGAATAGAAATGATGCACCATGGACATGTATTTCAGAATACAGGAGGATTAGCAGCTAAACTGTAAACGCATAAACACCTGTGCAACAGTTATACTATAAACACGTGAACACCTGTGCACCAGTTATATTGACTGCTGCTCCTGTATTATGCAGTACAAAAGGGGGTGGTGATGGACGGAGCATCAGAACCAATCAAACACTCACACCCAGTCAACAGATCTGGGTTTGATCCATCACCATTCTTTAGCCCACTGTGCCACCCCAGTTCAGACATGGCCATATGCAAATCAGTCTGACCCTGTGCCTCATGGGAACAGTCCAGCCCGAACTGCCAAGCCATGCCTTCCCTGGACCGGAAACAAGCTTCCTAGGACCGGTTTCTGGCATTTCAGCCGTCTTCAGCCAGGCTTGCTTGAATCCAGTGGCAAAGTGAGCAAGGGACTCACGTCTGAGCATACCCTGCCAACTTATGGCAAACAAAGCATTACAAAAGGGGGTGGTGATGGACGGAGCATCAGCACCAATCAAACACTCACACCCAGTCAACAGATCTGGGTTTGATCCATCACCGTTCTTTAGCCCACTCTGCCACCCCAGTTCAGACATGGCCATATGCAAATCAGTCTGACCCTGTGCCTCATGGGAACAGTCCAGCCCGACCTGCCAAGCCATGCCTTCCCTGGACCGGAAACAAGCTTCCTAGGACCGGTTTCTGGCATTTCAGCCGTCTTCAGCCAGGCTTGCTTGAATCCAGTGGCAAAGTGAGCAAGGGACACACGTCTGAGCATACCCTGCCAACTTATGGCGAACAAAGCGGTACAAAAGGGGGTGGTGATGGACGGAGCATCAGAACCAATCAAACACTCACACCCAGTCAACAGATCTGGGTTTAATCCATCACCGTTCTTTAGCCCACTCTGCCACCCCAGTTCAGACATGGCCATATGCAAATCAGTCTGACCCTGTGCCTCATGGGAACAGTTCAGCCCGAACTGCCAAGCCATGCCTTCCCTGGACCAGAAACAAGCTTCCTAGGACCGGTTTCTGGCATTTCAGCCGTCTTCAGCCAGGCTTGCTTGAGTCCAGTGGCAAAGTGAGCAAGGGACTCACGTCTGAGCATACCCTGCCAACTTATGGCGAACAAAGCGGTACAAAAGGGGGTGGTGATGGACGGAGCATCAGAACCAATCAAACACTCACACCCAGTCAACAGATCTGGGTTTGATCCATCACCGTTCTTTAGCCCACTCTGCCACCCCAGTTCAGACATGGCCATATGCAAATCAGTCTGACCCTGTGCCTCATGGGAACAGTCCAGCCCGAACTGCCAAGCCATGCCTTCCCTGGACCGGAAACAAGCTTCCTAGGACCGGTTTCTGGCATTTCAGCCGTCTTCAGCCAGGCTTGCTTGAGTCCAGTGGCAAAGTGAGCAAGGGACTCACGTCTGAGCATACCCTGCCAACTTATGGCGAACAAAGCGGTACAAAAGGGGGCTCCTGTATTGTGCAGCATATGGTGTGAATGATTCACCCATTAAGGGCAACAGAAATGGATTTTTCTGTGCTTGCAGAGTCTTCTTTTACAAGAATATGGGGAATATTATCTAGGAAGTGGCGGAGCACGGCGTTAGCCTCCTTGGCTTAACGCCTCTCATCGCCACTTCGGAAGCGCCAAGCTGCACCATATTACCAAGGATATGGTGCAGCCTGGTGTTTCCCCCTGCGATGGCGCTAAGTCTCACGACTTAACGCCAACGCAGGCACCCTTGCACCAGAGTGCAAGGGTGTCTGTGTGCAGGGGAGGATTGGTTATGTGTAGGAAGGTGTCCCTTCCTGCACATAGACAATCCTAAAATGCCATTCTGTCACTTTCATATGTGCTGCTTCATGCTGCACACATGTAAGTTACAAAATGGCATTTAAAAAAAAGGTTTGTTTATGTATAGAAAGGGACACCTTCCTGTTCATAAACAAACCTTGGCATTTTGTTTTTTCCATGTGTGCTGCACAAGGCAGCACACATGGAAAAAGCAAAAAAGAGGAGAAATGAAGCATTTCTCCTCGTTTCGCCACCTTAAGACCAGGATTATTCTGGTCTTAAGTTCAGCGCTGCCACCTATTATCACCTCTCTTGATAATAGGTAGCAGCGTCGAAGTGAATGGGTGTTGCGGTGGAACGCCTACAGCAACACCCACTGCACTGGGGTTCCTATTCACTAGTGTTGGTGCTTTTCAGCATTAAAAGGGCAGATTGATGGACTAGGGATATGTGTGTCTTTTAAGACAAGAGCCATAAACACAAATCATGAAAAACCCAGAGAACACACATAGTGAAATCCACACAGGATAATCCACACAAGTCAAGGTTCAAACTACATACTTCGAAGGTTTAGTTAAAATAAAAAATCAATACAGGGCAGCAAATGACAATGGTTAGTCAACCAAATAAAAATGCAGAAAATGCAAATGTAAAATATAATTGGTAGTGGAAACTGAATCCTAATTCAGTCAACAGCCAGAACCAAATAAGGTTTAACATAAGGCAAATGAGAAGTTAAGACCATTTGTCATAAGGAATACTGAGTAAAGTTTTGAGTGAGAAGTGCAAAAAATATTCTAAGTGAAGATTAATAAAGAGACTGACATGGAGTCTGCTCTCTAAGAGGTCCGAGAAGGAGCCTGGCTTGAGTCCCAAATGGTGAGTTTTTATACACTTTTAGACAGATTGACTGTACAGTCAGTGTGGTATGATGAAGAAAGTTACATAAAGCCATCCAATAATAAAACAGAAAACACCTCACATGGTATAATGACTTTTACTCTTCTTCTATGAAATAATGCTATATAATGTCCAACAACAGAAAATAAATACAAACAGAATCTCCATTTTGCCTCAGGAAGTACCCTTCAATTGCATACAGTTGTATACCACATCCTCTCCAGGAAACATCATGATCAGAAAATAATACATTTTAAATTGTAACAGTGCAAGTAAGACCATAGAGCAAACTGAATTTCGAACATTTGATATAATAATGAAGACCACGTTTGAGACTCCTCTGTGCACAGGCAGAGAAAGAGAAGCAAGCATGCTTTTAACAAGCACAGCACCTCATATGCATTTTAGAAGCACAGTTTGAAAACACGCATATGCCTACTATTGTCCTCCTGATAAACCACGTATATTTTTATCTTTCATCTGGCTGGATTTTTACCAAGTACAACCAGGGCCGGACTGGCCGGACTGGGTATCAGGCATTTCCCCGGGTGGCTGGATGGTTGGGGGCCGGTTTTGCAGCAGTGGGGACCGGTTTTTGTGAGTGGGGCCAATGTTGCAGCAGTGATGCAATATTGGCGCCCAGTAACAAAAGCAGCATGCAAGCGTTTCCAGCCTCCTGGGGCCAGGCAGAGCTTCCGCAGGGACTGGGTCAAGAAAATTGCCATGGCTGCTTTGGGTTCCCAGTCCGGCCCTGAGTACAACCATTCAGGTGCTGCGTACGTCTTGTTTGTATTCTTACTTTTGAATATCTTCTGACCCATTGTTGCTCTGACTCTTTCTTGTCACTCAAATCTGATTTGGTCTGCACTTTTCTTGCTCAATCTCTTCATCAATCGATTGCAGTTGGCGGCCCAGTTCAGCGATATAGTATTTTCTCTAGGTTTTCATTCACACAAATCCATTAGGGTACGTGCAGGGTTTTAGGTGCTGGTGGTGAAGAGGGTGGATATTAGAGTTCTTATTCACTGGCTAGACTGTCATGTGGTAGGGCTTACCTGAGTCGGGGAGAGAAATGAATAGGGCGATTCTAAGTACGTTTGTGTGGATGAGTGCATGAGAGAGAGAATCACTCATGCATTTACTAACCTTGAAAAAAGCATAAAGAAAATGTATTATGGAAAAGCAAAACCTATGTCCACATTCGCTGAGCAGTGGTGCGGTGCTTAATTTGAAGAAAAAAAAGGGGTTGGGGCAAGCCCCCCAAATATATTCTTAAAAAGCCATCATCTTAAAAAGCCATCATCCACTTCCCCACACTTATGCCTCAGTGAGCAAGCGAAGCAAGTCAACTAAATTCGCACAAGGAGGGTTCGGTGGGGGATTCTTGCACCAGAAAATGTTCACGTGGCTCATTCCATATTTCAAAAGCTGTGCAATGTCTTGCACTCTTCCCCATCGAATTGTAATTGCAAATGGCACGTTTGACCATCACCCTGTGCTTTCTGCAGAGATGCCAAGGACTGAATGACCATGTACTGAGAACACTTTTATGGCACCGTGCCTGGACTTGTCAGAAACTCTCATATCAGCAAGGGCCGGCGATAATTATCGCTCAGCGCTCTTAGCGTGAGGATAATTATCACCGGCCAACTCTGAATTTTATCGCGGAGATAGCATGCTATTAGCAACGCTTATCTCCAAAGCGATAAAATTCACAGCGCAAGCTGCCAAATGTGCAATTATCGCTGGAAATCCAGCGATAATCACACAACTTTTGGCGATAGTTTGCTGATAGGGCTTCACATACTTAGCCATGATATCCACCTTCCATAGGATATCATGGCTAAGTCAGTTTCAAAGCAGGTGTAAGGAAAGTAGCGATAACAGAGGTTATCGCTACTGTTCTTGTCGCTATGCTGCTTTGCGTGAGGCTTGATAATTGGAGAAATGTCGGTTAGCGACATTTCTCCCGTTATCCTGGGGAGGAACGCACACTTTGCATCTCATTAGAGATGCAAAGATGGGCGTTAAGGGAAATGGCGATAAGGCAAGGTTTCACGCGATAGCATGACCTTGCTGATAAGGCGATAAAATTATCGCTGCTTTCGTCCGAAAACGCACGCAAAAGCGGCGATAATTTTTTATCGCCTGCTTGCTGATATGCCCCCTAGTCCCGTCATGAACAATCATCCATTTCTTGAACTCACCCAGATAACTAGAGGAAATTCACTTCCCAGCATGTGCTATACAAGACTCATATGTTACATGAAAAATAAAACTGAAGTGGCACATCGACTGGGAGAAGAAAACACAGAAAATAGGGACACTTGTGCCATGCATCATAAAGCAAAACGCGTAAAATGTAAAAATGAATGCATCACTGACTTGGATTTCCTAAAGGGTTCTTGCACACACTATCTAGAAGGAAGTCATTGTGGTTTTTAAGCACTTGAAAGGCAGGGCTCAGTCAGGCATGTTTCAAGCTCTCTTTTTACATTCAGCCTGTGTTGAACACTCACCCCACATAAAGCCCTGACCCACACAGATTCACCCTAGATATGCTTTCTTTCTCAATCAATCAATCAATCAAGGACATTTATAGAGCGCACTACCTACCCATAGGGTCTCAAGGCGCTGGGGGGAGGGGGGTGCCGTTACTGCTCGAACAGCCAGGTCTTCAGCTTCTTCCTGAAGGAGAGGTGGTCTTGGGTCAGGCGCAGGTCGGTCGGGAGGGAGTTCCGGGTCTTGGCGGCCAGGTAGGAGAAGGACCTTCCTCCTGTTGTCGCTCTTCGGATGCGGGGGACGGCGGCGAGGGCGTGGTTGGCTGAGCGGAGGTGGCGTTTGGGAGCGTAGAAGTTGATTCGGTTGTTGAGGTAGCTCGGGCCTTGGTCGTGTAGGGCTTTGTGTGCGTGGGTGAGGAGGCGGAAGGTGATTCTTTTGTTGACGGGAAGCCAATGCAGGTCTCTGAGATGTCCGGAGATGTGGCTGGTTTGCGGGATGTCGAGGATGAGTCTGGCTGAGGCGTTCTGGATCCGCTGGAGTCTCTTCTGGAGCTTGGCGGTGGTGCCAGCGTAGAGGGCGTTGCCGTAGTCCAGTCGACTGGTGACGAGGGCCTGGGTGACGGTCTTCCTGGTCTCGGTGGGGATCCACCAGAAGATCTTCCGTAGCATGCGTAGGATGTTGAAGCACGCCGAGGAGACGGTGTTGACTTGCCTGGTCATGGAGAGAGAGGAGTCCAGGATGAAGCCCAGGTTGCGTGCGTGGTCTGTCGGTTTGGGTGCGGTGCCCAGGGCGGGGGGCCACCAGGAGTCGTCCCAGGCGGAGGGTGAAGAGCCTAGGATGAGGACCTCCGTCTTGTCTGAGTTCAGTTTCAGGCGGCTGGTCGTCATCCACTCGGCTACCTCTTTCATCCCTTCGTGCAGATTGGCTCTGGCGGCTGCGGGGTCGTTGGTCAGGGAGAGGATCAGCTGGGTGTCGTCGGCGTAGGAGATTATGTTGAGGTTGTGCTGGCGTGCGATGGCCGCGAGGGGGCTCATGTAGACGTTGAAGAGGGTGGGGCTCAGCGAGGATCCTTGAGGGACGCCGCAGATGACTTCGGTGGCCTCTGACTTGTACGGTGGTAGGCGGACTCTCTGTGTTCTTCTGTCGAGGAAGGAGATGATCCATTCCAGAGCCTTCTCCTGGATTCCGACGTTGCTGAGGCGCTGTACTAGGGTGCGGTGGCAGACAGTGTCGAATGCCGCGGAGAGGTCTAGGAGGATGAGGGCCGCTGTTTCTCCGTTGTCCATCAGGGCTCGGATGTCATCGGTGGCGGCGATGAGGGCGGTCTCGGTGCTGTGGTTGGCTCGGAAGCCAGACTGTGAGGGGTCGAGGGATCCATTCATCTCGAGGAAGGCGGCCAGCTGCTTGTTGACGGTCTTCTCGATGACTTTGGCTGGAAACGGGAGGAGCGAAATGGGGCGGTAATTCTTGAGTTCGGTGGGGTCCGCTGTGGGTTTCTTGAGTAGAGCGCTGAGTTCGGCGTGCTTCCAGCTCTCAGGGAAGGTGGCGGTGTCAAAGGATGTGTTGATGATGTCTCGCAGGTGGGGTGCGATGACAGCGTCGGCTTTGTTGAAGACGTGGTGGGGGCAGGGGTCGGTCGGAGATCCTGAGTGGATGGAGTTCATCGTGCGGACGGTGTCTTCGGTGCTGATCGGAGTCCAGGCGCGGAGGGTGGTGGTGGGGGGTGGTGGTTCGGTCGTGGTGTGCGTTGGTTGGTTGTTGAAGCTGTTGTGTATGTCCGCGATCTTGTTGTGGAAGTATGAGGCGAGGGAGTTGCAGAGGTCTTGCGATGGGGTGATGTCGTTGTTTCCTGCGCTGGGGTTGGAGAGCTCTTTCACGATGTTGAAGAGTTCCTTGCAGTTGTGTGCGTTGTTGTCCAGCCGGTCCTTGAATGCAGTTTTCTTGGCGGCGCGGATCAGCTGGTGGTGCTTCCGGGTGGCAAGCTTGAAGGTGGTCCTGTTGTCCGGTGTTGGTTCCCTTCTCCAGACTTTCTCGAGGGCTCGGCAGTTCTTCTTGGAGCTCTTGAGTTCGTCGGTGAACCATGGGGCTTTCTTGCTGCCGGGTCTGCTGGGCGGGGTCCTCAGTGGGGCGAGCTCGTCCGCGCAGTTGCTGATCCACTTCGTGAGGTTGTCTGCGGCCTGGCTGGGGTTCGCTGAGCTGGCAGGAGGGTGCTGGCTCAAGGAGGTGGTGAGCTGGTCGGCTGTGATCTTGTTCCAGCTTCTGCGGGCAACCTGTTGCTGGTGGTGGTGGGTCATCGTTCTTTTGAAGGTGAAGTGGACACAGCTGTGGTCCATCCATTGAAGCTCTGTGGCGTGGCTGAAGGCGATGTCTGTGCTGGATGAGAAGAGTGCGTCGAGTGTGTGTCCGGCGAGGTGGGTGGGGGTGGACACCAGCTGCTTGAGTCCAAGATTGGCGAGGTTGTCGAGCAGGGTGCTGGTGTTGCGGTCGTTGTTGTTCTCCAGGTGGAAGTTGAGGTCCCCCAGGAGGATGTAGTCAGCGGAGGGGAGGGCATGCGGGCTGACGAAGTCGGCGATGTCCTCGCTGAATTGGGTGCGTGGTCCATACACACAAATACACTTTCTCTCTTTCTCTCTCTGAAGCTGCAAAGACAGAGACCCCTTTAGTGTTGTGCAGGAGCAGTCCTGCACTGTTAATACCACTAATGTGTTTCAAAATTGTTTTTCTCAGTGAGCTGGATGACTACCACCTATGCCAGGAGGAGGACTCACTATCATCTACAAACAATCCATTAAATGCACAACATCCACCGAGAGTGCCATTCCATTCATGGAACACCTGCATTTCAAGCTACAAATCTCCGAAAACTTCACCCCGAACTGAGCCCTCGCCTATTGACCACCCGGACCATGAGCCACCTTTACCAACTTTATCACCGACTTCGTCACTCTGCACACCATGGACTCCAGAGCCTATATTATCCTCAGTGACCTCAACTTTCACCTGGAAGACCTAACCAGCCCCTGCTCCACAGCACTCCTCAAAATCGTAAGCAACATTTGACTCACCCAGCTCATTTCAGAACCAACACACAGAGCAGGATACACATTGGGCTTCATCTTTACCACAAGTGACAGCATCAAATACAACTCCACTACACCGCTCACATGTACCAACCACTCCATTATCCACTTCCAAATCAACTCACCTCAAGTTAAAACAACCCGACCAGTTTCAGCATTCCAAGCCGCAGCTGGGGGAAAATCACAGAAGCAGACTGGCTCAGCTCCCTCAGCACTAATCAACCTAGCCCCAAGGACAATCTCGACAAGGTCATCAAAAACTTCAACTACTGGATCAAGATGTTCGCTGACTCCCTCACACCCATCAAACCCAACAAGCATAATCTATCAAACAAGCAGACAGAAGACCTCTGAGACCACAAATGACACTGTAAACAGCTAGAAGGAAATGGAGAGTCAGCCACAACACCCCCGACAGAACTACCTACCACGCTGCACTCAGACGCTATCACCAGAAAATAAGAGACACCAAGAAAAAATCGAGGAAGCTTCAACCGCTGCATGGAGATCTTCTCGATCATCAAGGATTTTACCTCGCCCTCAGCCACTGTCAACAACAGTGGCTGTTTTGCTTGCCTTTCGCAGTCTCACTCTCCTTTCTCCAGAGTTAGAATTCAGTGCCAACAAGCTGAAGGATCTGTGCGGTGTCACAACTGGCATTCCTCAGCAAAGGAGAAATACCCAGGAGCTTTGGGGTTTCGCCACCAGTGTTCTTTGGGAAAGAAGAAATAACCTAGGTTGACTATAGAGTGCGGGACCTGTGTCGTGAGATCACCGGCCTCACCCTTAGTGGCACTTACTTTTGTGTATTTGAACTGAAGTTGATGTCCTGGACTGGTATTTTGGTAGTCCTAATGATTGTTGCACCTTGAAAAAGTCATTGTTGTGACAAGACACTTGTTCGCTGCCATTTATGTAAAAAGTTCACTATCAAGTTACATGTGGAATTTTGGACTGTTTTATGGACTATATTTGGAATAAATACTACCGAATTGTTTTCTACTCGATTAAGTCTTATGGACCTTTTGTGTTGGATTTTATTATTAAAAGTGCTTTGTTATCAAGGCTTGTAACTGTCATCCTCATCGCTGCCCCCGAACAACTCTGTGTCAACCGATCCAACCTCTTCCACAGCAAAATGGCAAACATCTTTAGCACCTTTACACACAACCCAACGCCAGAGAACTTATTGCTAACCTATCCACCACCAACCAAGACTGCCCCCTGTCCAAATGGACAACACTCACCAAAAACGACACAGGTGCTATCATACAAACCATCTACTCAGGGACCCCAATGGACCAATGCACCCACCTCATCTATAACCTGGGAACATGACCACCCTGACCAATATCATCAACACCTCAATCAGGCCCACCACTTTTCTGGATGAATGGAAACTTGCAGAAATCAACACCTTCCTGAAGAAGCCCAATGATGACCTGAATCAACAGAGCAACTTCCAACCCATCTCCCTGTTTCCTGATCCAGCCAAAGTGAATGAGAAAGCCAAGTTATTGAGAAGGCCATCAACAAGCAACTCACAACTCACCTCGTACTTCACCATCTTCTAGACAACACTCAGTTTAGGAGTCAGAAGCACCAAAACAGCACTCATGACATTCAAACCATCCTGGACCAAGCAGAAACAGTGGCCTTCATCCTGCTCAACCTCTCCGCGGCCTTCAACACTGTCTCTCAGAGCACCCTCATCAGAAGACTCCACGAGATTCGCATACAAGGATCTGCTCTCAAATGGATCTGTTCCTTCCTCAAGGGAAGAACCCAAAGGGTCAGACTGCCACCCTTCACATCAGATCCCAAGAAACTGATACGTGGAGTCCCACAGGGCTCATCCCTTAACCTACCCTTTACAACATATACCTGACACTGTTCATCAACATCATCTGATCACAAGACATCACCATCATCTCTTACGCCAATGACACCCAACTCATCCTCTCCCTGATAGACAAGACAACCACCACCAGAACCAACTTCACCAACTACATGACCATGGTAGCAGACTGGATAGGGACCAACTGACTGAAGCTTAACTCTGTCTAGACAAATTAATGATCTTCAACAACAAGACCTCCCAATGAGACTCCACCTGGTGACCATCGGAGCTAGGACCAATACCCACAGACCACACAAGAAATCTAGGGATCATGACAAATGACAAGTTCAACATGACAGCTCAAGTAAATGAAATGTGTACCTCCAGCTTTCACATTCTAACCATGCTGCGAAAGATCTTCAAAAGGTTGCCATCCGCAGGCTGCACTGTGGCAACATTTTCTGTGCCAGATTTTCCAAACAGCTCCTACACAGACTCCAGACCATCCAGAACTCATACTCAACCTGCCACGTTTTACATGCATCACAACACATCTCAGTAAGCTTCAATGGCTCCCAATTGACAAGTGCAGACAATTCAAACTTCTCACACACCCATACGAAGCCCTCTACTACACAGGACCAGAATACCTGAACAGCCGCATACACTTTCACCAACCCACCAGACACCTTCTCTCTGCCTCACTCTCACTTACACACACTCCCCACATCTTCAAAAGTAAAACTGGAGGTCACTCGTTCTCCTACATTGCACTCAAGACATGGAACTACCTCCTTCAATACATCAGAGCCTCTTCCTCCCTACTTGAGCTCCGCAAGAAGCTGAAGACCTGGTTATTCATATAAGCACCTTGGGAACCACACACCTGCCTAAGCAACTGGATACCCTCACTGGTGATTAGTTTGCTATACAAATCAACATAATATAGCATAACATAGCAACATAACCTAAGAGGAGAGGGATCTAAAGAGCTCTGGCCCTTTAAAATAAGTACTGGTGGGGTGTACTGGCACCCATCAATACAATTTAAACATTTAGTGGTTGTCCATCTTGAGGTCTATGCAGTAGCACAAATCTGATGGAAAAGACTACACACTGATTGTCGGTGGTAGTGAAACAGTCTGAGAACCAGCTGGGTGAGATATGGCAGACTTGAGCTGAGGGCTGGGGACCTGAGATGCACATAATGGGCAGGCAGGCAACCACAAGATGGATGACTAGAGCTGGAGGCTGTTGGTCTTGCAATGGGGAGAATCCAGCAACAACTGTGATACATATAACACTTGGTCACAGACCCTCCAAGCAATGCCCTGGGGAAAATACTACATTTTGTCCTGCATCTTGCAGTCTCTATCAGAATGGATGGATTTTGCTCCTTTGAGAGAAATGGATTTGCAGTTTTCACTTGGTCCCTCGATCATGAAGCAGAACAAAATTCGGAAGGTACTTGAAATCCTTGATTTTATTTTTATGTACTTAGTTAAATAGGTATTTAATCAATGCGGCTCTACCGTTGAGTGTCAGAAGAATGCAAATTACTTGGAAACACATCTCATAGAACAACAGGACTTTAAATCAGGGAGCATATTAGTGAACATAAGATTCAGTTTGTTTAGTGATTATTTCATCCAGTGCTGAACAGTAGGGTGTTCAGCATATTTCTCAACATAAAAGAGGATGGGGATCGTTGTATGACTTCTAGTAGGGCATTCCATAGTTGGGGCAAGACAAGAGTATGCTTGATTTGCAGCGTTTGGTTTTGCATCATACACAACAGCACTACCGGAGGTTAAAACCAGATGGACCTCGGGTTTTCCAGATTAAGGGGGCTCAGTGATAGTCATCTCATTGCAAACCTAGAGAAGTCCAGTCTTCTCCAGGTAACCTTCAGACTTATGGACTGGCACAATAAAGTAGGCCTCCATTCCCACAGAGAAGTAACAGAGCAGCACACCTCCTGATGCACACGCAAAAGGGGCAAGATGGTCCACATAAACCCTTCTCAAAACAAGGAAAATGGAAGCCCATAGACAAGCCCAATGTAACACGGGAAAAAGAAACAAGGAACTGGCGTGCAAAGGGCATTGAACATGCCAAAGACACAATCCTCAAAGCATTATGACACACTTACGCACACATAACATCTCCTTGTATAGTAGCTAGTGTTGTCAACCACAAGTATGGCATGGAACCACATTACAGTCATCTAGTATTACCATGCGCATTTGAATAAATGGTACTTTCTTTAGCAAGATAGTCTTTGTCATATAGACCTCCAAACGCAAAATGTCCTCATACCTAAGCAAGATTCCTAAACCCCCTTCTGTTGAAACAACTCTGTTGCCAAATATTAAATGGTGGAGTATATGTGGTCTAATGGTCCAGAAGCATGTACAACATGTCTTGCCCTGCTGTAAATGTGGCCCCCGCAGCCTTTTGGGGGAGTGCAGGGTATCACTCAGAGCCCACATGCCCACCAGAATCCGAAGCATGCCAAACTCCACTATGGTCATGGAGGGTAACAATTTCTGCAACTTGAGCCTATCCTGGATTTTGGTCTCTTCCAGACCTGTGCATTCGCTAGTTTTTCTACATGCGATGGAGCTACCTTGGTGGGCAATAGGTCTCAGCCATAATGGATGGCAATCATGGCAGCAAACTTACAAACCCATGCTCTGTAGTTCTCTTCATAGCCCTTGGAGCTGGCAGAGAGAATTGAAGATTTGGTGGGAGCATCAGCCCCAGGCTCCATACCAACCCAGGGTAAGTGGGAAAGTTTAGTGGTAAAAATGGCTTTCCTAAGTTCAGGTGGTAGTTATTAGAGCTGAGGAGAGGTCTGGGACAATGAGCTGACAGGAGTGGTACAGGCTCTCCTCACAAGATAAGCACACTCATGACACTCACAGGGGCTCTCATGCTTTGATTCCTCTGAAACATCAGGCACGACCAGATGTCCAGTGGACAGGATTTGGATGGGAAGAACAGCACGACAACAGGAAGAGAGAAGAAGAGGCCTGGGCGAGAAGCTCCAAAGCAACAGTAGGAAGAGGTTGTTAGGAGGAGCAGGACGAGTACTAGGGGAGGCCTTTGATTCACTGAGAGAAGACAAGGGAGCAGAGATAAAATGGTACAGGGGCAAGTGAAAAGGTGGATAGGAAAGCTAAACTTGTTTGAAGAAAAAGATGAAGATTAAGCGGGCAGAAAAAAATAACCTACTAAAAGGAAGTTACTGGAAAACCCTCCATTTCACTTACCACACATGATTAATTTCAGTGACATTTTTTAGTTGTAATTTTTTTTAATTTAGACCGTTGTCTTGAAAACATTTGCACATTTCTACTTATACAATTTTAAACACTGGTTAAAAGACATTTGTCGCTAAAATCCATTAATTACTTCTCTTGTAGTTAAAATCATTAGGAACCTGCCCACTGTGCATGTCACAAAAAATTGAATATCATATAAAAACATTATTGCATTTTCTGAAGTCCTAATCCCATATTTAACCAAAAGAGGTTTTATAGTACCCGAGGCTTAAATGCCAAAAAAAAGTAATAAACAATACCGCAATAAATGCACCGTAAAACATCTCAATCTGAGGCCGCAGGTGCAATTTCCTTTCTCAACTAACGAATGCTTCAATAGGTTGCCCATTGATATTATTAACTAAGCCTGGGCAAAGCACTACGTTACGCTCGCGTAGTTTGCGAAGTTTGCGCTACTTCGCACTACGCGAATTGCACGTAGCACAGTGCAAACACGCGTAGCGTAGTGTTGCGTAGTGCAGCGGTCATTTTTTGCTTGCTCGCGGTCCACAACATCAAGTTGGCGACCGCGAGCATGCAAAATGACATCCCGGCGAGACTTTTTCCTCGTTCGCGATCGGCAACATCAAGTTGGCGATCGCGAGCGTGGAAAATAAACCTGCCGGCGAGATTCTCAACGCGAGGAGGTCAGGTTTCTCATTGCGAGTGGTCGCGTATGCTCGCGACCGCTCGCGATGAGAAACTACCAGTCCGCGTTGAGAAAGCTGCCGCTCGAGTAAAAATCTACTCGAGCAGCAGAAAACTACAGCTCGCACTGTGCAAGATGCCGTTTTCAATGATTGCACAGTGCCGGTTGCTTGTCCGCACTGTGCAATCATTGAAAACGACATCTTGCACAGTGCGAACAGGGAACTACGCAGTTCGCGAAGTGCTACGCGTAGCTCGCGTAGTGCGAAGTGCACTTTGCGTAGCTTCGCGTAGTGCTACTTCGCGAACTACGCCCAGGGTTATTATTAACAGAAGATGTACATATGTATTTATGATATGGAAAAATGTTTCCAAATACCTGTCCAGGCATATGACAGACAAGAATAAGGTATGTCTCGATAAACATGGCTCTTTAAATCCAACATGCAGCAACATATTTGCTGCAACATGACTGAAGCTGCCCTCAGAACTTCATGCACAACACACAAGGCTTCCCACATACACCTACTGTAAACTTACATTCCACCAATCAAACACAACTCATGACGTGCCCTTTTACCCGACCACCGTGAGAGTGCACTGAGCTCTCAACAAGTGTCTGAAGCGCTCAATAAATGCAAAAATACTCCACAATACAAGGAATATGCACTTTGGCTGAAGGATTTTCTAATGTTTTACTCAAACAAACTTCAGAATATTGTGCATAGTTGCAAACGGATTAATAATAATGGGGCGAATTGACAAAGCTGTGCATAGATTATATACATCATTTCCATATGGAAATGTGCAAATGTAGTCATGGATAATGTTAGGTGTCGGTCGCACTCCTTGTTAAACTCGTAAATCAGAATGTAGTCCTTCTTAGCGTACTTTGGGTGCTATGGGATCTTGTCCCCTGTCCAAAGGGATGTGACGTATAAATAAAGCGAAGTTCCTTCACCAGTGGAAGGTGTATCCCAATCAGCACTCCTCTTGTAGTCATGACCAGGGGAGTGTCAGAGTAGTGGTGAAAAGCATCTAATGCGTATTTGGAAGAAGTAACTCCCTTAATTATTAAATAAGGTTTAGGAATGCATTTTCTACACATTTATTTACACTTAATTTACAAACAAATGCCCCTGATGAAAACTGTGTGGAATCTCGTGTAAACTACATCAACAATTGAAGATTCATGTAAAACAAAATGAGTTATTCCCGTAGCTAGGTATGTGACATTACAATAATCTTGAAATCGGTTCAAATGTGTAACTCTGCTGTTACATAATGTATGCATAATGTACACACTGCAATGGTAGCATTTCAGAAATTAGGTCAACCCCCAGTGTAATTGTATACGACATGTTTATTCACATACTAATTGTCAAATTATGTTTACTTGCGTTTCTGTGTATTTTTGTGTAGCGCTAATACTAGCCTGTGCACATTTCATAGCGCTAATATATGGTGGGGAAAGGAAGAGTTGTGTTCCGTGTAGGACTCAGAACACAGGACGTTCAGGCTAAATTCAACGTCGTAGAAACATCATACTATGATGGGATTAGATACTTGCCTTTCCAAATTAAATATATGCAACTCATACACTACACATGACCTGTCCTTAAATCTATTTGAATCAGTCATGATTTATACAGAAGTGAACATATATTTTCATCTTTTAGTCTGTTAGTGCTTTTTGCAATAACTCATATTGTGGTGTCTGGTTTGGACCAGTTTGGTAAATGCAGATTGATCAAACGCATCTGCTCTCACTTTGAAAAGAAGGTGGAAAAATGTGAGACAAAAAATGGACTCAAAGGAGAATCAAAGGGGGACAGACAGATTGGAAAAGGCCAGTCTCTTTCATTAAAGGCAAGGACACATTCCTGACTCAGTCAATCCAAAATAAAAGACATAATTGTTGGAGCCAGAGTGACAATACTTTTCGTAACAATGACAGCTGTGCAGAGAATAGAGATGAAGATGAGCCGTCATCCTCTGAGCAGAATGACTAATAGCTGAGCTGAAACACAGAAATTTAGCCAAGGACCACCCGGAAGGACACAAGGATGTGTAGTCGTCCAGACGCTTGCTGAATTTAAATATTCACTTTAATAAAGCCGCAAAATCTGGTGGAGGTATCGGGCGTCCAGGAATGGGGGGGAGGGGGGCCAAGTGTAATATGTTATTGTCCCATCATGCTGATGTATATCCAGTGCATGGGTAATACCCCTTTTACCTTGTGATTTTGGTGATGTGTTGTATGAGCCATGAGCAAAGTTAATAAAAAGATTCCAAAAAAAAAAAAAAAAAGTCTCAAAATCGAGACTTGATTCAAGACTCCAGAAATGTCCTTGAAGAAAGCAGCATGGACTGAGCATAAAAGATTGCACATTTTAAAATGTATTCGGTTTATTTCACATTATAAAGTATACATTATTTTGTTATAAAGATTTTTATAACCCCCACACTCCACAGTGGCATTCCTATGGGCATCCTATACACCACAGCCCATCTCATCCAGAGCCTGACGTAATATGATCACATCACCCGCACCCTGATGGAACTCCATTGGCTCCTCTTGCCAGCCCACAACATCTTCAAAACCAGTTGTATTATTTACAAAGCCATTACGACCAGCACCCTCACCTCCCTTGCAAATAAGCTTGCCCCCATCTCTGGCAGTTCTCAACACACCCCCAGCCAGGACGCAATCAGACTGCAGACCAAGTAGTGTAAAAAACCTAAAAGAACAAGGCAACAATTCTTTTCAATCTATGCACCCAGGATCTGGATCAGCAGTCACATTTCCATCAACACCGCCATAACACTGCTCCAGTTTAGGAAAATGTTGAAGACCCCCTCTTTTAGAACACTACATCACAATGCATTACCGGTCCACAACCCTGTTAACTCGGCTATCGCTCGTTGACTTTATGCTTGTCTTTGACCCTTTGTATCTCTCTCCTGCCTTTTGGCTAGGTTCACGTTATAGAAATACCATGTACATACATAGATACGTAAATATAAGGCACATCACAAAGACTGCTTAAGGCCTGCTGCAACAAAATGAGGCCTTGCAAATGTCCTTCCGCATCTGATGTTAATATGACAGTGATAATTTGAATGCTTGTCCTAGGGTTACGTTAAACATGATGACCATCTTTAGCTTTTTCCTAAATTGCCAATGATCACCGATAAGTTGGAGGTTTTTAGAAAAATTAGAAAGGTCATTCCACCTCATGCATTTCATGTCACTGTTCTAACTCTACTGCTTTTGGGGGGGCACAGCTTCGCTTGATCTTTCAACCACAGTGTTATTGATGGTGGTTATCTTTTAGGAAACGTCTTTCAACTAAGTAGGGACCTTATTCTAAACTGCTCTATGGACCACACACAGAACCCTGAAATCTATGCACTGCTGGGACCCAGTGCAATATGATATGAGTCTGACAGCCCAGTCCTGGACTTCTTGCAGTCTACATAGTTGCTATACCATTTGGAATGTTTAGACAAGATCAGCATTATGCCACCCAGCTAAGATCTCTGCCAAAGTAGCCCTCAGATAAATTAGAGCTGTTTCAACTAAAAACAAACTTAAAAATACAGTGGTCACTGTTTTTCATTGTTGTTTCATGCTGACCTTTATGAAAGAAAGTGTAAATTACAGAATGCATCTAGAAATTCAAATTGATCAAAACAAGTTTCACGATATAATTTAAATACAGGAAAAATAATGTAAAACTGTACACAATCAATAAACATTTACACAGTCGCCTTCTATGAAAGAACAATTATTTTGTTTGAGTATTAATATTTTTCAATTGAAATAACAGTAACAAATACTTTTCTCTGTGGAATGACTAAATCTGATGAGGTAAAAAAATCAGGCACCATATCCTGACTTGGACATCTACATAGTGAAAATGTTTTATCATACTTTTCTCTTTCCCAGGCATAATCACAAAATAGAAGGCTGGTAGTTTTAAAATCTTCTAAAATTATTTTCTAAATTAGCTACTAGATAATTTTCCATGTGACCCAGAACCACAGAACGGTAAGAGAGAAGCAAACACCTGATATTTTGACATTGTAGTAATCGTAATTTGAATTTGGCAAACGGGTACACTATGAGGTTTCTGTCAGCAACCTGAAAGAAAACCTGTCCATCTTATTATGAGTTAATTATCTATTAATAAAATTGTAATAAGGCCGACAGGGTGTGTTCACATTTGCGACGGAGCACCTATCTGCCAAATTCTAAATAAGTTGTATGTATTTTAATGATTTTCTTGAACTATGTGTTTAGAAATGAGCATGTAGCCTTTAAGGAAACTTCACATAAATCCACACCTTGTTTAGATGCAGAAAATTGTTCCATCTGAGAAAATATATATTGATCCTTTATATCCAAGTTATGTATTGTGTTAGGATGAGGATGACAATGTGCATATTAATAGTACAAGATTTGAGCACAACCCCTGAGGTTTAGCCCCACCATTCCTAATTCCAGTCTTATCACTTTCACAGACAAGCTTTCCTTTAATATCAAAAAAGTTTGCTTTAGTTGGTGCTCAGTCTTCTTGTAATATTCTGTTGCGGGGTAACTTAATGTGAAGAAAAAAGACAAGACTCATCTTGGCAAGACACACACAGCTGTATACTGTGGCATAAGGGAGAGCAGCTATCTCACACAGGTAAACAGCTGGTCTCAATTTGCTGCCTCACAGGCAGACACTTTTATACTTAGTCAGACAATGCTTGTTACAAACGTCAAACATTAAGTTACTTAGAAGTTACACATTGGTTACAGAAACATTTTGACACCGGTGTTCCTAACCTTATGACTTCTCACTGCACATTCTTCTCTGCAATTTCTAGCAATGCTTAACAAACGAACTGTTCTCTACTGTTGAATGCATGTTTATTTGTGCGTGTGCTTTATCATTCTGCACCCAAGACCTCTTATCAGATTCTGTGTGTTCCTTGGCTAATTCAATCTCTTGCTCTTATGTTTAATCATGTTTTCATTTTTCTGAGAACCCTGAAAATGTGCCTATGTGCTAAGACTATCACTTCAGTCAAGCTTACAAACACGTGTTTTGTTCTAAGACCTTGCAGGTCATGCACTATATTTTGAAGCGAAGTCTTCACCTCTCTGGAATCAGCACAAATTTTAGGCCTACACTGCTCTTTCACCACACACACTTTTATGTAATTTTCTACCGATGTCTGCTGTGCATAATTTCTTCATGTTTCATTTTCCTCTATAACATTCCCCACTCTAGTTGATATTTCAACTTCTGGTTACAAACCTTGGTCTGTACTTGGCTCTAGGTGATATGTGTTGCCCTGAGCATCTACTACTTGTGTTGGTATCCTAACTAGAAACATCCCTCCCACCTTTGTACTGATCCCTCTACAACATGCTAAAATTAATTGAATACCAAAATATATCACTAGCAATGCCACAAGAGCTGGCAACAAGGCTCCCAACAGTCTTGACATCCAGCATGGTAGTAAGGAATCTATCCACTAAGCCAATTATCTGGAGCACCTCCTTCAACTACCATTTTCTTTTGCAGAATATGTAAAGTTTGTCTAGCTTCTGACAAAGTTCCATTTACGGGAAACAAGGGATTGTTCATTGGGGAGGGGCAAGTCTCAATCACACCATGGTATTCAAGTTGGTCTAAGATTTCTTTGACCTGTCTTTTTGCAGCATTTTAAAAGGCTACTGTCTCTGTGGATTTGGAGTAGATTTCAATAGGATTTTGTGGTGAGTAGACTCCATGTCCCATCCTTTATGGTTGCATTATAAATCCGAAGCTAGCGCTAGCGCCCACTCCTGCGTGTATGAATGTTTTAAAGATTCTGGAACGAGGTCGGAGAAAGCAGGCAAAATTATCCTTTCCCCTTTTTGGGAATCCATCACAAACTCAGAAGGTCAATCTTTTTCTGCTAACAGGATGTCATATCCATATGTTAAGTTCTCCCAAAAGAGACCTTTAACTTTTCCTGAGATGCCCCCCTCTATTTGCAGTGTAATTTCGTACAGTCTATATGGGACAATAACTCTTGTATCAGGTGCTTCCACCGTGATATCTACATTCAATACTGCTGTCACCAGAAAATCTTTAAGGTTCTGGCGAGCTATTTTTACTTCTGCCATGCTGTCTAGCATCGTCAGAGCCCATTCTTCGTTCAGAAGCTGAGTCCTCAGTAACCTGGGCATGTCTAATTTTTAAGCCAGCTACTGTCTTCTTTTTGAATTGAGGCTTTGTTTTAGGTTGTTCTTCCTGTTTGATAATATAATCTGAAGTACGATGTGTTTCCCTTTTTGTCTTTGGTGGATCTTTAGTCTTTTGTTCTGATCGCCCGTTCCTCTCCCTCTTTGATGAACCCTGAAAGGAACAAAAGGAACGTGTATCAGTGTTATTTTTCGATTGTTTGTTCTCCCACTTCTTTCTAGAAGAAGCGGGTGCCCGCTTCGAGTTATCCTTCTCGGGACTACCCGCCATTTATGGCTTCCTTGCTTTGGCTCCCAAATTATCTCTACCTAATGCAGCATAGGTTTCTTCAATAATGTTTAGTAATTCTTGCTCCTTATTTATAGGTGCTATTTCCCTTAAGCAGCTGTGCATCGCCACTGCTTCTGCCTCCCCCTTTATGGTGCTCAGCATGATTGCAGAGACTTGGGCAAAATTACCCATCAGTTTCATCCCCAAGTCCAGGGCAGGTGTCACGAATCACGGGAGGTTTCCTCCCTTTACCTCCACAGTGGCTACCATTTTCTCGCTCCAAACCCATTTAAGAGCAAGTAATCTCTTTAGTTGGAACAATTGCTGGCATCGCAGAAATTACAACATGGCTGCCAACTTTCCGACACTGCTACAGCATTCCGTTGTTTAGCAGTCTAGTGTTTTTAGCATCAACTGCCTGAGGAATGTTCTTCAACATTCCTCAGTGCACTTCACTGAGGAATTTACACGAAGAGCACCTGTTTCCAAGGCGTCGTGGAAGATAGTCAGGGTAGAAGCGGAATCTCGGGGTTAGATGCGCCGGTCAACATACATTCCAAGAATCAGGTTACCTTGAAAAATATCTATTTACTCGATAATCCTGAGAGAAATGACTCTGACTAAACTCCACAATTTTAATGTTGTCAAAAGATATTAAAAATCGTAGCTAAAGTATTCTAGTGTCTGTGGTTTTTAGGAGCTTCCTATTCGGGGCTAACAGCCAAACAAGTACAGCCTTAGTTTAGTCAGATGCGAGCGTTTCGCTTTCCGAACGCTGCATCAGACAGGAGAAAATTCTGAAGGCTCGTGTTCAAGGTTAATCTGTTAAAAACTTGAACGCTTGCATAAAGAGAAAGTCAATGGCCGTGTTGACAATTCCGGTCTGAAGTCAAAGATTTCGAACGCGTCAGTCGGAGTCTCCGGCTGACGGCATTCTCGAAGTAATAAAACTAGTCATTTATAAAATCAGAAGGCGTGCTCTTGTTCCGTGCAGCGTTAAACAGTACTTTCAAGTTCAATGCGCTGATCGGAAGGATTCCGGTTTCGCGCTATCGTAAAATCTTTTATGAAAGAACACAAGGGATAATAAACGGCAACATTCCTAAAACAATTGCAGAGGCTACTGGAGAGAATATTAGAACTCGCGCTCCAGTCAATTAAAATACGTGTATCACGCTTAGCTCTTCTAAATGCTGTTGCATGGTAAAATGTCCAAAGTTTCAAGTTAATGCAATTTAGGAGCTAAACAGGTAAAGGCTTTCCCATCCTTCCTCACTAAATAAATAAATTAGTAATCGAGTTAGGAGAAGCAGTAACTCAGGCCCTGAAGAAGATTAGCAGACCTGAGAATCCATCTTCCTGCGACTTCAAATACAAGGCTTCACCAGTTCTCTTCTTTGCAGAAACAGGAACAGAGAAAAAACCTGTAAAAGAAACAAGAAAAGATCAGAGAACAGTGTGAAGGCATCTCAAAAAGTGTAGTATAAAACACAAGAGAAGTACGAAGAGCAGCAAGCCCAAAACACCACTCTGGTAAGATAAGTTATCTATAGATTAAAAATACAGTAAGTTTAGTGAAAGGAACGTTATTGACAAACATAAATGTTTTAGCCATACGAAGAAGAGTGATAAGAAGACAAAGCAGAATTGGCAGAGTTTTGGAGGTGTCTCTTCTCTGTCCCATCCCCTTTCCCCCCTTGGAACTTACCTGCGACGGAATCTTAATACCTAGCGGGAAGTTCTGAGAGGGGCATTGGTACTTAGCATCATTCTGCTCCTGTGCGGTCTTACATAAGCTGGAGATACAGACCTGACAGCAGGTCCTGCCCCGTACTCATTCTGTATCTGTTTCAATAGCTCTGGAACGACTGCTATGGAAGGGGTACTGTGTATTCTGATGTAGATAGTAGCAAAGATTGTTTCT
This sequence comes from Triturus cristatus, assembly GCF_964204655.1. Taxonomy (NCBI): domain Eukaryota; kingdom Metazoa; phylum Chordata; class Amphibia; order Caudata; family Salamandridae; genus Triturus; species Triturus cristatus. The sequence goes on along the minus strand of NC_140591.1, from coordinate 1,390,423,117 downwards.
CAACTGGTACGATCCTCAATGGAGGGAGCCATCCCCATTGGCAAGCAAATGGATAGCATTCTATGTTTTTCCTGCGGACTCGTATGGGGAAATACTGCTTCCAGCTGTGCTATTTTTTGTGCAATCCACAATGGAATTTGCTCCCGTTTGGAAGGTATTGTCCCTATTACTGATTTCAGTGTCTGTGGGTTAATTGTCGGTGTTGCTTGATGTGGACCAGCTGGAGAATTTCTCGCAGGTTGGACTGTCAATGTTCGCATGACAAACTCGACAATGTGTCTTTGTAGCCTGACTATGTCTTTGTATATTGTACAGACTTCATCCACTGGTAGTGCATCAATCCCCGGAGGTGGAGTGTATGTCACTAAGACTGGCCAGGTCGCTCCTTCTATGCTGAGTGGACTGAGTCTCACAACTGATGTTGTGTGTGGGAGGGCACCTTTAACCCAGTTTCTGTGTTGCTGGTAAGTTAACGGGATTTCAATGTCTTCGTATGGAATGTATTCATCTGGTAGTTCAACTACACTGCATGTGTGAAACAATGTAGTCTGTGGATCTGCAGGTGAAACTGAACCCAAGATTAGAATACCTCTGATCCGAACACCTTGTGTGCCTCAATCACGAGTTACCTGTTGCGGGTACACCATGTTCTAACAGCTTTATAGTTACTGCATGCCTGCAGTTCTCTGTAGTGTTAAGAACGGTTGCAAATTCGTCGTTCCCCGAACTACTCGCAGAGTCAGTCATTTTTAAAGGAGAAGAGAAAAAGTTAAGAGCTAGGTTTTTGCACAATGTGGTAACCTTTTATCCTTACAAGCTTGTTTAAACCTTACACAGGGTATATCTGCTCAGCTGAGGCGTATTTCCCTTCCCACTTCAGACATCTCTGAAAAGTGTGAGTAGGGCTGTCTGAGAAAGCACGACTGAACTATTCAGAATTTCACTGTTAATATAAGAACCAAACCAACGTTGGCTGCTCCATGTTGTGTAGTTTCTAGGAATACCCAGGACCTGTGCGTTTTGGATGACCTAAACTGAGGGCTTGGTGTCCAAACCAATTCCGGACACCCCCACAGGATATGTCAGCTGTTAGACCAGCTAGCTCTACAGTGACACTACCACCCCCCTGTATCTTACAGTGGTGTAGGTAGTTTCTGGCAACCACTGAACATGACAACCCTGATTTCTCAGGGATCGTGGAAAACAGTAAAGTACTTTTTGCTCAGTCTCTGGTGCTTTCTTATTCTCAGAAAATAAACAGGATGGCGATTAGAACGTTTCAAAAAGTATTTATTGGTCCAGCGTCAGTCTTTTGTAAAACATATTTGCTGCCACAATCAGGAGACAGAAGCATACAAACGTGATTGCAAGTACCAATATAGTAAATAGTAGATACATTTCTACCATAGTGCTAATAAGATGAACATAAGCCACTCAGATAAAAACACTAGCACTTGCATATTCCTAAAATGCGCGCCCTAAGTAATTTGCCTAAATGTACCTAGCCTAGTTTTGTATGCGTAGCATGTCTATGCGTATGTAGCCAAGAATCCCCTAAGGAAGAACCATCCCCCTCACCGAATGGTAAAGAACGAAGGACCCCGTTGCTGCTTGAAGGATGACAACCCGCAAGGGATGTCAGACCGCTGCTTGTCGAAGATTCAGCATGCAGGACCCAGTGTCAGCTTGGAAGGAATTCTCCTCTAATTTGCAGCGGGGAATAAGGGTCTTATATACTAGAATGGTCACTCCCGGGTTTCTTCTAGAATCGATATGTTTTGAAAACAGTCACAACTGTTTTGAAAAGAATCATAAATGTTTTTCCAAACAAATACAATCATGCACAGCTGGCTGTTGGCCAAGGATAAAAAGTGGTGACCCTTATACAGAATAATTATGCCGTGCCTGAGGACATGTTTACGTCAGGTACAGGGATTATGATAGAATACTAAGAGCCTGGTGTCAAAGAGACAGGAGCAAACTACTTAGTAAAAGATCACCTGTTCAGAACGGTTATTATCATGTGGATGGGACAATGTATGAAAAAAGGGGTACACATGACAGGACTACCATAAAGGACATGACACTATCCTGTTGGTGATAGTACTGTTGTTGGGTGGTCTCTGGGACCGATTCCACAGACAGTGCAGTCATCTAAGTGGCGCCTGCTACTGCAACTCCTTCCACTGCTCCTTTCTTTGCCAACCTTTGCTGTATTAACTTGGATGCTGCTTTCTCAGTCAGCTCCTGCTTGTTTCTTTCTTCTGCTTCTTTTTACAAAAATGTATTATATGTGCCTGTATCTCTGTCCAGGGTTTGACTTCCAATCTCACTATTTTATAAAGACTGTCTTGCACAGAGGGTAACCCCTTTTTTGCTACATTTTAAAATAGCACAGCATTTCCACCTGTTACTTCCCAATCCTGACCTACTTCTTGGGTCCACCTTTCTTTCCTCCTACTAAGAAACTGAGTAGGATCTTCTTGTGGCTGCATTGATTGAGCCGTGAGAGATCCAATATCTGGCCTGTCAGTGTACATTTACCTCAGCTGATCCCAAACTACTGTCCTAACTAAACTGAATAGAGAACCATCATACCTAGTCTTAGTCAGGGTAACATTTATCACTCCAGCTTTCTGAAAAACAGTGTCAGTCTCATGTCCTATAAGGGAGCTAAGTAAACTCTTTATGTTCCCTATTGCTAGGGAACATAAAGAGCAACCTGCAGAGGGAACCTGCAGTTTGCTTTTCAAAAGCTCTAATCCATTTCCCTGCTCCCTCTGTAAGTGATGGTAACAACTTCTTAAGATTCTCCTTGTCTAGTTGTGGCCAAGGAACCTAATGAGGTGCCTCAGGTCTCTTGCGTATCAGGGGTATCTGATATATGGGAGTGACAGAATGTTGGGGATTGTGCTGTTTAGCTTATTTTTGCCACATGCACAAATATTTACACATTGTGGGATAATCCCAGTCTGGATCTCCCTCACCATAAAGAATGCAATCCTCAGCATTTTCCATGTCATGCAGACCAAACGACCCTTCTTGTGGCCATGGACCCGTCTGTGGGGCTAAACCTTCAGTCCATCCTGCTAAATTATCCACATACTCCTTCAGCAACTATCTCACTAGGGGTGAGATCAGTGTTGCGTAAAGCTGATTGAACATTCAGCATGAGATCTGTTGGATAAGCGGACCCTCTTCGTCCCTCGCTCTACATTTGTTTTTTTTTTTTATAAGAACTCCAAAACTATTAAACGGATTTACACCAAAAAAGGTTTCTTTCTGGGCCATGATGTAGCATTCTGCCAAATATGGTGTAATTCTGTTCAGCGGTTTGGGCTGTAGTCGTGTCTAAAATCCAAATGGGAAACTACATGGGGAAAAAGCATTTTGGGACACCCCCTTTTTCTCTGCCCCCACTTGGCAAATCACCTCACCTCGAAACTTTCCAGACAGCAACTGAATTGAGTGGCAAACTAGTCTTGAGAAATTTGTGAAGAGTCGCCAAATTGTGCCAAAGTTATTAGCAAAACAAAAAACGCTTTTCCTATGGAAACCAGGCGACTGCCAGCAGGAGATATACAAACAGTGAATGTTTACGGTATTCAATTTGTGCCATAACAATAGAAAATAAGTATTAAAATATACATAAAACAGTCATAAATATCGTACACTCAATTGTACAACCCATGCTTGAAAAAGAAAAAGTCTCTCTGCCAATGATCCTCAAATCGTCACAGTATACCCTTCTTTATGAGGCACCAAGCTTGCCACAATATGATGCTACTACATTACAAATGTTTATGTCTAATGAGCTGTAACAAATGGTGACCACATACACACTTTTGTTTATTTGTTATTTTCTCAAGAGTGGACATAAATACCTCACACGAGTCCCCATAGTCTTTATGCCAAACAGCAAAATGTACCTAATGATATTTTCCCCCCTCAGGTACTATCACATTGTCCATTATTGTGAAGTTCCATGACCCATTTTGCTCTATAATCGTTGGACAGAAGTGTGCCTAAATCAGATTTGAGGTAGATCCATATTTATGGCTGGTGGGTAGTTCCAATCTAAATAGATCTCAGCCCCCTGATATTCTTTATAAGTTAAATACTTTCTTAACTTTTGGCTATTTTGTACCAGCATTATGGTATCATCAATTTTCAATGCCCACTAATCCTCTTTGGTATTTGTTGTTGTGTCAGACCTGAGGATTGGTTTGACTCCTCTACCCAACCTTGCAAGTATACTTCTAAAATGCATGGACCAGGCATTCTGGGATGTTCAACCAAGTATATTCATTTTCCCTATACATTTTATATAAATACTGGTGTGATGATTCCTATTAAGCTTTGCCAAATGAAATGCTGGGTCTAATGCTATAGTATCTGAAATGAGGTTTATCCCCAGTTCAAGGAACAGGGCTATCAAGGGTATTCCTGGTCTTAACCTTAACAATGACCTTAGGAATTAATTTTTGACCATCCATCTTGATCTTTTTTTACATTTGTGTAGTCCCAAAGTTCCACACCATAAATAGCAGCTGCTTCTGTAGATTTATAAAATTTGAGTTATCGATGGACTTCCTAGCCTATGCTTGCAAGGTGATATGTATTGGTGGTCTGTCTCCATATGCTAGCTGTTTTTTTAATATGGGAAGACCAATCCAATATGTAATTAAATCTTATTTATAGATAATCAAAATGCTTCACACTTTCCAGGGATTAGTTGTTAATCAAAAATGGTTTTCTGTGGCGACAAACAATTTTCTTATCCATCACTTTTGGCTTCCCAAAAATAATAGACAAAGCTTTAGCTCTACAATATTTTCAAAGCTGTTTTTTAATTTGTACATTGAATTTGCTGTTAGAGATAACAGCACAACATTGTCTGCAAATAACAATGTTGGCATCCTTACATTACACCCCTTTGACACATCGACTACGAGTCTTCCTAAGCGCAATCTATGTTGTTCAAAAACAACCTACACAATAAAGGAGTAAAATAACAGCCTTGATGCACACCGGTACAGTTTTGGGGTCTTAGGGTGTATCCGCCCCACCTCTCTTTACTGTACTAGGGCCCCGCCCACCCGACCTACCATCTCTTCTCTTTTCGCCCCCCTACTTAGTCACTCCGCCCTCCCCCATCTCTGTTTTAATCCTTCTTCTTTCCTCCCCCTCCTGCCTTTTTCAAATATTAGTGCTGTTTGATTTTGATGCATGTACCTCACTTAACATTGGTATTTTACTGTGGGTCCATGTTGGACTCACATGTCACTGCATGTACTGTTTTCAGCAACTTTATTCATGCCAATAAACATAATTACTACACATAAGAAAAGATCTGGAAAATGTTAGAGCAGGCACCTTTCGGATGGTAGTGCACTCTTGCCCGCATTCTGTGATTCAACCTTTGTATCGTCTCCAGGCTGAAACTGCACAGGTAATTACAGAGTCTAACACGTCAAATTAAATTGTCTTCTTTTAGAGAATTTGTTTTGGTCTAGGGGGTCTCGTGGTAACATCTGACTGAAACCGGGATGCGCTGAAGCAGAAAAATATATGCTGGGCTGATCCTTCAAAAGACCTGAATTTCCTATAATATCAAATCTGTATAGTTCATAGAGGAAATTACATTGAGTAAATGGCCAGCTATATTTGCAAACAAGATATAGATCCTTAGACATGGTGCCGCATTGCTTAAAGCACTGAACAGTATGTGTCGACTTAATTCACTGGAAAATACTAATCTCAAAAGAGGTATTGCTCAAAGGGGAAAGCAAAAGGGATGAACCCATCAAGGTTCATTGTTGAGAGACATCCTTTCACTTATTCTTGATTATTGTCTATGGCGCCTGAGAAGTCGGGTAAATTTTTGCTGGATCCCATATATTGATTTTGGGAAGATCTCTGGGCAGGTGCTCAATTGGCGGAGGTCTATGGAGTTTTTTATATCAAATAATTGCTCTCATAGGAATGCTATAAACTGGGATTTTAAATGGTCATGAGATGGTATTAATCATTTAGGTATTAGGCTAGACAGAGGTGCCGAAAATATGATGACTCTGACCCTCAATGCTGCATAAAAGAACAATTTGGCAGTCATAAATTTTTTTATTTTTTTTTTAAACATTTTATTATACTTAATAATGTAATACAATACAAAAAAGAGCTTGGTACATTCGGTAGTGCATTTGTCATATTAGTCCTCTGCAGGTCTAGTACACAGGTAAAGCAATGACACAAAGTATCTTAATTTACATATTAGAATGTAGCAAGAGAAAACTTCCGGAGCGTCGATCCCGGCCACTGTTATACCCCCTCACTGGACCTGTCGGGTTAATCCCTCAGATCAGGATCCGAGTCTGGTGCTGGAGGGGTGCAGATGTTGCCCCGAAATGCATTCCATCTACCCCACACCCGTTCCCATTTTTTGGGGCACCCTCTGTGTATAAAAACTGCTTTTTCGGCCACCATTGAACTATCCATGTTATGACACCATTGTCTCCGCTGGGGGGCTGCCGGTACGCCCCAGTGCTGTGCAATATTGCATTTTGCCAACATGATCCCCAGAGTCGCCCAGTCTTGTGCTGCGTAGTTTAGGTCAGTTGGTTCCCATATGTTGAGGAGGCATCGCTTTGGCTAGGGTGGAACCGGAAATCCACACACCTGCGTAATTGTGTCCATCACCTCCTACCAGTAGAATGTTATGTGTGGGCACTCCCAGAATGTATGGTAGACTGTGCCCCTCGCCCCACAGCCCCGCATACAGAGAGGTGTCACAGCTCGGCCAATCTTGTGGAGCATGGCCCTAGTGTAGTATGCCCTGTGTAAGACCTTCAGTTGCACCAACCGTAGCCGGGATGGGATTGCCACCTCCCTCGGGGACGCTAGTGCTTCCTGACAGTCCTGTTCATCTATATCTCCAAGGTCTGCCCGCCATTTGTCCCGCAGGGCCAGTGTGGGGTCTTTTTGATTATTAATAAGTTTACGATAGGTGAGGGAGATGGCCCTCTTAGTGAGTTAGGCAGTCATACATTTATGGAATAGATTACAATTGATTTGTGAAGAAAGGTTTATGCCTTCATGCCTGTGTTGTGCCTGACTTCCTTTCCATTGTCTAAAATATCATGTTTACTAGATTAAAAATAATCCATTATGAGAGAGTATAAAGTGGTAAGGCACTTTTTCTGGGGTGGGAAAAGGATTCTGGAAAATGAAATGGAAACTTTGCAAAACCAGGGTTGGTTTTACTTTATTTTCATTGTACCATGAGACATTTAACTTATAAAATTCACACTTTTGTTTTAAAAAAACAATTCAATGATTCGAGAGTGGTGCATTATATGAAGGGCTGTTATGATAACATATCCCCTTGACATCGTTCTTGATTCTGGGAGATCAATCAATAGGAAGGTGAGACCTCTGTCCATTAAATTCATTGCTTCACTTTGGAAACAAGTGATATCTTTCAGAAAATATTGCGGCCACCCACAGACGAAAACAAAAAACTGTCATAAACAAAGTTGGATTATGGTTAAGTCTTTCCTTATAAAAGATGTTTTTTTCTCACGGCTCAGTGCTTTCATTTGAGTTTCTTAGGTTCAAAAATAAGTTCAAGGACAACCGAGGGGTTAGTTACTCTTTGGTGGATCATGATGGCAACAAGGATTACTATATTATCTGAAGGGCTGACAGAGTTGCCAAAATTGTGTGAAATGTATGATAGTGGAAGGGATAAATATGTGAGTCTTTTGGGTAATTTACTGCAGGAGTGATTTTGTTGTGGCTTTCTCTTATGGCAACTCTGAATTCCAGGAGTAAACCAGGAATACTTCTTGCTTTATTCTGAGTTAGTCAAGAGCCCTACAAGTGTAATTCCCATCTCCTCACATTTAGTGTTATGTGTGTTAGGGATAACCGGACTCTTCCGGTCCCTGGCGGACTCCGTAGAATAGTGACATAAGTAATCTAGTAAGCATGGTTAACGGTTACTCTGAAGAATAGAGAGGTGTAATACTGAGCTCTGTGTGTTGCATGATTATTTGCATGCTCCAAAGCTGGGAGGACACTACAACTGGCGACGAGATAGGGGATTAAGTAAACCCTACAACTCGAGGAACTGAGAGTGCTCTCCCGGAGAGTTTGCCATGGTCCAGCAAGCTGCTTGAGTGTGCCACATGTGTCTCAGTCGAAGTGAAAATCGCTGCTTAGTGGCTCATCGATAAACATTATACCAGCAGAAAAGTAAAATTAACTGTCTGCAGTGCCCTGTGTAACCCAGTTGAAAACCAGTGTATATGTGGGCTGCTTCAACGCCACTGCAAAGTCAGAGTTCATTTTTGCAACTATAAAAAGACAGAAGCACAAGCACCAATTCATGTCCTGCAAGCCACTTCATCGAGTGCATGTTTACTCAGTTTTAGTACTGCTGCTGACATGGGGCTGATTTCTGTAAACTAAAACACCAATGCCTATCATGAGATAGTGAGTCAGTTTCCATTCTAGTTTCACGGACTAGGTAAACTTAAGACCATGAAAATGTGCAACTTTACATTCATGAGGACATCAGTCCTGTTGCTCAACGGCATCATCAAATTGTGTTAATTTTCATGAGGCTGTTGAGAAAGAACTTGAGACACTATTAAAGCATGACATCGTTGAGCAATCCACTGGTCTGACGCCATGTGTACTACCCATAGTTGTAGTGCCTGAAAAGGATATTGGAGGAGCTGTGTGCATCTGCATTGATATGCGGCAAGCTAACTAGGTGACTGAAAGAGAATGACATCCAGGTCCACCCATTGCTGCCTCGATTTGAACATAGTGTATCACCAACTCGAACAGGAAGGAAATTGCAGGTACGTTACTACCTTTTCGACTCATGTTGTTTAGAAAAGACTGCGTTTCGGAGCGTCGTCAGCTGCAGAACTCCTGCAGGATTTCATTCATCACATAATACAGCAAGTCCCACATGCTTTCAATTACAGTGATGACATACTAGTATTCTGGGCTATTCGAAAAGAGCATGAGTGTTGTATGCTTGCTGATGCAATTCTCTCTCTAAATTCAGAAAAGAGTAAGTTTCATCAAAATAAAACTCAAATTCTTTAGTCATATCCTTCCTGATGGGGAATGACTCCAGATCCAAATAAAGCACAAGCCTTGTCATCCACTTCTTCCCCACATGAGTAACTGTGATGCAATCCTTCCTTGGTATGGCCAGTTACGTTCAAGGTATATACATGATTTTGCTACTGTAAGTGCCCCATTGAGAGACTTAACAAAAGTAAATGTTCCATTTTAATGGTCACACGAATGTGAACAAAGCTTCAAGAAAATCAAACATGACTTTGAGAATGACACTGACATGGTATACTTTGATCCAAAATTACAAACGGAGATTGTTGCTGATGCCAGCCCAGTGGGGTTAAGTGCCATACTTGCCCAGCACAATGGACATCCAAATGCACCAAGACACATTGTGGCTCATGCTGGCCGGAGTTTTTCACCAACTGAACATGCCTAATCACAACGCTTTAGTGTGCCTTTTCTTCTTTTTGGTGTACTGCTTCAAGATGGGCCTCCAGCTTCTTGGGGTGATTAGTGAATAAAGGCCTGGGTGGCACTACAACATCTTAGCATATGCATGTGTGTTCGCACTGACACATGCACGCTTCATTGTTGTCACGCTGCAGCAGGCATTATGCCTTTTGTTTGTGTTTTGTTCTTTTTTTGCAGATGCTGAGCACCTTGGTGGCCAACATGCAATTATCACTTTACTGGACACTTTGTGCGTGTGGAGACAATTTGTGAATGCTGAGATAGCTGAAGACATTTTTGGGAGCACGAGGACTATGATTGGCATAGTTTGGGGGTTTCACTCTATATCCCCCTTTTCCAAATCTGGCAATCTTAAGTTGTCCATCTTATTTATGATCGATAACTATCAATTGTGAATACTATTCAAAGTGCATTTGAGTTCCAGTGCCTTTGCCGCCTTCTGGCAAAAGCCTTGACTCTGTTATTGTCACTTTTCAGAGACAAGTTTACAAAATGAGCAGATCTGTTATTCAAATGGAACTGAATTGAAAAAGGGCTGAAAAACCAATGAAAAAAATCAGTATCCATCATGGACATCACCCAGTATTCACCTATTGCCACAGGACCCAAATAAAAGGAATTGCAATCTACTCATGTCTTTTTCCAATCACATAAAATATTGGGTAGCTTTGGAACAGGCTCAGTACAGGTAGTAAGTTCTATAAAAAAAAAACATTAGCAGGACCCCTATTAGAGTGGGCAAGTCACTGCGGTAGGCAGGCTACAGATCTAGATGTGGTCCAGTGGGTATTTGGAGTAATGGAAAAATGATATTTGTAATTGATTCTCGACTTTACTACTTCACATCAGCATGCAGTAAATAAACACTGGGGCAGATTTACAAGAAAGTGACGCATCTGTAAAGATGCGTCAATTTCCCAGCACCACCCTGAGAATCCCTTGCACCACTATGGATGCGCCGTATTTACAATACTGCGCACCATGGCGCAAGGATTGACAGATGCGTCTGAAAATCTGACATATCTGTTGACGCAAAAGTCACGCATTGCTGGAGACATGTTGCAAGCAAACGTAACTCCAGCAATGCATTGGAAAACTATCCTTATTGTGCTGCGTCACTCCTTACGTCTGCTTCAAGCAGACGTAAGAATTTGACGCAGCGGCGTCCTATAAGTGGCGCAGTTAAATCTTGTAGATTTCACTGCGTCACTTCTAGGAGGCTTTTTTGTGTTGGAACACCCACCCTGCATATATTATACCTAACGCAGGTATAATGTAACACAGGGCTTTACAATGTGGCGCATCTCCCTAGATGCGTCACGTTGTAAATGGGCCGCATTTTTACGCTGCAGCTGCATCACAAAAAGTGATGCAACAGCGGCGCAAAAACGACGCAAGGGGCTTGTTAATCTGCCCCACTGTGTCCTAGAGCTGATCAGGGCCCACAACAAAATGATATTTCGCTAGGAAGAATAGTCTCTTGGCCATTCCATCAGAAACACTGCCACCTTAGTTGTGTTCTAGTGAAACAGTGAAATTAGAAGACATGGGTTTTAATCATGGCCTCCCCATTTGTGTGCTCTTGGATAATCACTTTGCGAAATTATTCCTCTGCACCTTTACTAGCAAGAAGGGGGCATTTAGAATCAGTGTAAAACCTGGCCATAAGTGTGTGGTAAAAAAATGGTCTGGATATTGCCTGGCATGGTATAGTCACCAAAATACAATATGGTGGCTAACATACAGCATTTGGAGCAAGTAGCAGTGACCTGCAATGTTGGGTCTTCTACTTTGACAAACTGTTGGCAAACAGTTTCATCTTGTTTCAATCAGGACAAATCATACTCTCCCTGTGCCTTTGTTCATTAATCTGACATTATGTGCACACTTTAAAAGAGGCTTCGTGGAAGAAATCCTCACTAAAAGCATATTCTCAGCACAGGACCCTGCATGGCTTCCATTCACACATTCAGGGTTGTTTATTGGCAGGCAACCAGATTCTGTATTTGCATCTCAATAGCTGAAGTGCTCCTGAAGCTGCAATAGGCAGGACCCCTCTTGTGCCGCAGCTCCTCCCTTCCAGCTACCCATTTTAAAGCTCAAAAAGGGCTCAAAGACTGAGAAATGGAGCCTCTGGCACAATGCTTGAGGTGTCCCACCTGGTAGCTTCAGTATCTCGTGTTTATCCTGTAATGGGATCCGGAGTAGTGCATCCCACAGTGCATCTCTGTGTTCAGCAGGACACAATCCATGATATCAGGACAATCCTGCAAAATGCAGTTCGGTGGGGTAACACCGGTGGGGGGGAACATCGTTTACAACGCGGGGATTACATCGCGATGCCATTACATCGCGGTTTTTACAACGCAAGTCGTTACAACGACTTGCGCTAGATGGCGCTCTAGGACAAGGAATAGTATAATTTACTATCCAACACCTTCCCTACTGTCCGTAGACTGGAGTTGGAATAGTAAATTATACTACTCCTAAGTCCTATTCCTTGTCCTAGAGCGTCATCTAGCGCAAGTCGTTGTAACGACTTGCGTTGTTAAAACCGCGATGTAGTGTACCGCGATGTAAATGTATGCGTTGTAACGTCATACATCCACCGGTGGGCTTTGCCAGTGCTTGTTATATGTAAGGAGGGTTGCCAGGTCACGCTCCATGTAAGGAGGACACAGTGTTTGATATTTATTTTAATCAATAATTAATTATTGGTGATCATAAACAATATAAACAGTTTAGAAAGTTAGCATTTATAAAATATGAATCTAATATATTATAGATATTACAATTGAACATAAGCCTGCTCATTCAAAATAAGACCTTATTTCACATAAGGACCTTATTTTCTTATCTTTTGAGTTAATCAATTTTATATAAAAAGTAAATACATGAGAGCTTTTGCTATTAAAATACTGACTAAGTACCATAGTCTTAAAATATGATCTTTGGAGGAAAGTATGTAGTGGTGTATCTACTTGGTCTGATTTGCAAAATTTATATAATCTTTGTACTGGAAAAATGTCAAGTCAAGCTCCTCTGTGTTATAAGGACTTAAAATGACCTAGGCTGGCTTCTTGAAAATAGTGCAGTAACAAACAGGGATTCATAGGAATTTACAATTATGCTGCAAAATAGTCTCCAGTAGAGAACTAAAGGGATGGGGGGGGGGGGTGGGCTTGTTTGTTTCGTTATTGGCAGATATTTGTACTTACACCTTATTCCAAGGTAGTTTCTAATAATATCTCACTTCTCTTTTCATGTGGTTGTTGCATCCTTTTTTATTTTTGAAGATTTATAAAGCGCGAACTCGGCCCGGAGGTATTGGAGCGCTCTACATGAGCACCGGATACATTACACAAGGACACATTCATTTTTGTTTTGTTTTTGTTAGGCACGGGGAGATTAAGTGATTTGCCCAGAATCACAGGATGTGGAGTCGACCCCAAGGTTCGAACCTTGGTTTCTCAGCTCCAAAGTTGGCAGTCCAGCCGTGAAACCACATCCTCTTCCCTTTGATATCATCTACCAAAGCACGTCACCTAAATGTGGGATTGGTAGAGCTTTACAATTGTTACTGCAAGTACCAGCTTTCACTGCAAAGGAATGGAAAAGAGCAAAAGACTGATAAGGATTGGCAAGAGGAGAGCAGCACATTACAAGGGATGTTGTGGTAAATTGGGTGGTTTACTGGCATCATGCTCCATAACATCTATGCCACTGGTATTCTAATGACAGGCCACTGGTGTGCCATCTCAGTCCGCCCATTCATACTTTAATACTTAAGTAATCAGTTTCTACCATGCAAGCTAAAAATACACAGTTTTGATTAGCTAGACACAAAGAGACTTCCAGAAGGACCTGAGTTAGTTCCTAACCCTGGCTGGCCACCTGGGACTATATCATGGTGGGCTTTTCCGTTGCAGTGCAGAGCTGAGCACATGTGACTCCATTTAACCCAGCATTTATTTCTGTGAATTAGTGGGTTTTTTAGACACCACAGCTCAGAAACAGAATGAGACAACCCATTCTCACATCTATACAATCTGAAAATAAAGCACTGACTCAGAGAAATATCGCATTAAATTCACTTTATGCCCTGTTGGTGCACAAACCAGGCACAGGGCTCCAGGCAAGAAAGTCCCACCATGATATGGCCCCAGATGCCTCAAGTACCCATGGAACCTACCTCTGTAGCACATTCATTGGTGAACATGGTTGAACCAGTTAAGACCCTTAACATGACTTATCATCAGAAGAAATCGACCATAAAATATTGCATTTGCCATTGACAAAAATAATAGCAACATTATATCTTCTCACCACTTCTTTATAACATAGCAATTTTATTGACAGAAAAGAAGAAGGTGACAATAAAACATAGGTTTTGGTTTAAAAACAAGGTTGTCATGAAGAGACTATACAATAAAAAGAAAATTTCTGAACCACTATGATCCATCCATCACATGACATGTCAGCTGAAGAACCAGGCCAAATGCATACAAAAGACATGGATGTAAGAAAGAAAAAACATTATTCTGTTTAAAAATGTGCTTATCTCACATGCAAAAGTCACTGATTTTCTACATCATTTCAAAAACAAACCTTGATCGTTTCAAGCAAACATAGATTTCTCATATTTAAAAAGCAAGATCATCTCAGCATTTTAATTAATAAAATATGGGGAAAGAAAACTTTATAATTTTCTGAATATAATTTTTTGTCCATTGCAAACACTAAACCCTCTTAATCAAAAACTCTCATAAATCACCCAGAGAAAAGCTGGAACCTGAGTTTGTCGAACTGACTGTTCAAAAACAAAGTCGACTTTATGAATAGAAGTGTTGAGAAAGAACAGCAATTTCAAATTATGGATTTGATTCCCAAAGATTGGTGTATGATGTAGCATCCTCCTCAGTCTTGGAGCAGGCAAATAATGATGCCACACACAGAGCTCAGTATTACACGTCTTTATTCTTCAGAGTGCAGCTGTTAACCGCACTTACTATGTCATGATCTTTCTTAACCACACCCAATCACTCACATCACTATTCTATGGAATATTTCATGGGCCAGAAGGGACCTGCTATCCCCAACACACAGGACATTACATCCCCCTTTGTTAAATAAAAAGTACAAAGAATACATATACACATCATAGCTCCTCAATGATTCACCGAGGTGTTAAAATCAATTTTCCATGTCTTGTGTGTGAGGTTGAGGAGAAATAGGAGAAGCATTCGTGGTGACACAGCGACACAGGTGCATTCTTTGGGCTCTCCTGACTCACAGATGTAAGGGTCTCACTCTGAACGGTTGGAGTCGACAAACCTTGAGGCAGGTGTTTGAAATAAGAAGAATCTCTTGTGATGGACTTTCCGGGATGATGAGCAGTCACGCAATGCGAGGGGGGTATCTTGGCTTTAGGATTATCCAAAATGGTGAGTAATGCTTGGTGGTCGGTGACAACTGTGAAATGCTTTCCATTCAAGAACACATGAAAATTCTCACAAGCCCATACCACAGCGAGGCTTTCTTTTGGGATATAGAGTGAAACCCCAAAACTATGCCACTCATAGTCCTCCTGCTCCCAAAAAGTGTTCTTCAGCTATCTCTGCATTCACAAATTATCTCCACACGCACAAAGTGTCCAGTGAAGTGATAATTGCAAGTTGGCCACCAAGGTGCTCAGCATCTGCAAAAAACAAACAAAACACAAACAAAAGGCATAATGCCTGCAGCAGCGTGACAATACAGAAGCGTGCATGTGTCAATGCAAACACACATGCATACGCTAAGATGTTGTAGTGGCCATACAGGCCTTTATTCACTAATCACCCCAAGAAGCTGGATGCCCATCTTGGAGCAGTAAACGAAAAAGAAAAGGCACACTGAAGCGCATGATAAAGAATAGAGCGGTCTAGTAGCAAATTGCACTTGCAGGGTCCTCCAAAAATGTTACAGAAACATATATAGGTGCCAGGGCGGGCAGGGCAGCTATGGAGGAGCAGGGGGGCACACGACAGCAGCAACACCAAACAGGAAGGGGTGGGAATCAACAGAGGACCTGGGCACGGCCAGAGAGTGTTGACATTTCTTTTTAAAGTAATAATGATAGCAAACAGAATTGGTGCCTTAAGCAATGGATGATCAAGAGATCATGGGATGTGAGAGGGTAAGCAACAGAAGAGGCACAAAGCAATAACACAAGCACTTTCATGGAGCACTAAAAGAAAAAGAAATACATAGGGGTTTATTTACAAGCCCCTTGTGCAGCCGGGGCATCACTTTTTATATGTGAAAAAGTGACGTACCGGCGGCGCAAGGGGTTTGTAAATAAACCACTTAGTTCCTTAATGTGAGCCCTGGAAGGATAGAGGTCATTCAGAATAAAAGAATGGAAAAGAAGCTATGCTCCAGGGAAGAGATGAACATAAGAAGCAGAAGGAACGCCATCAATTAAGAAGCATGCAAATGAGATTGACAAGAAAGTTATCCAATGATAAGTAATGGACTGACCCAACCTTACTTTATCTATAGGTATTGTCCATAAAAGGTCATTGACAACAGATAGCTTAAATCTGTCTGTATGCAAGAGCATAACCTGCACTTTGATCAATTTGGAAAAATGAGAAGAACTTTTACATTTAATCTTGAAGGCAGACAGTTTCTCATCACAGCTCTCATGGTTTTCCAAGACAGCTGTGAGTAGTTCATCCAGACCTATCTTCCCTATATAAAGTTGTTTTTCATATTTTAGGTACATAGCTACAGATAGCAGAATGCATAGGAAATCCCATTACAGAATAGGCCAGCCTTGTCTGTTATGGGACAGTTTTATGTTTATTCCATTGCAGTCAACTACTCCCTGGCCATGGCGGTGACTTTCATCCATTCCTTGTTTTTCAGGCAACAGCTCAAAGCATGCTTGGATTGTGTGCTCATACATACAATGTAAAATGTAAAACTGCAAGTCCCAGCATGCTTAGTATTTTTGTCTGAGGAGCAAAGCTGTCTGAAAGCGATCCTCAAGACATTGGGTTAGTTGACATCTATATCATGGGTGTTTTACATTTATGAAACGTGTGTGTTTGTAACACATCATCAAATACACCTCTCAGTGAGGTGTTTGCACATGTGCCATTTTACGTAATAGATGGGTGGTGATTTAATGGCACCTCATATAGTTTTAGCAACCTCCATATCGGCTCTGAACTATATTTTACTCACGTTTCTGCATCTTCAACGTACTGACTTGCCCGTGCTTGTCTGAAACCCTCCCGCCCCTTCCATTCCCTTCGATGCAGGTTTCACAGCTTTTGAGTACTTTTGTTTACCCTTTGAAGCAGCCCTGACGCAGGGCCGAACTGGCCACAGCGGGCACCGGGCGTTTTCCCGGTGGGTCGGAAAGGGTGGGGGAGTTTTTTGTTACTGGGTGCCGGCTTTGTATTTCGACCAGCAACCCCCCAGGGCCAGTTCGACGTGATTGCCAGGGCTGATTTTCATTCCCAGTCTGGCCCTGCTGACACGTACAATATAATCATCAGGAGATGCATGTGCTGTCTCTTGAATACTAAAATTCAACAGGGGTGTAGCTTCGGGAGTGGTGTTTGGGGTGTTATACCCCCCTAATAAATATATTTTTGAGTAAACATTTGGATGCAGGTGCTTTCAGTGTGGTATGCAGGGCGGAACTGGCCGTAGCGGGCATCGGGCATCTCCCCGGGAGCCTAGAAGGGTGAGGGCCGGTTTTGAAGTGGTGGGGACTGGTTTTGTTACTGGGGTCGGTTTTGCAGCTGTGCTACCATATCGGCCCCCAGTAGCAAAAGCAGCAGTGCTTCACACTTGCAGCCTCCCCCTCCCCCTCCACCCTCAGGGGGGCTGGTCTACCAAATTTCCCAGGGCTGCTTCGGGTTCCCAGTCCGGCTCTGCGGGTATGGTGAGGTGTCCGTCGGATTTCACCTGAAATCGTTACATAAACAGAGACAAAAACTCACACACACTCTCCTTCTCTCTATTTTGAAAGTCTTCAAAAATTGTCAGTTTACAAAATAAGGTGTTTTACCTCACTTAGTACCCCTACCAGACTGTATTACTCTCCCTTTCCACTGCCCCTTAAGCCCCTCTCATGTGCCCCACTAGTCCTATAATGTATTATCAATCAATCAGGGATTCGTAAGCGCACTACTCACCCCTGAGGGTCTCAAGGCGCTGGGAGGGGGGGGGCGGGGTCAGCCGTTCCGTTCAGTTGAAGAGCCAGGTCTTGCGTGTCCTCCTGAAGGCGTTCAGGGAGGGGGCGCGTCTGATGTCGATCGGGAGCTCATTCCAGGTCTTGGCCGTGATGTAGGAGAAGGCTCTTCCACCTGTTTTGGCTCTGTGGATGCGTGGAGTTTCGGCGAGGGCAAGGTTGGCGAATCGGAGGTTTCTTTTGGGTATGTGGAAGGTAATTCTTCCATTGAGATATTGGGGTCCGGTGTTGTGGAGGCATTCTCTTCTCGTCGGGGAGCCAGTGGACATTCTGTAGGTGTGGGCTGATGTGCTCGTGTCGGGGGATGCTGAGGACGAGTCAGGCGGCGGTGGTCTGTATTGTCTGGAGCTTGCGAGAAGAGACTTGTTGATGCCGGCGTAGAGGGTGTTTCAGTAGTCCAGTCCAGTCTGCTGGTTATGAGTGCATTGGTGACTGTTTTCCTTGAATCGGGGGGGAATCCATTTGAAAGTCTTACGGATGATATGGAGGGTGTTGAAGCAGCTGCAGGCGATGGCATTGACCTGTCGATTCATGGAGAGAGAGGTCGAGTACGATGCCGAGGTTTCTGGTGTGGTCCGTGGGGGTCAGAGGACTGCCAAGGGCGGTAAGCACCAGGTGTTGTTCCATGCTGTTGGGGTGGTTCTGAGGACGAGGACTTCTGTCTTATCCGAGTTGAGCTTCAGGCAGCTGTTGCTCATCCAGAATGCGACTTCCTGGAAGTTGAGTCTGGTGGTGGTAGGGTCCTCGGTGAGGGAGAGGATGAGCTGGGTGTCGTCGGCGTAGGATACTATGCCGAGGCCGTGCTGTCTGACGATGGCGGCGAGGGGGGCCATATAGATGTTGAAGAGGGTTGCCCTGAGCGATGATCCCTGGGATACTCCACAGTTGACTGCCGTGGGTTCAGAGAGGAAGGGTGGCAATCTGATTCTTTGGCTTCTGCCGGTGAGGAACAAGTGGATCCAGTCGAAGGCGGTTCCATGTATGCCGGCATCGTGTAGTCTGGTGGCGAGTGTGCGGTGGGCGATGGTGTCGAATGCCGCTGACAGGTCGAGTAGGATCAGGGCTGCGGTGTGGCCTTGGTCGAGGAGGGTGCGGATGTCGTCTGTGGCGATGAGTAGGGCGGTCTTAGTGCTGTGGTTGCACCGGAATCCATATTTGGAGGGGTCGAGGATGGAGTTGTCTTGGATGAACCTTGTTAGCTGTGCGTTGACGGTCTTCTCAGTGACTTTTTCCACGAATGGGAGGAGAGAGATGGGCTGGTAGTTCTTGAAGTCCGTGGGATCTGATGTGGGCTTCTTGAGCAGGGGCCTGACTTCTACGCGTTTCCAGTCGTTGGGGAAAGTGCCGGTCTTGAAGGTGGCATTGATGGTGCATTGTAGTTCTGGTGCAATGGCCGTGGCGGCTCTAGGGTAGATGTGTGGTGTGCAGGAGTCTGTGGGGGCCCCTGAGTGGATGCCATTCATGGTTGAGGCGGTCTGTTCAGTCGTGACTGGTGTCCAGGAGAAGATGGTGGGCTGGCTGGTGTTGCCGGAGGACGGAGTGGTTGCAGAGTTCGGTGTTTGGTCGTCGAGGTTGTCATAGAGGTTTTTTATTTTCAGATGGAAGTAAGATCCAAGCTTGTCATAGAGTTCCATGGAGGGTGTGATGTCTGTGGTTTCCCTGGGGGGCTTGGTGAATTCCTGGATGATGCTGAAGAGTTCCTTGGAGTTGCTGGAGTTGGCAAGGATTTTGTGGTGGATGAAGGTTCTTTTGGTGGTTCTGATGCATTGGTGGTATTCCGTCATGGCGTTCTTGGTAGTTGGTGTGGATTTCAGGCGTTTTGCTATTTCTCCAGTTCTTCTCGAGGCATCTGCAGGTGCTTCTGGCTTCTTGGAGGTCAGCGGTGAACCAGGTGGCTTTCCTGGGGCGCTGTCTGATGGAGTTGCGTCGTGGGGTGAGCTTGTCTGCACAGTTGGAGATCCATGTGTGGAGTTCCCTGGCTGCGAGGTTGGCGTCGGTGGCAGCGGTGTGGGGTGTCGTGGTTGAGGGTGAAGTTGAGCTGCTCCTCTGTGATTCTGCTCCAGTTCCTTCCCAGACATATATTACAACATAATATGTCAGCACAATTGTTGGAAAATCTGAAGCTAACCCCCGCCTCCCAATCTTATTGTCCAAGCTATGCACCTGAAATTCATGAAACTAACTATAAACATTCTGTGTAAAAATACTTGTTCCTAGCTGAATTGCACTCAGGTGTGATCAACACAAAACTTGCCGGCTGCAAATTCGTTTAAACTCAGCACACGTCCTGTGGAAAAATCAGTTTCTTGTTGTGTTCCTGGAATTTTATTGTGCTTTCGCACATCGTGTGCTCCGGGCTCGGCTGCTGAAACAAAGCTGATTTATTTCTAGCAAGTACAGATTTCCACGCATGGAAAGACACAGCATAAAAGCTAAAAGCTAAGTGCATGAAAAAACATCAATCTTAGAGGACTGTTCCAAGGGGAAAAGCAGAGAAAACTATTTTAGAAGTGGAGTGATTTGTAAAACCAACAATTACGTTTCGCTTTCACAGACCTGAAAGCCACTCTAAATTCGCCTTCATAGAATTAACCCCTCCAAAATTAACAAGCATTGGCAATGCCAGTAGTTCTGACATAAACCTGAAGGTGCCTGTTCAGTTACAGGTGAGTGGAGGCACTCTATACATCATAGCACAAGCACTCTGTCACTCATCCTTACACTCATGCATACATTCATCTACCCACTGACTCATTCTTACATTTCTCCAACCACTGGTCCACAATAAACACACGCAGAAACTCCACAGCATATGCAAGAAAGAAATGAAAGAATAAAACTAGGAAAAAGAACATTACAATCACATAAGGATGGTAGGGATCTGCTAGCAACAAGAATAAGTAAAAAAGAAACCTGGTAGTGAGATCATCTTGAAAAACTACTGGATTACACATTTTCTTGGTAGCAGTGGCTTATAACATTGCACATCCCTAATCAACGCGTCTGGACTTTTCTCGCATGAGAAAAGTGATTGAACAGTGATACGGTGCCCAGGTGGTATCCTGACACTGTGCTACCAATACAGTGCATATTGTTTGTGGTTTGGAAAATCCACAAAGCCAAATTCTAATGTATTGATACAGCAGTACATGTTGAATTGCTGTGTGAAATAGTGACATTGATCAGTCTTACTTCAGTAGATACTGCAAACTAGATGAATTTTTATTAATAGCAAGGCGGACAAAGTCCCATAAGTCTTGATTAATAGTTCATGGGTGGCATTTTTCAACAGTACAACAAATCTTGTAAAACACCAAATTCTTGAGTTGCCCTGGCAGCCAACACGTGTTTCGTCCATGTGTGTCTTTTTCAAGCCTTCATATTGTCCCTAAAGAAAAGGGTTGAAGTCGAGTGTAGTCTTTGGTTGATAGGAGGGTCAGTTTAATCTCAGACGACTTCGACCCTCTCTCCTACGGACAATATGAATCCTTGACAAAGGGTTTCCCTCGCTGTTAGTGCTTCTTAAAGTTCTTTTTCGGTTGATCGATTAAGGTCAGCACACCGTCAAGCTAAGCCTAAAGCAGAAATATGTTTAGTATGTGGACAATATTTCAACAACAGTGAAAGCAAGAGATTGGCATGAGTAAAAAATGATGGGTGAATGAGGCTCTTTCATAAACTGACAGGTTTTTGCATTTCTGACCATTTTCATGGTGCATTATCACCTTGTTTGGAGCTATTGAAAAGCTCCCCTTTGTGTGCATCTTTGTATGTGTGTGCCTTTGGGCGCTAGGTTGCGCTAGATCGTAATTAATATACTGTCTCATTCATTCCAAAACCAGATTTATCCTCATTCAAGCCTTACGCTCTAGATTCAGCTTATTTCAAGTCAGGCTTTTGACCACTCAGAAGCACCAGAACCACTTTAATGTCTATTAAAGATAAGTTGTTAACCACTATGCAACTTGGTCAAGAATGTGTGCTGATCCTGCGTAACACATCCTCGGACATTTTCACAACGAATCACAAGGCCCTTATGTCCTGGGTGAAATCTTCTTGTAGAATAGAAGAAACAACCTTGCAGTGGTTTTGTTAATTCTTGTCAAATTAAACTCAGAAGATGATGGTAGACCACTTCTGCTGAGAAGCAAACATGGTGCCCTGCAGCCCGTCATGTCATTCAATGCAGAGTCATCAGCATCCAACGCTATGTTCATAAGCTGAAATGAGAAGAGGGAGGACTCTGAACCTGGAGAGAAACACTGGAGTCAGAAGACATTGCGATGAAATAGATAGTACTCAACTGCAGAGAATGGAACATTATGTGGGTCTAATAAATATGAAGATGTCAGGGCCAAGCGAGTAGGTACCGGTTCTCAGGATGTGAGCACACAGACCAGGTTGCTCCTATAACTTTGGTACCTAGTACACCATCACTCAGGACACTACCACTACTGCTCTGGCAAGCAGCCACCTTAGCTAAACCAAACAATGGCAAGTAGTCACCAAATCCAACCTAGGGCCATGTGATCTATTCACCTAAGCTCTTTTGGGGTACGGAACATAGTACTACTACTATATCCTCCTCCTGGAGGGTCTGTAGTTAGATGCCCCCCAGAAGGGTGTGAAGTCCAATTTTAAATACCCTGCTTGGAGGATAATGCCTCATTTGGTGTCATGGGATATTTATCAGGCTTTTCAGAAAATAACACCATCTCCTTCTCAGATAAATGTGAGAATAGGTTAGATGAAGTAACATTTCCAGACAGGCAGGATGTGCTAGAGGTTTCATGCATATATCAATAAAATGGCATAGTGTAAGAAGGTATTTGAAGTAGTCCCTCCCATAGACTTACTGCCTCTTCTAATCCTGAGGTTCTATCAATCAGAGGACCAGTGTGAGCAGATTTTCCCCTGGTGGGGCAAGCCCCTGGGTGGGCATGAGAAACTCGGACAGCAGAGTTAACCTTTAACCTACTTGAGTTTGAGAATAGTGCCTTCTGGGATAGTTTTGGCCACAAGACAGAAGAAGTGCTGAAAGGTTTGGGAGGGAATGGCATGGACAGGTTCAGGATTCCATCAATCATTCATTTGTTGCCCTTAGGACCTGGTGCTCATATTACCTGCAAATCAGAGTGCTGCTTGGCGTCTACATAGACAAGGAGAACTGAAGAAGAAGACTGCTGACAGAAACACGCCTTGCCTCCCTGGGAGAGGCCTGAGGATTCTGGCTCCTCTCTGCTGTGAGGAGGGCTCTGGAAAGCTACTCTACAGGCATGTGAAGCTGGTCTCCTGCTAACCCACAGGTAGGAGAGGGTTCAGTGACTGCTATTGACTGACTCCTGTTAAGGCCCTGAGGGGGCGGTGGGTCTGTGGACAGAGCATGCTGCGCTTTACAGCAAACCAGCAGCTCAAGCAGGCAATGCACTTTTGGCTGTGGTGATGAAGAAAGGGTTTCAAATATTTGCCTCCCCTGAATAGCCTGGCCTGATACCCTCAAAAAGAGCCCCTGGACGTTGAGGACATTTGGGGCATCAAAGCATGAGTACAAAACATATTCTTCATGTTCTGAGGTTTACTACATTTATTACCTCCAGCGCCCTTTGCGACATGGACACTTGCATTAGTAAGACAAAGGACAACACGTTTTTAAATCTTTCCTTGTTTTATTTGTTCAGTGCTAAAATCAAATAAACTGACGCCCCCCAGGAGCCCATTTGTGGAAATGCACAGATAGGTCAATGGTGTTTTCAATTTTTCACTTTACAGAGAGCTTAAGGTTCACAGAACAGTAAAATTCGTGTTGTGAATATTTCATGGCTCCTAGTTACAACAGATTTAATTTCTTTTTGTGCATTTTGATTATTAAAGGGTTTTCTTGATTTTTGTACTACATTGGTTTGAAAATGTTACCTATTTTATTTCTGAACTTTGATGTTGCTTGGTACTGCTAAAATACGTTACACATATTTTCCCTGAAAGCCTGCTGCTTCAGGCCCAGGGTAGCTAATGGAAACCTGTTTTATCTACTTTTGCACTTGACTGCTTAACTTTGCAGGAGCTCACCCACTGCTCTCCCCCTGTTCACCAACCCAGTACAGGTTGTTAACGAAATTTAAGTTGCAAACACAATCATCCAGGTTACACCAGTTTGAATATGACAGAGCTCTCAAGTTTCCGAGATACATTCGTGAGAGGTTCATATAGTCCAGGATTTTCCTTTGCATTCTGGTACTTGTAGTCCTGATTTTTGATGGGATAAAGAGGCTTGCTAGTTCAGAGTGCAAAGCAAATTCTTGGCCTTGATGAGATGCTCATGTTTCCCCTCTGAATACATTGCAAATGTTCAATCAACTATATATTCTTGTGGGGAATTTGGAGGTAGGAGGAGGGAGGGCATTGAAAAGTTTCCTCTCCTATTTTAAGGATGTTAATTTAAGGATTATTGACGAGCTCAGAATAGCACTGACTATATTTTTAGATAGGCAGAAATCAGCAAAAAACTAGATGTTGCTTAAGAAAATCTTTATGTGTACATTTCAAATATATTTGTATTGTCACTTATTAAAATTCAAATCTATATTTTAGAATCAACATTTTATTATTACCTTTTGCGATTTTTACATTTTAACATAAATCAGCATAATCATGCTGCTTGCTTGATGATGGGCCTGGTGTGGTATATTAAAACCTGTTTTGAAAACTTGCAACTGACTGGCAATTGATTTTAAAATCAATCCATCCTCATGCTGCAGAGGCTACAATGCCCCTGTGGCAGCCTAAATCCTAGGATCCCTTTCTCGTTTTAATAATGAAATGATGATACATTTATAATGGTTTCATAGAAGTGTTGCTCCCACATTCCCAAAGCATTCTAAAAGATGGAGTCTATTTAACTGGCACCTGAACTAACACTACCCTAGGAATAGCTTACCACATGTGAGCCACATATGAGTTCTAGTGAAATGAAGGAAAGAAAGGAGTGAATACATATGGGCAAACTTTTAGTCATCATAAAATGGCCAATGTCATTGTGTTTGTCTGAAGGTTCGTCAGAAGGGGCTTGAAAGTCATTCCGCATTTATATGAATATCTAATTTTCCACTCCTGAAGAAGGCCCATTCCATCAGACCTGTTCATCTAGACCGAAACTCCAAGAGTCCAATTCAAATCCTGAACATTTATTCTTAATTTGTAAGCATATGTTTTAGTGACCATAGGGCAGAAAACAGCCCACTGTGACTAAAATGTCTTAATGTCTGATCAGTTCAAAATATTGCTAAACAAAATTACTCTTTGTGTAGCTTTGCCACTTCTGGTTCAACCAGGTGAATTTATTGTGATATATCATTTAATGTTTGATTTTGTTACAGGGCACAAGCATGTCTCCCTCGTAGCAGCCATGTCATCTTCTTTCCACTGATGCCAGAAGTCCCAGACTAGTGTCTAGCTAGCAGCAGCCACAGAAGGCAGAGCACAGTAATGTTTATAAAAAATATTAGCACCCATGGCATGTTCCTGGACCTTTGCAGTAGTGGGAATGCTCCACCTGCAGCACAGGACCTTTTCTGTGGTTTTTTTAAAGCCGGTGTCGTTTAACAAATGCCGTGCAATCCAGAACTTGGCCACTTCAGCACACCTAACTGTAACAAATTCTTCACATCTCACTCTTCCACAGCAATGGCAATATGTTTCATGTCTCGTGAAGTAGAATTTTAATTCGCAACTGGAAAGACCTTGCATGCTTTCAGTGTGAAATATGTCACATAAGAAATGTTATCTAGAAAAAATAATTTTTCATGGACAGCTAGCTTCCTAGCTTGAGAGTAGTAGCAACGCATTTTTCCTTTATTGTTAGTTCCTTTACATATGTGATTGTTCACAGTCACGACTGCCCTGTTCTCTGCCAGTGTGTGGCCTTCGCAGCTGCCATACCTTTGTTTTGGTCCTTGTGGGGTGGGATACTTGAGTGTCCAACCTCAGCTTGGAGAACTATGAGAGTTTTTGTCGAACCAGTGTTTTTCTTGTAGGGATGCCTCTGTGGGGTAGGAGGGTGATCTGTTCTTCCAGTCATTTTGATGATCTGCCATGTGCACCAGCAACATTCCAATGCCAGAGGTTACTGCACATTCTGAAATACAGGAGAAAAAGCTTCAATCCAACTCACAGTGACTTAAATATACCCTGCCCAAACATGGGCTGTGTAGATTTGCACTGTCAACAAGGATTGTGGAAGTTATTCCATACTGATTCACAAAGAGATTTTCATTCTGCGGGTGCTGCTCATGTGCTGCAGGAAAGAGATGCTCTATTTACCCCACTTCCTATACACAGGGTATAGAAGTATACCCGGCTCTTGCATGTTCAATGACTATGCCACACCAGAGGGGCAAAGGCAATAATCGGCTCATGGAAGTAGTCACCCAACAGGGAACGTGGAGGATAAAAATCTGAAATGAGTCCTTAAATGACTCCCTTTAAGTCAAGGGGTCCTGAGGAATGTTGTCCAGTGAAGCTCACATAGAGCATGAGCTTGTGCAACGATTGGGATGCACGGCACACCGGTGTCAAAAATTACCTCATCGTGTTACAGGCCTTCAATTGAACCAAGCTGGAGGTCAACAGAAACACGCAATTTAGGGAATATGAATGTCCTACCATTTGGACAGACCCTGTCCTTTTCCTGCCCAAATTTATGCCATACGTATATCAGGAATTTTCTCATTGTACATATGAGCATTCACAAATGCTTTTTTTTGAATCCCTTAAAAAATCCCAAATTTTTGTTTGCCCTGGTGCAAATGCAATTTGTACAAGGAGAAAATCCCACAAGGCTGATCCTATGAAGTTTTAGTTATGATTAATATTAAAGTGACATTTATAGTTATGATTATGGCTAAGTTGTACGTAGTTCTAAGTGTTGTGGGCCACATGGGGGAGCACCCCTTATGGTCGGGAAATATCAGACTACAGAGCAGGGAGTTGATGAACCGAATACCGATACTGAGGAATCTGTAATAAAATACACCGAAGTATAGCAGGCACAACCAAGTTAGGGACAAGGTTGGAGAGGGAAGGAAAAACAACCCCAACATGCACAAGCAGGGATAGGAAGCAATAAATGGACAAACACAAGGGGTTGTTACCACTAGGGTTGAACACAGGCAAGACCCAGCACTTCCCACAAAAATAGGGAAACTCAACATCTCTATGCAGATTACCCTTTCTGATAGCCACATGCCAGACCAGATTGAAAGGGGACAATAAAGGTGATTCTATATATGGGCCTTACAGCACAAACAAGGATTGTAGTTGCATATAGAAATCAAGCACTATCGGTCCAGCTAGCGACACAATGGAGATTGTTAATAAAATAGCACACTGTCGCAATTAAGGCACTTAAGACTACATGCAACACAAGACAAAGGATGGGGCCCGGATTGCCTCCTGGGATCCAGGACCTAACCTCTGCGCAAAATAAATTCTGTGATGCACAGGTGGGTACAAAATTATCAACTTGCCAACACACTAAGATCTGAAGAGGAGTGCACAGTGAGCAGCACAGAGCAAAAAGCTGTATGTAAACAAGCATACACAAGGCAGAACAAAGTTTAATGCAAGCATGGGCATAGCAACACAAAAGAACCCAACAATGGGCATTTAAAGTAAGAAGCAAGATCACGGAGACTGGGGAGAAGATACAGGAGCTAAAGGCAACAACTCAAGGAATTAGCAAAGGGGCATTTGGATCAGAAGCCGGTATACAAGACAGGAAACCAAAGGAAAGAGTAGCAGGAACAAATAAGAAGCAAATTAGAGAGTGAGCAACTCAGGAGCTGCTCCTGACTGTAGGCTTGGGACAGAAAATTGAGAAAAGCAAAATGCAACACAGCTAGCTGCCTTGGAATGGGACACAAGTCTCTGGCAGTGGCAAGGCAGGAATCTATCAGCAAAAAAGCAATACGGGGTCAAATACGTAGAGATTCATCAAACAATCATAACAAGGAGCTTCAGGTACTGACAGATTCTAAGCAGTTATAAGCAGTTGCAGACAGCAGCAAGCCAGAGTTATATGACTGGCCATCAGTAAACAAGTCATATGTGTGTGTGTAATCCCCATACCTGTCAACTCACACAGTGCCACCGGGTGACACACGATATCTGCTCGCATCACACAGTTTACCGGTGAGGAGCCGATATCACACGGTGGCAGGATAACTAGCTGAAAACCACTGTAAATAGTGGTTTTTCAACTTGTTTTCCGTGGCTTTGAGCTGCCAAGGTCCATTAAGGGGTGTGAAAGCACCCCAGGATATCGGCACAAGCCTCAGGAAGCTCCTTTTCTGTTTTTTTGGGAGGAGGGGGCTTGTGGGCAGGGTGGGTTCCAAAAATGCTTCGCAGGTACTTCTCGGCAAGAGGCCCTGCCCCCTTCAAGGTCGCACCCCCCCTAACATAGTGAGATTGTTCTTCAAGTTGGCAGGTATGAATCTCATTCTCGAGGGCGTGGCTTAGGAGCCGTCAGAGATGGCCGCCGTTCTCGGGAGCTCCGCAGCAACGTGAGTGACGAAGATTCTCCAGGCTCTTCTCCTCGTGTGTCGGACCTCCAAAATCGGCAATTCAGACGTCGGAACCTCTCCGCTATGTTTTATGACCGTTGTAGAGGTATGCGGAGCGTTTTCAGGATGTCTGCTGATTTTTCTCCTCAAGGGCGGCTCGTCAGAGTTACGGCCGCCATTTTGTTTTGTTTATTTTGTTAATGCCTCTTTCGTCTTGCCGCCAATTTCCCTGGAATCTACAGTCTTCATATTTACACTGCCAATGTCTGCTCAAAGGTTTTTCCTCACCTCTTTTTGACATTTTTCGAAATGTTCTCATTATTTCATGAGGTGTTCACTACAGCTTCTTTCTCCTGGAATGTTAGTGCGTTTTTATTTTTATTCTCCGTAAATGCTCCTTGCTGGCCCTTCTTGTATTGAGATTTATTTTTATTCAGTGCCTTTATTTCCCTTGTGGCTTTTTCTGGACTTATTGAAAGGAATTTTGCCTCCTTTTCTTCATGGCAATGCCTCGTGGCACTCGTAATGGGACGCAACAAGCTGGCAATCTCTCATTGGCTGATCCTAATCCTTTCACTGTCTTGCGTGACAATATGGATGAAGTACCCATTGAGTCTTCTGACCCTAAAGGCTCTGCTACTTCAGGCACTCGTCCCAAACAGGCTTCCAAACTGCCAGCTGCTTCTACATCAGGCAAAAGGGTGAAAGTTAATCCTCCTTCCCCTACCAATTCCTCATCTTCAGTCTCCATGGAGCTTCTACTTGAAGAAATTCGTGCTCTGAAACCATTTATGGAAGAAACCAATTTACGTTTACAAAGTCTCGAAGACAACTGGTTCCACACTGTTCAAAGGGTTGTGGTCCTCGAGCAGAGAGTCGACTCAGCCCAGGACTCCATAAATCAAGTTCCCATTTTACATAAAGAGATTGGTCACCTCAAACAACAAGTTGAAAATTTGGAAAACCGCAATAGACGCAACAACCTACGCATTTATGGTTTGGTTGAAGGTCTTGAAGGTTCTAATCCAATTTCATTTTTTCAATCATTTTTACCGTCTCTTCTTGATCTTCCTGACACTCCTCCATTAAATATTCAGCGAGCTCATCGCCTGGGTCAGATCTCTCACTCTTCATCCTCTTCAGCAAAACCTAGAGGAGTTATTTTATATTTTTTGGAATACACTGACTTACTCAAGGTGCTTCAAGCTGCCAAACAACGAGGAAAGATTTCATGGCATGGTTCCAATCTATTTTTTGCTCAGGATTATGCCAAAGTGACTGCAGACCGTCGGAAAAAGTTCCTGGAGATGAGACCTACTCTTCGCAGTCTCAATGCTAGATATTGTCTTTTCCACCCTTGTCTTTTTAAGGTGACTTATAACAATAAGACAACAAATTATGAAGACCCAGCTATACTTCAACAATTTTTTAATACTTGTCGACATGATTCCATGGACGTATCCAGATCGTAAATGTCTTAATTTCTTCATATTGGTTACTTGTTGTTTGCTTTGTTGTATTTTGGCAATGATGTTATTTACTTTTGTTGTAGTTTGTATTCTATGCTGTTAACATATTTGTTCTTTCTTTCTCTCATTAGATATGGATATATGGTCCCCTGTATGTTATCTCCTTCATTTTTTCCTGGATGACGTCCTCCTTGTCGTTGTTGTTCTGCGGTTTCCCGTTCGGTGTCCCCTCTCCCCTGTGTGGTTCCACCACCCCATCTTTCTTGTCTTCTTGTGGTATGTCTTCTTGTTATTATGTTCTCATTTTCATATCAACAGCTTCTTTTGATCTGTTTCTTTATCTTTGTTTTGTTCCTCTCTTTTGCTTCTCTTAGACTCTTTTTCCCTCTTTGTTTATCTGTTTTCTTCTTTGTTTTCATTCCTTGCTCTTTTCCTTCTCTTTATTTTTCTCTCCTTGTTAATTTAATTCGGTATATTTCCTGGTTCTCTTTTTCATCTTATTGTCTCAATCTTCTATTCCTTTTTCAGTTTCATATGTTTCTCTATTTTCTAAATTCCTCGTCTTCTAAATATAATTTGTTTATGGCAGTTCTTCAATTATGTATATGGTTATGTAACTTATTTCTCTTTGCATATATTGATAGTTCTTATGCTTGCAATGTTTTGTTTTTCTTTCTTTTACAAATGTACCAGTTGATGTTCACTCTTTAATTATTTATACATTCGTTTTTTCTCTAAGTTTAAGTCTTAGCTCATATCCTTAGATGTCTTTGAATATTTTATCTTGGAATGTTAAAGGTCTCGGTTCCCCCATTAAACGTCAAAGAGTTCTGTCTCATACAGCAAATTTAAAAGGGGACATTGCACTATTACAAGAAATTCAAGTTAAGGGTGCTGAAATTTCTAAATTGCGCCGTCATTGGGTAGGACATGTTTTTGCTTCTCCTGGATCTGGAAAACGTAATGGTGTTGCTATTTTATGCCATAAACGTTTGGATGTCCACCTTGTTAAGCAAGATAATGATTCGGAGGGTAGTAATCTCTTTGTTGATTAATAAAATTCCTCTAACTATTTTTAATATCTATGCTCCCACTGTTCAGGATAAGTTATTTTGGCCCCATATTCTATCATTGCTCATGCAATACACTGATGATTACCTTATTTTAGGTGGTGATTGTAATATAGTTATGGATCCATTTTTGGATAGAAGATCTGATTCAAGATTCTCTTCCTCCCCCATGCATTCTCTATTTACCTCTACTATTTCTCAAAGAGCTCTAGTAGACTCCTGGAGACTTTGTCATCCTACTCTTAGAGAATACACCTTCTACTCAACCCCTCACTCTTCCCAGTCCCGGTTGGATTATATTTTTATTTCCAAAGCCCTTATTCAACACATTACTCACTCTGATGACCATGCCCCAGTTTCCTTAAGTCTAGATTTAATCTCTCCCGTGAAAGGCACTAGGAGATGGAGGTTTAATAACTCTCTTCTATTGGACCCTAAGTTTACACAGGCCTTTCTTGAATTTGCCTCTTTATTTTTTGATGATAATGACTCTTCCCAGTTATCCCCTTCTCTTATTTGGGACGCCTTTAAAGCTGCTTCTAGAGACTTCATTATTTCATTTGTTGCCCGGAAAAGGCGTACAGCCTCTCATTCTATTCATTTACTTAACACTCAAATTAAACGGCTAGAGCATTCCTTTTATTTAACTAAGAAACAATCTGACCTGGACAATCTTATTAAGGCCAAACTCTCCTTTAACAAACTCTCCACTGAATCTGCCAATTTATTTTTACTTAAGTCTAGTGCTAAGTATTACAGCGCACAGAATAAAGCCGGTAATCTTCTGGCTAATTACCTTAAAGTTAAAAAAGAGCGTACTAAAATTGACTCCATTGTTACTTCCTCTAACATTACAGTCCATAAAGATGAAGATATCTTAGCTGAATTCACAGATTTTTACCAAAAACTATATACTCCTGAATCCTCACCTTTACTGTCCGACATTACTCGTTATTTGTCCTCCATTCCTTCGCCCTCCTCTTCGGATGTTGATTTTTCCCCATTGGAGGATGATATACAACATAAGGATATTCTGGAATCTATTCAAGTTCTTAAAAGAGGTAAAGCCCCTGGCCCAGATGGGTTTACCATAGAGTTTTATTCCCATTTTTCCTCCCTACTTACTCCTAAACTTTACCAACTGTTTTCCTTTTTTATTACAACACAGAAATCTGATGGTTCTTTTCAGGAAGCTCTAATCTGTTTTCTTCCCAAAGAAAACAAAGATCACACTTTATGTAAAAACTATAGGCCAATCTCATTAATTAATCTAGATTACAAACTTTTTGCAAAAATTCTTGCGCTTCGTTTGGAAAAAATTCTACCGAAATTAATTAGTAGAGAGCAATGTGGTTTTATCAAAGCTGTCACCTTTCTGACAATACCCGTCTCTTTTTTAATGTCTTAAGTAAATCTAATTCTTATAAGGAATCATTAGCAGCTGTTGCGTTGGACGCTGAGAAAGCTTTTGACAGAGTCAATTGGCAATTTATTTTTTCTTCTCTCTCTTGGTTTGGTTTTGGTCCTAAATTCCTCTCATATGTCTCACTACTTTATTCCTTTCCTAGGTCTTTTATTTTAGCTAATGGTCTTGTCTCTTCCTCTTTTCCTCTTCTCAGAGGTATCCGGCAAGGTTGTCCACTTTCTCGTCTTTTATTTATTTTAGCATTAGAACCCTTCTTAACAAAAATTCGTATGACTGACGAAATTTCTGGTTTTCCTTATGGTGATAAACATCTAAAGATTTCTGCTTACGCAGACAATATTCTTTTATTTATTTCAAATCCTCAAACTTCTCTGCCGAGATTTCTATTAGAGGTCTTGGATTATGCTTTGGTATCAGGTTATAAACTTAATGTGGACAAATGTGAAATCCTTCCTCTAAATAAATTCTGTTTTCATGCTGACTTTTTATCTTCCTCCTTTCACTGGAGTCCAACTAAAAGCAAATACCTCGGCCTTTGGTTCACACCTTCTATTAAAGATTGTGTAGCATTAAATTTAAAAAATCTGCTAATAACCCTCACTACCTCTACGGCAGATGGCATCCCCTGTTCTTATCCTGGTGGGCAGATTAGATTCTATCAAAATGATGTTAGTTCCAATAGTCTTATTGTTCCTGTCGAATCTTCCAGTTAATATTCCTAAATCTTATTACAAAAATATTTATTCCATATTATCAAAATTTTTATGGCAAAACAAACCAGCCAGAATGTCCTTTTCCAAACTTAAATCTCCTAAACATTTAGGTGGTGTTAATTTTCCTGACTTCTCCTCGTATCACACCTCATTTTTCCTCACGCACTCTGCGTCTTCCATTTCTGACCATATACCTGACCCCAGTTCTCAGCCTTTGTGGGTAGAGGTTGAATCCTCCTTCTTTCACCCTTTTACGTTTGAGGAATTTGTTTCATTAACACACACCCCAAAGAAATTTTCTCTTCCCATCCTTAAAAATAATCTCAAAATCTTTTGTCCTATTATTTTGAATAATTTGGACGATCGTGCTCGCTTTTTGCAATCTCCTATTTGGTATAATAATCTTATCAAAATCAAAAATAGGACTCTTTTTTGGAATGATTGGTTAGGTTTCGGTCTTAAATGGACTCACCAACTTTTTCAAGATGGATCTTTTATTCCCTTTTCTGTTCTTCAAACTCGTTTTTCTCTTCCCCTATCTTTTCATTCCAAATATACATTATTGAGAACGGCGGCTCAAAATGCCTATGATACTCTTACTTGTTCCTCCATACATTATAATTCTTCTCCCATTGCCTTAACATTTTTATATTCTTCCCCCTCTGATTCTTTCTCTATTTCCACCTGGGATAACATTTGGATCAAAATAAGGAAGTCTTCTAGAGCAGCAAATACAACTCAAACTTTATTTTTTATATATAATAGACTTTTAATTACCCCGTCCAAATTACATAAAATTGATTCTTCTATTCCGTCTACCTGTTGGTCCTGTTCTGCCTTGGTAGCTGATCTTAAGCATATGTTATTTACATGTCCTGCAGTCCATCTTTTCTGGGGTAGAGTGTGGCAACAAATTAATACCATTTTCTTCAAATTTTCCCTTTTCTCTTTCCCATATTTTTCTTGGTAGCATTTCACAGATATGGTCTTCCTCTAATATTAACACATCCATTGTTGATTTACTTATAGCTGTAGCGTTTCAACAAATCACGAAAGCGTGGAAGGATACCTTGAATGTTTCCTTTCAAGCCTGGTGGTATGGGGTTTGCTATAACCACAGACTAGACAGGGCCTATGTTCATCCCATTACTCTTGCTATTAAGCGGGACTTATTATGGTTACCCATTACTACCTTCCTGAATATGTCTGCCTAATCCCTTCCTTTACATAGTCCTTGCAGCGAGGAAGTATCCAAACCTCCTTGAAATTGTTATTATTAATGACTGTTGATTATTATCTCTGTTTTGCCTCCTGCTGAGGTATAAGTTTTTTAATAGAGGAATTATTTTTGTTTAATTGCTATATTTATCATATATCGTTGTACTATGTTACTTGATACATCTCTCTTTCTCTTCTTCTTTTCTTCTCCTTCTTTCTGTTTCTTTCTTGTTTTCATGAAGCTTTTTGCAATTTATTCCATTTATATAATGTATGTTATTACTACTATGGATCTTTTTGTTCCTTAATAAAATTTTCTTTTAAAACTTAAAAAAAAAATGAATCTCATTCTCACAGAAATCCTGGAAGAAAAAATCCATCGCTGAGGTATGTTAGGACTAGTACTATTGAATGCAATGCAAAGTGGTTACCAGGTTTCTATGACTCATTGGCAGTGCATTCTGGGATCTGTAGTCCATGGGAACAAGTGTAGATTTTATGCGCCCAAGGTTGCAAGCTCACAGGGGTAGAAATATACAGGGGGCTTTGGATGGATTCTAGTGGTGATTTCCAAGCTGCAGTTGTTTCCTCTCAGAGACAGAGAGATAGAGTTGTGGGACTGTTTGAAAAGGGCTTTTTCCATCCTCTAGATCACTAATAGAACATTGGCAAGATTCAGAAAATAAGGAATGGGATTGAATGACCACTGTGCCTTTCCAGTGCAATGAAATGAAATATGAAATGAAATACCAGCATTTGTAAAGCACACAGCTACCTCCGGAGAGGTGTCCCGGTGCTGGGGGCCATTGGGAAGATTAAGCTAGCTATTGCCCAGAGTCACATGGTGCTGGGCTAACCTGCCGCTGGCATGGGGATCAAACCGTGAACACCGTGGTCTGGAGTCAGGCACCCTGGCCGCTGCACCACACCTCTTCCATTATATTACTGATTTCAAAGCAGACATTTAAATCTCTTTTCAACTCTGTAGTGGGCCAGATAGAAAAATGTAATTTTGTTGTTCCCTGATTAAAAAACAGATTTATAAAATAGCAGTGTCTTGGTTACTTACCAACACGCATGTATGTTGCCATGCCCATACTTGAGTTTTGTTTTTAAAGTCAGTGATCGCCACAGCTCCAGCCAAGGGTGAGAGCCCGGTCTCTGACCTCACACTGCTCTGCTGCACCAGCTCCAGGCAGGCCCTGCCCTTTCAAAGAGCCCTATGCTCTCAGGTTCTACTCGCCAGAGCCTGATCGTGACTGAAAGCAACCTTTACGAAGGGCTCCATGATGAGTTTGAGGTAAATGGTTCTGACAGCAAAAGTTCCACCCGTGGGATAACACTAACTTGATATCAGAGTGAGTTAACATCTCTCTTCTCGCCCCCCCTGGTTTTCTGCTGGTTGCTTGGCAGGAAGAGGACCAGGGACTCTGGGTGGACGAACAATAACACCAAACATAGCACCGGCTTCAAATAGATTCCTGCTCAGCACACATCACGATTCACCTCGCTTGGATAGAGCCGTGCATCACACGCATGCACTGATGCGCCCTGACAACCGTCGACGCGGAACGAGCGGAGGCGCATGCCCTGTGGCAGTAGCATGTGTGTACAGGTTGCAAGTGAAGAAACAGGCTGAACCCTCAGTATTAAACGCTGCTGATTGAATGGATATTGAAAATTCACATCTCTCAGCTGACCCTCTAACATGCATACCTGAATAAGACACCTATAGCAGATATCAGCCGGTCACAATCTTTCACCCAGTATATGAGGCTCCTCGTTAGTCTCTTAGTTGGTGACTTCCTAGATTGAAGGACACATATATTTGGCAGTTTCTATAAAAACACTAAGATTCAGTGTGCATGTCCCTTTAAATAATTCAACCATCATCGACAAAAGTAATGACTAATGCTGTCATGTTCTTTAACACGGTCAGCAATGCCTTTTCTTAAAGCATCTTTTGATACCCTCTTAATCATTGCCTCTTTGCTCTTACCCAGTAATCACAGCTCAATGTTGAGTTTAGAGGCTAATTTCTGAGGGATTTGTTGAGCAGCTATGACTAGATTATTATAAATCTAATCTAATCGTAGAAGAGCGACCTCTGTTTGCTGCAATGACACACTATAGGAACCACAAACTGACTTCTGCAGAATAATGTACACTATGGTAAATAAATGTTTCCAATACTATTGTGGATAGTTATTAAACTTCACTAACCTTCAAGTTGCTATTTTGTAATGGAGCCAATTTTGTGACCTTGAAGTTTGCCTAGTTTAAAAGAAGGCAAAGCTGCAAAATGTCGGTTTGTGAAAGAGAGAGAGAAAGAGAGGAGAGTGGAGAGAGCGAGAGCGAGAGAGAGAGAGAGAGAGAGAAGGTCTAGTGGCTAATCACTCGGCCCACTAGACTGCTGAGCAACACATTTCAAGAAATAACTACACAGTGAAGCTGTTTCCAGACACCAGAGCCAGCTATCAGTTGACAAACAGGAGAACATCACAGCACAAAACACTGATGATCGAACCACAAGCCATCATAGCAGTGCTACTTGGATGGAAACTTCAAAAGTCTCCAAAGGGTACAGAACAAAGAAAAGCTTAGAGCATATACAAACATGACAGAACATTATACTCTTTCCTTACACAAAAAAAACAAAAGGAAACAAACTAACAACACTCAAAGGTGAACCAAATAAACTTCACATAAATTGAATGCTAACACTAAATAAATACAGCATAACGCAACAGAACCTGACTGGTACACTGCATGCACACCTGCATCACTGCTGATTTATTCACCAGCCCCTTTTCATGTAGAGGCTTGTACGGCCCCTTCCCCAAGTCTCATAAGGCCCTGGGGAGCCCATCCCCAGGGCTGAAATTACTTAAAATGAGGAGGGGCCTCGTGCACCCCCCTCCCTGAGCCATTAATGTCCCCTGGGGCCAGCTCACATGCTATGTCCCAGAGAGCCCACCCTCTTCACATAGTGGTTTCCCTGCCTGCACCGGCGCGTGCAGGGAAACCTGTGTTTGCTCTCACTTGGCAGGAGTATTTTCAAAACTTCGCCAAGCAGGGACAAACACCCAGGGGCATATTTACACCAGGATGGCGGAGCGCGGTGTTAAACCAAAATTGCTAACGCCACGTTCCGCCATTCTGAAAATGCAGGGATGCGCCGTATTTACAATGATACTGCGCACCCCTGCGTTTGCCCTAGCACTGGCGCTAAATTGAACTGCCTAACGCCAATGCAGGCACCCTTGCACCATATTGCAAGGGTGCCTGCATTGAGGGAATGATTTTTAATGTGCAGGAAGGTGTCCCTTCCTGCACATAAATAATCACTAATGGTGATTTGTAACTCCTATGTGTACTGCATTGTGCAGCACACATACAAGTTGCAAATCGTCTTTTTTTAAATTATGTTTTTGTGCAGGAAGAGACCCCTTCCTGCACATAAACAATAATTCATGATGATTTGCTGTTTCTTTGTGTGCTGCACAATGCAGCACACATAGAAACAGCAAAAACGAGGAGAAATTAATACTTTCTCCTTGTTTCCCCTTGTTAAGACCAGTTTTTTTTGGTCTTAATTTCGGCTCTGCACATATTTACGTCACCCTTGTAAACAGGGGACAGCATCAAAAAGCAATGGGGGTTGCGGCGGAAATACCACCACATCACCCATTGCCCACCCCTTTCATCCTAAGTGCTGCGTGAAAGGGGGCCTTATTCAAAAGGTGGCATTAAGCCCAGGTAAGTGGCTTAACGCCGCCTTGTAAATAAGGTGAAGGGTTTATCGCAACAGGAACCTCATAAAAAGTGATGTTTATGTGGTGATAAACTCTGCCTCCAGTCTGCTCCCAGTGGGCGGAGCTTTAAAATGCTCTCCCCTGCTGTGAGTGGGCTTTTGATCTGTTTCCCTGCCTGCACTGATGCAGGCAGGGAAACAGATCCAAATATCGCATTAGTAGCTTCTCCCTGTGGGCAGGAGCAATGCCGTCTCCCACTGCATGTGGGGAGCTGGCTGGGGCTGTGAGGGCCTTGGGGGTCACCTGCGGCCCCCTGGGCACCCACCTTTAATAGTATGGGTCCCCGGGGATGGGGTCCTCGGGCTGATAATAGGTTGGGGAGGGGGT
Source organism: Triturus cristatus (assembly GCF_964204655.1). Classification (NCBI taxonomy): domain Eukaryota; kingdom Metazoa; phylum Chordata; class Amphibia; order Caudata; family Salamandridae; genus Triturus; species Triturus cristatus. The sequence continues at coordinate 1,390,384,699 of NC_140591.1, read as the reverse complement.
CCACCCTCCCCTTTTAACATAGGCCCCAGGGGATGGTATCTCCAGGGCCTACAGAGGCTCAGGGAGGGGAGGCAAGCGGCCCTCCTCCCCTTTATTGAAATCAGTGGCCTTGGGGGATGGGGTCCCCAGGGCCTACCAAGGCTGGAGGGTTGTGGCCCTCCTCCCCTCTGTTGAAATTGGTTGGCCTGGGAGAGAGAGTCCACAGGGCCTAACAATGTTCAGGGAGGGGGGGGTCTCACGGCCCCCATTCCTTTGATGAAATCAACACTGGCAAGTGCTTTTCATAAAGAGAAATCCATTCCTTCTCCAAGCAAGATTTAGAAACTGAGGAGAAGGGGCTGCATCCTGCATGTGTGAATCCAGTTTTATGAAACTTTGTTATTTACGCCACACACTTTGGAGTCATCAATGCGGCGAGCGCAAGGTAAGTGGTTTTATTACTTTTTTTCATTTTACTCTTCCTATCCTGTCATCTGTCCACTTCCCCCCCACTGCCCTACCCCATCACTGTTACCTGTGCCGGCAGCACCTACTCACTGAGCAATAAACAACACAGGATGAAAATTCTTTCAATTAAAAATCACCAAGTACTCCCAACCGAGGAACTTGTGTTCCAGGCTGGCACTTTGTTCAATAATTCCTGCCTACAGGAACAAAACTATTGGTGGCACTACTTTCTCTGTTAAAGCCACCAAACTATGAAATTCCCGAAATTATAAGATTAGAACTATTGAAAATCACTAACAGCTCAGAATAATGGTTAAGACTTATATTAATAAGGTGATCCTACAGAGAATCTGTGTGATCGTGTCCACAAAATGAGTAACATCACAAATTCTGGCCTCTTTGCCCTTGCAGGAACCTCCAAGATCAAGGGAGAACTAATCAACACTGTAAATTTACATACATCTTAATAGTATCAGGGGAGAACTATATCCCCCCAACAAACATGACAGACATGAGTCGGGTTCAAACAAATACATAACCGAATGCACAATGCAACTCACAGCGATGGTCCACTCCCCAAAATCCCTGACAAACGTAAAGCACTAGCTATCAGAACATACCACATAACAAAGTACCTCACATTAGAAAGAGTCAAGTACAAAGCCGAAAAGAATGGAAACAAGGGGCATATTATCAAGCACGGCGTTAAAATTATCGCCGCTTTAGCGGCAGAAATCTGCAGCTAAAGCGGCGATAATGGGCTTGATAATATGTCGCAGAGAATTTCAATAGAAGCCCATGTTGACACCAGAACATGGGCTTCTATGGGAATTCTCAAGGGCATATTATCAAGCCCATTATCGCCGCTTTAGCGGCCCTCTTCTGCCGCTAAAGCGGCGATAATTTTAACACCATTTCTTGATAATATGCCCCTAATATTTTTATATTAATGTCACTAATTAAAGGATAAACTTTTCAAAACAAGCACTGGCCAGTCAAACAATCAAAGATGAAACATATATAGCAACCTCTCTTTTTTATAGTTTCTACATCCTCTGATTGCATGTTATCTTAAAAGGTTCCTCCCACTCTATTCCTAAAACCCTGCATAAAAATTGACTTGAATTAAATCTATTGATTGTTCTCTCTCTTTCCTTTTTATTGAATGGCCCTATCCTTACCCTTCATCTTCTGTAAACTTTACTGTGTCTGAGTGTAGCCTACACTTTTGAATGTTTGTCTCTGTTACTTTTTACAATATTTCTGCAAACTGTCCATACCTCCCCTCATCCCAAAATCTCCTTCTAGGTCATCATTCCTTGCAATTTTACATTGTCTAACCTCCTTGAGTGTATCTACTCATCCCACTCTCCATTTTCATGAATTTACACTAATTATTGTATCAAACGTCTAATTACTTAGGGGCATATTATCAAGCACCGCGTTAAAATTATCGCTGCTTTAGCAGCAGAAAACTGCCGCTAAAACGGCGATAATGGGCTTGATAATATGCCGCAGAGAATTCCTATAGAAGCCTAGGTTCACACGAGAACATGGGCTTCTATTGGAATTCTCAAGGGCATATTATCAAGCCCATTATCGCCGCTTTAGCGGCAGTTTTCTGCCGCTAAAGCGGCGATAATTTTAACGCCGTTTCTTGATAATATGCCCCTTAATCTTCCACAGGGAAACTGTGGCGAAAATGCTTGCAACAGTTTCATGAGAGCACAAAAATAATCTTAATAACCGACAATAACTAATAACCACTGGATTAACATTTAATCTTGGGTTCGAAGTAGCGTGCTACCCACCGTAAAGCACTTCAACTCTTAGGCAGGGATAGTAGGTGCTATATAAATGCAATTACAATGCAATACGTGCAGTAGGCCTCTCCGGAATGGGTTGTGAGCAATTCATCCACATTATGCAAGCCTTTACTACTTTAGTGTGGCCTACCTTCCACAGAGGCAATTTTCAGTATTCCTAAAACTATACTATTCTGCTGAGTCTGGTCTGGCACCTACATTGAGGGCAGTGGCATAACGATAATTGAGGGGGCCCCCTCCGGCCTCTATCAGGAACTCCCCGGCCGAAGTGCAGTGCTGAGGGGGCCCCCTGGAGCTTGGGGGCCCCCCGCACTGCGGGGGATGCGGGGGTCTGTGTTATGCCCCTGATTGAGGCACGCCTATGAGTTCAACCCGCACCTTGGAAGCACCATTGTCCCTTTAGTGACACCGCTGTATCCGCCCTTTTTGGTGAAGCCACTCCTTGACAACATTTACTGTAGATGTCTACAGTGTTTACTACCCCTGATGAGGCGTCAACGTGCTTTGTTGGAAAAGTAGCATGCTACCCCCTGGGGCCCAGGGTTACTCTATAGAGTTAGGTATTAGTGTTGCACTTAATTTTGTATTATGCAACAGTATTAGAGTTGGGAACTCGATTATTGGGTGAAATTTCAAGTCTGTAGGGAAGTTAAATGTTGTTATTGTTGCAGATGCTTTTTGATGTGTGGTTTTGAATTCCCAATTGTTCCTCTGTGATTAAAGAGAATGGAGGGAATGTGTATTACTCATTTGATTGGTTGGATTGACTAGGAAAGCATTCCAGCTGCAGGAATGTTGAAGCTATATGCTCATCAGGCATATGGCTATGGAAGGTGGTCCCCGAAAGTTAACCAGCTTACAAGTGACAAAGAGTGTAACACTAAAGTAAACACACTGATACTCAGAAGCTTAATAACACATTAACAAATGGTGCACTGATGTGAACTTCCAGGGTTTTGAAACTGTCCATTATAACGAACAACGTTTTCGTGAACCAAAAAACTTTTGGGCGGGAAAATTCTGCTACTGTTCATCTGTGCAAAGTTCACAAGCCATGCTACTCCATGAAACGCAAATGTTGCGAAATTCGCACATCCCAGTCAACAACATTTGAATGCCTCAGATTTGCAGCATTTCACAGCTAAAAGTCCTTTGTTAAAATGCTCTGACAGCGTTGCAGCATCTAACCTAAACCGGTCTGCACGCGATCATCTGTTGATGTAGAAAAACAAAACTGACATCCCACAAGCGCTCTAGGCAGGCTGTCAAATTAGACTATATATTACTTATGTCCGGGAGTAAAAATGGTAATTTCCACATATTTCTACGTTTGGTACTCGAGTCACCTTCCATACTCTGGAGAATTATTTAGAACATTTAAATGAGGTCGAATCGAAGCCTCTGGCATCAAAGCTCTTCTACTGCGCCTCAGCCAGCCGGCGACATGTTAGTTCATGCGCTTTATATGTTTTAATATGTGTGTTACCCCAGATAGCTTTTCTTTTCCTTTCCAATTCGAATATGGGGTATGCTTCTTTAAGCTTGTGAAAGGAAATGATGTTGCATCACCACGCCTGCTTCAACCATAGAACTACTTTGTTAATTCAAGGCTTCCATGTAACATATTTTTTCATTATTTGTGGAATTCACTAAATAAATGGTTTATTGTCACTTAAGGCCCCATCTTCAGCGAATTACTGAGTTTAGGCCACACTGGGATTTAAACTTTAGCTGAAGGTGGTATACTCTGAGCCAGATCTATCAAAATTTGGTGCAACGCAGCAAGACAACGTGTTGCGCTGCATCAAATAGAGAGTAGGAATGGAGCATAACTACTAACATATGGTGCATTCCAGCTCTCTCTATGCGTCGGCGCCATGTGGCTGCCAAGCGCAAACGCAGACACCCTTGCGCCATGTGCAAAGGTGTCTGCATTACAGATGGGATTGTTTTTGTGTAGGAAGCGGCACCTTCCTGCACGAAAACAATACTGAGAGGCAGTTTCCTGTTTTGTAGGGGCCGATTCTGATGTCATTCGGAAAGGCTCTGAATGGGATTCGGTTTTGCAGAATCAGATTCGGAACCCTGGTTTCTGAACAAGTCGTACACATTACCCAACTACCGATTACGATGCCCCAAAACTGTTCGAGTAGTCCGAATCGGTTCCGAAAGGCATTCGGACAGCCCGAGTCTTTCAGAACCAATTTGTACAGCTCTATGGAAACGGTTTCCAGATGAGCGATTACGATGACCGATTCGGACAGCCGTTCGATTCGGTTTGCCCAACACAAAACGGCTGTCGGAATCTGTCTTTGGGGGCCTGTTGCGGGCCCCCCTTCACCCAGAGGCGTAAGAATGGTTCCCGTTGTGGTACTCAAGGGACCCCCTTCCCATCATGCACGATGTGGCAGGCACCATGGGGTGCCCCCCATAGGGTGCAAGGTTTTCCCCAACCACCCCTTTTTTCAATGGGAGCCTGTGTTCTCGTTCAGAACACAGACCCCCATTGAAGTCAATGCGAGTCCGACCGAACAATGTTGAGTAGCATCGTAATCGGTCGTCCGGACTCGCAGGACCCTATTAGTTCGGAAAAGAGTCCGATACCTATTCGTTCAGAACAGTTCCTGAGTGTGCTGCAAAATGCAGCACACATAAAAAGAGGAACTAACGAGGAGAAATAAACATATTTCTCCTCGTTCTGCCTTACTTGGGAAAGCTTAGCATTTTGACGTATTCCCAGATATAATAATCTTAGTAAATTTGTGAATGTGCCAAAAATCGTGGACGGATGTGTGGGAATGCCCATGCTCCACCCATGAAACGCCTTCCCAAAGCTGAGTAGTGCAAGGCAGAGAATTGCGCTATATTGCATTACTCCAGATTGACTATGCCACAAAGTGCCACACAAGGTGACTCTGCGTGGCATAGTAAACCTGACTAATGGCTTTTGTTGCTTTGGATCAACTTGTGTGATGCAAGGGCAACAGAAGCCATTGTTAAGTCTGGCCCTAAGTGCGCACATTTGGAATTTACCTCTGGTAACCCAGCTGGTAAAGATTCATCAGTAGATACCCATCCCCGTTTTTCCAATTAAATCCAACCTGTCTAATTTGTGCAGCCCTCTACTACGTTTGGGAATTTGGTACATTCATACACCCTCAACCAGGGAAGACTAAATTGTTCATTCTGATATTGTAGTCTATCCAAAGGCAGCAATAGTGCTTTCCATTTGTTTCCTACATTATCCTTCAATTCCTTGTAGTTGAGCTCTAAAGATGTTCATAGATATTTCTAATATGATAATATTTATTGAATTTGCTTTGCCCATAAAGAGGATTATCTGTCCATCATTCAAAACGTTTGTTTTGTTTAAAATTAGCTCTTGTTACTCTTTCATAAATGTAGGGGCTTATTTATGAGAGCCCTGTGTCACTTTTGCACCATGTAAAGTGATACATGAATGATGCGGGACTCTCAGTCTGATTTATAAAGCCGCGCAAGGCCACCCTGCGTGGCTCTGAGTGGCTTCATAAATCATGATTAAGGCAGAGCAGCGCAAATCGCTGCTTCGCCTTACTCTGCACCCAGGAGGCATTCCATGGGCTTTTCAGTGGGTTTTCCCATGCAACACCCATGGAATTTGACGCTGTCCCAGATTTACAAATCTCGTACCCTGGGGAAGTGCCAAATTCGTATGCCTTCCAAGTTGAATCATAACAAGGAGAAATAGGTTTATTTCTCCTAATTCTTTCCTCTTTCTATAAATGCTGCATTCTGCAGCACACATAGAAAGAGCAAAAAAATCCTCTTATGATTGTTTTTGTGCTGGAAGGTGCCCCTTTCTGCACAAAAACAAACCTGCATGCAACAGTGGCACCCTTGAACCATGGTGTAGAAGATTATACCGCAATCATCGCCATTGTAGAGAAGTGAGACCTCAGGCAGTTGTAACAGAAATGGACAGCTTTATTAAGTACATAGGTACGTGGAAGAATTCCCATCCATGAAGGCTGCCAACGGATAACTGACATGCAACATTCTACTGCCTTGCAACCTTCTCAGAGCTAGGTTCCATGTTCCATAGTTCTACATTCCTAAGCTGATACCATGCTCCACCTAAGCTCACCAATGCTAAGATACCACAGGCTAGGCTGCTGAAAGAGCGCCAGCTCACGGAGAAAGGACAGGAATGCACTGTCAGGGGAGGCTCCTCCACTAAGGCGGAGGAGCGCCACCCCACTGCTCTCAGAGCAGGAAAAAAAAAATGACAACCTGTTTATTATCATTTAATTTTTCGCAACGTGGGCTGGGCTAGGGTGGGGCGGGACTAGTGTCTCAGGAGAAAGAGTGGTGACACAGTCTAAGTGCGCATGATGGTTTGGCCAGCCATCTTGGGCCGGCCAAACGGTTATTCGCACTTTGGATGTTCCTTACCAGACTGTAATACACAGCCTGGTGGGGAACATGCACAGGCTTCCAATCCCGGTCTCAGCTCCGAATCGCAGCGCTCAGATCAATCACAGCTCTGCATTGCAGCGTTGTGATTGGCTTTGGGGAGCCTGTGTACTTCCGGGACCGAAGCGGAGGAGGAGGCGGCCGTGAGAAGGGACCGAAGCTGAAGAGAGACAGAGGCCGTGAGAAGGTAAGTGTTTTTTACATTTTTTGTTCCCCCATCCCGTCCCACATTGCAGCATTTGTGATTGGCTTAGGAGAGCCTGTGTGCTTCCGGGACCGAAGCGGAGGAGAAGGCGGCAGTGAGAAGGGACCGAAGCTGAGGAGAGATGAGGACCGTGAACAGGTAAGCATTTGAAAAAATGTTGTTTCCTCCCCACCCCTGTCCCGCCACCCCCGCTCCCTGTCAGCCGCCACTGTGCTCTGTATTGCTTAAATACAGTGCATTCCTGCCATTTCACTTTGGCGTAGGGCACCGCAGCAAGGTGCCTTGCTGTGCTGCCCTACGCCAAAATCCCATAAATGAGCCACTGTGTATCCAGATTACCATGTATTATTTTTGTTCTGCTGGAATTTCTGATCTCAACAAGTTTATCTAGACGTAGGTCATTGCCTATTTGCAATCAAACAATGACATTTAGGCTGTCCTTGACAATAATGGAGGTCATGGGTGGAGTTACAAGGGAGCTCGTGGGAAAGAAAGGCTTTAAGTTAACAGCTGCGAGGCCCCAGGGAAATGCATTTAGGCAAACAATGCTTGACGTGTTTGCAATCCTGCGATGCAGCTCTAAATCTATAATGTATAAGAGGGGATTAACAGCTCAGCTGTTAAAGGCCACTTCACACCTTACATGTTTACAAAGCATAATTAAGGTGTTGCCACCTATTAAGATGTGAAACCTAAGGCGAAGCGTATTCAGCAAATCCACCAGTTCGATAAGGCGTTTCATTAGTACTTTCTACAATATGTCGCTGCCTCTTAACACTGGAAATAACAAGTGTAATTACCAAGGTCATAGAAATTTATTTTCACCACCATATAGGAAATGACTGTTTGCCACCACCTTCCCACACACACTTGCTGGGTACAGAGAGAAGCTGCTCCACCCTAGCTGGTGGCACACTAGGCAACTGCAGAGTATTGCCTTACCCTAAGAGCAGTGGTGGGGCAACCCTACCTCAATGGTGCTCCTTGCATCAATATCACGAGGAAAGGCTGAATTGGACTCAACAGGACTTTAACAAAATACAAATGAGTTTAAACTGGTAACCTTTAGACTTCCCACACAAATGCAAGTAGCCTGGGTGACCAGATACAGCCTCCCCCTCTGCCCTACCCTTTAGGTTTCATGGGGTCACATCAAAATGCCAAATCAAATGTTTTTGATGTGACCTATGAGATGCTGTGGAAGAACCACGCAATGTCCGCAACACGGGTCGGCAGCAGGGCTGGGCTGGCTGTAGCAGGCATCGGGCGTTTTCCCGGGAGGCTGCAAGGGTGGGAGGTGGTTTTGCAGTGGCGGGGGGGGGGGGGGGGGGGGCAATTTTGTTAGTGGAGGCCGGTATTGCAGCGGTGCTGCAATATCGGCCCCCAGTACCAAAAGCAGCAGTGCTTCACACTTGTGCTGAAACCACCCCCTGCCCTAGGGACTGGTCTTACAAACTAGCCAGGGCTGCTTTGGGTTCCCAGTCCAGGGGGTGGTGCTGCATTTCATACATAAGGTGAGCAGTTTGCTGTTTGGGCATTTTTAATGATTTCCTTTGTTAATAAAGATAAACTTTTAATTTCATTGGATGTGACAGGGGACTGCTATGCACTTACAAAGCTGTACTACGTGAGTACTTAAAGTCATGGTTCGAAATGTTTTCTGTCATAGTCAAAATATTGACTACTAAACTAATGTCAAGGCTAATATAGCTTCAGTATTCTTAACTCCACATTGATGTACCTTGACTAGATAGATAGATAGATAGATAGATAGATAGATAGATAGATAGATAGATAGATAGATAGATAGATAGATAGATAGATAGATAGATAGATAGATAGATAGATAGATAGATAGATAGATAGATAGATAGATAGATAGATAGATAGATAGATAGATAGATAGATAGATAGATAGATTTAAAATTTCGAATTCAGGAACCTGCCATAACACCAAGGAAAGGGGACAACAAATACCACATGACACTACAATGAAAAGCACAAGGGAGATCCCAAAATATGGTTTCATGGAATTGATCATTGTGAGAAAGTGCCATCTTTCTTGCATGGTATGCCCCCACTTTTTGCTGAATTGCTGAATGTACTTTGACTGAGTGTGCCCTGGACTCCTGCCAATCAGGTGCCCAGGGCCTATGTTCCTTCCCTAAAACAAACCAAACCCAAATTGGCAAACCTTGGCCACATGTCAGCCCCTGGTAAATGGTACCCTAAGTACCCAGGGCTTTGTGACCCAGGTACGCCTCTAAGAGCTGCAGCACTCCTTGTGCCACTCTTAGAGGCCCTGTACCCTTACACACACACACTGCCTTTGCAGGCTGAGTGTTTGGGTGCAAGACAAAAACAAAGTCGACATGGCACACATCCCTGTGTGCCATGCCCATCACATACACTGCCATGGCATACATCAGTCACCCCTCTAGCTGGGTGCCTTATGCCAATGGTGTGGGCACAGGAGCAAGAGCCCTGTGCCCCTACAGTGCCCAGGTCCATTCCTGAGCCCTGTAAGTGCAGTGCTGCCATTTAAAGAGTACATGGTGCTGGGAGCTTGTCAAACACGAGTTCCACAGCACCATAATGGCAACACTAAAGACTGGGAAGTTTGGTATCAAACTTCTCAGCACATTAAACCCACACTGATGCCAGTGTGGGATTTAATGTACCCAGCACCCCAGAGGGCATCTTAGAGGTGCCCCCTCGAACCTAACCTACAAATCCACGGCTGATCTGAGGCTGCCTAGGCTGCCACCCAGAAGACATGTTGCTGGACCCCTAGGTAGGAGAGCCCCTGCTCTCCTGGTCCTGCAACAATGCACATCCTGGACGAGGTGCTAAATCTCCTCCCCCAGGATGGGCAGGGGGAAGCTTCAAAGGCATGCCGCCTCTGTGAGCTTCCCCAGGCCCCTGCAACCCCCCACTCTGGCGGGAAGCTTTGGCCGGAAACCCCAAATAAGGACAGGGGATGTGCCAACCTGCCAACCCCACCCCTCAGGTGGGGGAGGCGAGGTGAAGCAAATCTCCGGGCTCTCGCCATCTTAAAGATGGGGAGCCCTACCCTATCAGGACTAGGCTACTGCCCCCCTCCTACAGGAGAGAGGCAGGATAGGGGGTGTACCCACCCCAGGACGGGGACCCATTGGTCCCTGCCCTTCACCTACCTGTAACGCCCCTAAATCTAGTATTTAGGGGCACCCTGAACCTTCCTTCCCCGGATTCCAGATTCCAAACTACGAAGAGCAAGAAGAAAGAAGACCTGCCCTGCAGCTGCTGAATAGAGGAAGACACCAACTGCTTTGGCCCCAGCCCTACCGGCCTGTCGACCCTCGAACCTGCTCCTGCTCCAGCCCGGCATCTCTTGTGGCTAGCAACCTCACCAACCCCGGAGGACCTGGCTACCTTTTGGCTCTAAGCCCCTGGAACTCCCATGAGTAGAGGCTCTACTCAAAATCTATCTCTAACCCCTGGCAGCAGCCCGGAACCGCGAACCCAGCACACTCTGCACCAGCCGAGCCAGTGCCGGAGTGAACAAAGACCCTGAGGACGACCCCACGGCGACTGTGACCCCGAGTCCGGCACCCAAGGACCTCCCTCGACATTCCTGAAGAAGCCTGCAGCCTCAGAACCAGGTGCCCCCCCAAACGCGATCAACAGGGGGTAAGATTTCCCGACACCTAAAGGCACCCCTGCACGCGGCGCCCCACGGCCCCCTGTGCCCAATCCCGGGGTACCTACCTATCCTCCAACTACCCAACTTACCTCGCGAAGTGGTGGTGGCACCTGAAGAGTCCTCGTCCCCGAGCTTGCAGTCTTTTTCCTAACCGGAGATTTCCCATTGAAATCCATTGAGCGCCCGAAGGCTCAAAAGCACTCTGCACCCAGCCGCCCGAGTGGCCCTGGCAGTGAAAACTCTACTCCTTCCTACTTCCCCACTTGCCCTGAGTAAGTGACCAGGAGTCCAGCTCCTACAGCCGCGTGGCTTGCCAGTCAGCAGCCACCAAACAAGGCCCCCCTATCCCTCATAGGATAACATTGTGCCTAACTCTCTCTGCACCCGGCCGCCCTAGAGCCAATGAGGGTGAACCAACTGTACTTACCTGACCCTGGGAGACCCCTGAGTCTGTGCCCAGAACCTCAACTCTGCCAGTCGAGTACTTACCCTTAAACCGCAAACTCTATTTTCCTCATAGGGTAATATTGACTGGCTTTTTCCTGAAATTTCTTCTAAGTGTGGACTTTTCAAATCTTCAAATATTCACCAAAAATTAGCCGAGTGACAAAAACGAATTTACTCACCTGTTCTTAGGTGAGCTCCCAGTGCTGGATCTTGGTGCCCAGCACTGACTCTGAAAAATCTCTACAACTGTACTTACCCTTAACTCAATTTTCTTCCATAGGAAACCATTGACTGTTTTTCTGTGAAATTTCTTCTAAGTGTCGATTTCTGCAATCTTTAAATATTCTTCAAAAATCGTATAATATCTAAAAACGTAATTGCTTACCTGTTTTGGATAAAGGTCCCAGTACTGAGTCTAGGCACCCAGTACTGGATTACAAAGGTAACGAGAACATACTGTACCTGTAACCTGCATTTTCTTCCATAGGGAATCATTGTTTTCTCTAAATATTAGTTAAAAATCATTACAGTACTTAAGTCGACTTTCATCACTTGATTCTGAGAACTGACCCAGGACTGAATCTAGGATCCAGTCCTGGAATTCCAAAAGTAATCTAAAAAGTAATCTGTTGCAAATAACTTGAATTTATCATTGAGCTCAATGTATTGTTGTGTTTAAAAAATAGAGTTGCCTACTGCGACCACTTGTAACTGTTTACTAAAGTCTATTGCATATTGCAAAAGTATTTATATGACACATTTGCTGTTGAGAAAGTATATTTTAACTCCAAGTGTTGGTTTGAAAATAAAACAAGCATATATTTTTTATATGTAAACCATTGGCCTAGAGTTCAGTTATTGAGTGTGTGAAACCAATTGCTGACTGAGTGTGTACAACAAAAGCTTTACATTGTCCTCTGGTACTGCCTTACTGCTCGACCAAGCTACCACTTTAGAGAGTAAGGTTATACCTAACTTTAACCTCTGTCAAACCCTGGGGAACTGTGGACTCTGTACACCCTGTACCTATTAAGGAACAGTATATACAGAGCCACTTTCTCACAATCATATACCAATTAATGCACATGGTAAGGAAAGGGAATTTCTCCCTAGGCAAAATGAGGAAAAAACGGATGTCGCTTAAGATCCATAGAAAAAGGCCTCAACATGAACCATAAGTTTCATTATTTCCTATGAATATTGGAGAGGAGATGCGACTGGCTTGAATGATATTGATTGGTGAGGTGATAGGGACAGCTTATCATGACTACAATGGAAGCAAATGCCGTGGTAATAGGGCTGTCATAGATAAGATGATTTAGCTATATGTTTAAGGACAGAAGCAGATTGCGTTATAAACCCATTAAAGACAACTAGGGTCTATGACAATCAGGCATTTTTTTAAATAAAAATTGTATGTGAGTTCTTGACATTTGCATTCGAAATGATGTATGAGTTCCTCAGGGGAGTCATTGATTATCATATTAATTCATTGAGATGGTGTTGGCATCAAGTAGTTGTCTACTTTATTGTTTGAATAAGTGAAGTTGCGAACAGTTAATGGGGAGGGTGGTTTTGTATTAGGATGGAGCCAACATTGACCTGAGATTAAGATATGGAACCACCATTTTATTAATTATGCTGTACGATCTTCCACCAAGTTGGTGTGAGTACTTCGATGGAAATCGGCACCCCTGTGTGATGATGTGGAAGGTGTGTAATAACTATAGGAAATACTGTAAGTTACGGTGATAGTTGCTGCTTAATTTTGTTCTTGTTGAAAGGATGACTTATCGAGATGGTGCACACCTTTACTGTTTTTTAGTACTAAGCCATTACGGATTCAATGAAATAATTTGAAATTATTATCTCATTGACTATGCATGATGTCCTTATTCCAAGATGGCAGCCATATTCGGAGATAATGATTGATCTATTGTTATGTATTATCGATCCTGGAATGGGAAATTTGATTTGGACGAATATGAAATGGAATTGTGAGCATGGCTTACTTTCAACAGATGGCAAATATATAAACACAGATATTATCTACTGGCGGTCGCCAGTAGATAGTTATAGTTAGGACCTATTTTCCATAGGAAATCCGCAACATTCTATTGGGAATATCTTTGGCGCCGATTGACGAATCTTTGCAAAATTCTCCAAACTTTTGGCCAGCTCCACTCCGCTCCTACCCTGAAAGTTTTGCGTTGATCCGTGAAGCAGGGGCCGAGAAAAAAGGGGTTCTCAAAACGCGTTTTCCCCATGCAATTTCCCATAGGATCTGTTGTCGCAGCTACAGCCCGAACCGCTGAACGGAATGACACCAAATTTGGCAAAGAGGTAGTCCTAAGTTCGGACTCGTGCCTTTTGCATATTTGGTGTGAATCTGTCCTGTGGTTCCTGAGAAAATTAGGGTAAAAAAGTTAGTGATATCTGTGGCCGCGGAGGATCCGCGGACCGTACCCGCACCGTAAGCGCACCCTCCCCTCACGGAGCGCGCACCCTCCCGATCGCGCGCTGAATGCTAATTGGCTGTCGCGCGTCTCTCTACATTCGAAACCAGGAAGTGTTGGTGGCCATTTTCTGCCTCGGTAGAAGCGAGGCTGAAGATGGAAGGGCAATAAGTGTGTAAAAGATATAAAGGGGGCAGAGTGGAAATACTCTGACCCTCTAGATCTGCTTAGGGGGTCCCAGAAGGACCCCCTGTGGCCCCCCTTTTAAAAAAAAAAAAGCGGCGCGTTGGATGCACGGATTCTCTCGCGGTGGGTGCGCGGATCCACGGCAACGTTTTTTGAAAAACGACAAGAAATCATTGGTTGTATAACAACTTTCTACACTGAAAGGTAGGGTGTATATTTTTGTTTTTTAAAGGTATGATTGTTATTGGTTAACAAAAACAGATTGTAAGGAACATTATATATGATAAGCTGATATGTTGAAAAGTCAAGCACACTTCCTGTCTTGTGTAGGAACATTGTGTGCTGAACTTGTGACCTGTGAGCTCAGTGCAGTGTTCCATGACCTGTTTCTATGGTAACAGGCAGAAGGCAGATTGGGGGAAGGGTTGAAATGTATTTCAGTTGGAAAGGGTTGAAATGTTTAACCAATAGAAATGTGTGTTTGCTTTTGAGTTTATGTGCGAAGGATTGTGATTTGATGTTTACATGTATATGTGTGGAAAATGAAAGGGAAACTTTTTCATTCTTTGCTTTTGCTGAGAGGTGCACAGTGCAGAGATTCTGTAAAAGAAAATATGGTGAGTGATTGATATACTCCTTAATCTACAAAAGAACTTGAAAGATGAGTTATTTAATTGTGAGGGGATGTATGTAGACTATTTTGATTTTAATCACACTAATGTATTTTTCCTGCTAAAGTGTAGGGAGTACTTTTTTTCTCTACAATGTGTGTGCATGTAGAAACCATTCTGTGATTTGCATTTGCGTTTTTCATGTGTTTGTAGACAGATAACTGTGCAGTTTTTATATTTTGGTAGAATTCGAAACCATGTAGACAAAGGAGGGACTGATGGGCTTTTATTTAAGGAGGTCCAGCATACATGCCCAGTTAGTTATATAGAAAGGAAAAAGTATGCAGTTCCTCAAACAGAAGGGGGGGTGTAAAGGAAAAGAAGAGACCGTAAGGAAGAGGAATTCCTCTATTCGGAACTAGGGTCCTCACACACCCACCAAGCTAGGTGTCATGCTTCATCATATGGACCTGCTCCTCGTCGGGCCGGCGCTGCAATGCCCGACGGGCACCCTAAAAGGGGCTCTTTAGCGGAGATCTTCAGTTCCTGGCCGTATGATGCAGTGTGTGTGAGAGGGACCTAGTAGTGTAGATGTGAGTGCAGGTAAGTGAATTAAAACAAGTTAGAGAGTCCAAAAATAATTTTATTGGGGATGGCTCTCTACCTGAATAAAAAGCGGAAGCAGAATGGCAGCTAGCTGATGTCATGATTCAGCTTGGCTAAGCTCATCTGTGCTGGTCGACATGTTTCTTGCCTAATGGTCCTAGTGATCCGTGGCAATTCCTCAGGACCTATATAAGCTGTCAATAATCTACACAAAGCGGTAAGTACAGCTGTTACCTACTACCTGTTATATGGGAACGGTCTCGCCATATGCCTAGGGGAACCTAAAAGGAAAGGAGATCGTAAGTAAGGCATCCCAAGCAAAGGCATTATAAAAAGTGAGTACTGTACAGGTCTAAATCACATAGTGGTGGTAACCCCCTATTGACTAAATGGTCTAACTTAACGTCCTTATTCACCATGTGTCAATGACTCTATACAGTGAGTAGTGATACTCCTACAGCTAGTGAATTTAAAACCAATCTAAAAACAATTAAAACAGAAGACTGGAAGTGTCATGGTATCCTAATGGAAACTTGGATAAGGTGACTACAGGTATTTTAAGGTTAAACTCATGGGACACTCACCTAATAAAGTTTAGTACCATGCTCCTATCCGTGGCCGTGGCGCCACCTGGACACCAAGATTCTGGTGTCCTAGTGAGAAACAAAGTAATACATGGGATGACAACAACAAGTCCGACAAGTATTGTCAGCAAATATAAACTATAAAGCCCATGTGTGATCCTGTCACATGAGCTGCTGTGATGCGAGTCTCAGACCGCAGGAGGTAATCAGATGATAAAATAGCACCACGGAACGAACTTAAAAATAAAGAAGAAGTCACAGAAATTGTAAATGCCAAGCCGGTAAAGGTATCAGCCAGTAAAAACTGCTAGACCATCGACTACAGGTAACAACTCACACTCGCTCGCTCCACATGGAGAGTCCAGGGCAAGTCCGGATCTGCCGTGAATGGTAATCGGCAAAATACCAGGGAACCGCCAGCTCTCCCCGAGTATCGAGCGAGACGCGTAATTCTGCCCATAGCTTGTGTCTCGTGTCGCTCACTTGCAAAATATGGTGACAGTACCTAAAATTAAGCAGGCACTGACAACATCGCGTCTAAGTCATGTATTGTCAGTTCGGCGGCGGAGATATGACCACCAATAAACATCCCAACAGATACAGAGAGCGCACAAACACCACTCACCTGACCAGTCATTCACCTCAGGGCGCGTAGTAGTATCGCTGATATACTTACTTAAAGGTTGTTGCCGGAAAGGGCTATCAACCTACCCTCGCGCCACTCGACCCGGGAATACTGATGGCCGGTATGGTGCCAAAACAGATATACCAGCGGAATCGTTCAGCAGGGGGCGTGTCTCTTACCCGGAAGTGTGTATCATGAGAGAGTGTGGGCAGAGCCTCGCATGAGAATGTCAAATACAGCGGCCATCTTGGAACGGTATCTATGCACATTCGAATCTAAGTATCCCCTTGAATACGAATGTGGTGATTACGTGGAACAGTGTGGCCGGAGCCTAGCATTAGGGTGTCAAATACAGCGGCCATCATGGAACGGTATCTGTGCACACTGGAATCTAAGAGACCCTATGAATATGGGGGTAGTGGTTACAAAGTAACAACGCGGATAATGTTTACCGCTAATAACATGGAAAACTGCTTTATCTGTCCACAAGCGCTGCCCACGGGATCTGATCATTCAAGCCTTCTCGGTCTGTCCTGAGACGGTGCACCCATCGCTGTTCGATCTTGAATAGTGCTCTCTGTGTAATCCTAGGGTGTGCCTCAAGGATTAACCATCTAAGGGAGTCTGGTGTGTGGTTGTTCTCTTTGCAGTGGGTATACAGTTTCGTAGTAATTCTCTGACATCTCACATTGCTCTTGTGCTCTGTTATGCGTGTTTTTACTGGTCGCATGGTCATGCCTACATATCTCTGTTCACAGGGGCAGGTAATTAAGTAAATACACTGCGTGGTGTTGCAATTGGTATGACGTTGTAACCTCCATGTGAATGAGTCTGAAAAAACCACCTCTTTAATCACCGCAGTTTGATGGCACACAGCACAGGAACCACAAGGGTAGTGTCCTCTCACTGGGGGGAGACCCCAGAGGGTGCTTTGGTCATGGTGGTTAGTCTGTCTAGGCCTCGTGTTGATAAGAATATCTTTCAGATTTTGGGTGCGTTTGAATTCGAAACCAGTCATTGTTTCTGAATTTGTGAAATGAGTTATGTTATGTTTCTATACTAAAATGTAGTACTACTCTAGATGAAGAAATGTGTTTTGATATAGTGCAAGGGATAGTGTTGTTTGTCTAGAATCACACAGTGAGTCTGTGTGCATTTGGGAACCACTGTGAGAGAAGCATTTGGTAACATCGTGTATTTGCTAACAGATAACTGTTTTAAAACCAGTCAGGTTGTCAAGTTTTAGTAGCATTAGAAGACAGTTATGGCTTATGCTTTCATTAAATGAGTCAGGCATTGACAGCAAATTGCAGTCTTGAAATATGTAGATTGTGTGCAGTTCCCTTACCACTTGCACTGTAGTGAATGAGTTTTGGTAAACTCATAGGGATAGTGGTGCTTGTCTAGAATCACACTGTGAGTTAGTGTGTATTTGGGATCAGTGTGAGAGAATCATTTGGTAACATCATGTATTTGCTGACAGATAACTGTTTTAAAATCTGTCATGTTGTGAAGTTTTAGTAGCATTAGAATCCGGTCTTTGCTTATATGTTGAGTAAATGAGTCATGCTTTGACACTGATGTGCTGTACTTAAATATGTAGATTGTGTGCAGTACCCTTACCCCTTCCACAGTAGTGAATGAGTTTTGGTAAAGTCCTAGGATAGTGTTGATTGTCTAAAATCACACTGTGAGTCTGTGTGCATTTGGGTAAGGATTGTGAGAGAAGCATTTGGTAACATCGTGTATTTACTGACAGATAACTGTTTTAAAACCTGTCATGTTGTCAAGTTTTAGTAGCATTAGAAGCCAGTCTTTGCTTATGCGTTGATTAAATTAGTCAGGCATTGACATTAAAGTGTAGTCGTGAAATATGTAGATTGTGTGCAGTTCCTTTACCACTTCCACTGTAGTGAATGAGTTTTGGTAAACTCCTAGGGATAGTATTGTTTGTCTAGAATCACACTGTGAGTCTGTGTGCATTTGGGAACCACTGTGAGAGAAGTGTTTTGTAACATCGTGTATTTGCTGACAGATAAGTGTTGTAAAACATGTCATGTTGTCACGTTTTAGTAGCATTAGAAGACAGTTATGGCTTATGCTTTCATTATATGAGTCAGGCATTGACAGTAAATCGCACGTGTGAAATATGTAGATTGTGTGCAGTTCCCTTACCACTTGCACTGTAGTGAATGAGTTTTGGTAAACTCATAGGGATAGTGGTGCTTGTCTAGAATCACACTGTGAGTTAGTGTGTATTTGGGATCACTGTGAGAGAAGCATTTGGTAACATCATGTATTTGCTGACAGATAACTGTTTTAAAACCTGTCATGTTGTGAAGTTTTAGTAGGATTAGAATCCAGTCTTTGCTTATGCGTTGATTAAATGAGTCATGCTTTGACACTGATGTGGTGTACTTAAGAATGTAGATTGTGTGCAGTACCATTAACTCTTCCAGAGTAGTGAATGAGTTTTGGTAAACTCCTAGGATAGTGTTGCTTGGCGAAAATCACACTGTGAGTCTGTGTGCATTTGGGTAAGGATTGTGAGAGAAGCATTTGGTAACATCGTGTATTTGCTGACATATACCTGTTTTAAAACCGGTCATGTTGTGAAGTTTTAGTAGCATTAGAAGCCAGTCTTTGCTTATGCTTTGATTAAATGAGTCAGGCTTTGACACAAAAGTGCAGTCCTGAAATATGAAGATTGTGTGCAGTTCGCTTACCACTTCCACAGTAGTGAATGATTTTTGGTAAACTCCTAGGTATAGTGGTTGTTGTCTAGAATTACACTGTGAGTCTGTGTGCATTTGAGAACCACTGTGAGAGAAGCATTTGGTAACATCGTGTATTTGCTGACAGATAACTAATTTAAAACCTCTCATGTTGTCAAGTTTTAGTAGCATTAGAAGCTAGTCTTTGCTTATGCATTGATAAAATGAGTCAGGGTTTGACACTAAGGTGCAGTACCATGTACTATTCTGTTCACTGTGGCAGAACTGAAAATGTAAAAGTTTTACCTAAGTACTGTCCTAGAAGTAGTCTGATTATGTAGTCCGTTCCTAAGTACCAAATAGACTGCTTCAAATGTCTATGCAGTATGCATGTAGTGTTCTAACATACTATAGACTTGTCTTTTACACCTTCAATTGCCTAGTCAGTATCCATACACTTCCAGGAAACATCCTGTCACTTCTTTTGCAGTCCTCTAGAGACCCATTCAACAGTATGTACTAATCCATTCACTGTGCCAAAACCCAAACACTTATAAATTCACCAAGACACTCTCTTTCCAGTACTCTTATGATTCAGTCACTGCCTAAGTATTCATGCACTGAGCCAGGTCTTAGCACATGGACTTCTTCAAACCCCTATCCACTATGCATGCAGTCCTCTAAGCACCTACACACTTGTCTTTCACACCTTCAATCCCCCAGTCAGTATCGTTCACTTCCAGCAAACACCCTGTCACTCCATTTGCACTCCTCTAGTGACCCATTCAGCATCATGTACTAATACATTCACTGCGCCAGACCCTAATAAATTCACCAAGGCACTCTCCTTGCAGTACTCTAATCATTCAGTCAGAACCCAAGTACTCATCCAGTGACCCAGGCCTTAGTATATGGACTGCTTCAAACCCTTATCCACTATGCATGCAGTCCTCTAACCACTTACACAATTGTCTTTCTCACCTTCAATTCCCTAGTCAGTATCCATACACTTCCAGGAAATACCCTGTCACTCCCTTTGCAGTCCTCTAGTGACCCATTCAGCACCATGTACTAATCCATTCACTGTGCTAAAACCCAAATACTTATAAATTCACCAAGATACTATCTTTGCAGTACTCTAATCATTCAGTCACTGCCTAAGTATTCATACACTGAGCCAGGCCTTAGCACATGGACTGTTTCAAACCCCTATGCACTATGCATGCAGTCTTCTAACCACCTAGACACTTGTCTTTCACACTTTAAATTTCCTAGTCAGTATCCATACAGTCCAGCACTTGTGACTGCTTTTGCACTCCTCTAGTGACCCATTCAGTACCAAGTACTAATCCATTCCCTGTGCGAAAAGCCTAGCACTTATAAATTCACCTAGGCACTCTCCTTGCTGTACTCTAATCATTCAGTCAATACCCAAGTAGTCATGCAGTGAGCCAGGCCTTAGCACATGGACTGCTTTAAATTCCTATGCAGTATGGATGCACTCCTCTAATCACCTACACAGTTGTGTTTCACACCTTCAATTCCCTAGTTAGTATTCATACTCTCCTAGCAAACACCCTGTCACTCACCCAGTGTGTCTCCTTATAGTACTGTAATCATTTAGTCAGTTACCATGTAGTCTTTTAGTGAGGTAGGCTTTAGGGCATGAACTGCTTCAAAGTAGTATGCACTATGCATGTAGTGTTTTAACGATCGTCACACTTGTGGTTCAGGGCTATAGTTTCTTAGTAGTTTTTTATATAAAATGTGTTTGTACAGTAATGGAATAGTATACATTTTAAAGTTATTAATATACATGTATTTGTGATTCTTTTTTACAGATACAGAACAGTAGTGTTTCTCATCTGTTTGCACTCTTCTCGTGCAAGATTGTTTGGATGAAGGGTCCTTAGGTGTTTCATCATGCTTCAAACGAGTAGTTTTTGTTAGGATCCCCTCGTAACAGAACTCTTTGGCAAATCTTGCGAATGAAGAAGGTGGCATTGGTCCTTGTTTGCCCCTTGGAAAAAGTTACAAATTTCTCCACCACTGAAGAAAAACGTTGTGGGTGTGGTGCCTTCTGCAAAAAAAAATCCTCAGATTCGGTAAATATTTTAAAGCGGCAACATTTACAGTTTTTGTAAGTTAAACTTATAAAATTTTGTTAGCTGTATACATTTTATATATCTGTTATTTTTTTTCTTGTGGTATTTTGTTGAGAATACCATGTTGTTTTTTTTTTAACAATCTTTCTGATTTTCCAGGTCTGTCGTCGACATCCGTGGTTCCTACAGGAGTGTTCCGCCTTGTTGTTTTGTATTATTGTTGTTACATTTTGTTTATTAGTTTATTGTTTATATTTATGTTAATGAAAAAATAAAGTTTGAAAATAGTTTATCGTTTATATATTTATTATTATAAAAAATAAAGTTTGGAAAAAAAATTAACAATGTTTTTGGTTGTTCTCTTAACTGCTGTGTGACTCTTTCTTGTTCTTATCACTGTTATTTGATGGAGTCCACCATGGTGGTAAATTTTGGGGCACTTATCGCTGGAATACTGGTGATATCTGCAGTTTGCACCAACTTCTGAATAGTGTGTTAGATTTATCTCAACTTTACTTCCATTAAAGTGCTGATAATGAAATGGAGAGTAGCCGTTCCCGTGCAAAAAGACACGAGGTGCACCTTTGCGATTTATTCTAAATACTAAAATCCTGTATTGTATTGCACTGAGGTATTGGCTGCACTTACAGTGTACACACAAAATCTATTAAGAAATCTCATTGTATTTATATTGATTGGGAATAGTGCGTCAGGTGCTGGATCTTGACGAGATACACTGCTCAGTTCGTATATTGTTGTGCACACGAAAAAATCACATCACAACTTTCACACCAATTGCAATGCGAAACGAATTCCGGCAAGAAGACACGTTAGCACCAGGGATTTTACACCTGCTTTCTGCTGGTGTTAAGCAGGACAACTACCTGTACCATGAAAGGGAACACAGCCAAGAGCCACACCAGAACACCCACAGGTGCCATAGAGTCAATGAGAATGATACAGGGATACCCATGAGGGCCAGAAGACTCATATCAACAACTCCAGGACCGCTAATGCCCCCCAAACCCACATCTTAGTAAGTGTGTCCCTGTGGTCATTGTCTTAGCATGATAGGCACGAGCCCTGCAACATCACAGTGTGCTGTCACCTCAGTCTTGTCAGTGAGCCTGAATGTGTAGCTACGTACGCATCCTCCTGCATGCACAACTGGCGTGTGCTGGTCTGTCGTTCACAGGTCAGTGCAGGGCTGTGCCTATCCGGCAAGGGGAACGGGGTGTCTCGGACATGTCCGTGTACAGGAAGTGCGGTAAGTGTGTCTCTGTGTTCTGGTGTGGCCTGTTACAAGAGCCGCAGCAGTCGATGTTGTAAAGTCGCATGCACCACCTCCAAACGGCACTGTGATGTTGTAGTTGGAATGTAGCAGGAGATGCGCAAATAGGCATTACAATGGCGTGCCGTACGAGTGCACGAGATACAACAGCTCACCGTACAAAAGTGTGGGGGCTTGTGGGAGGGAGGAGCAGCCGTTTGGCAACATAACACACAGTGAACTCGACCATGTGCCACATGCTGGGCATCTCATCCATGATGACCACGGTCGCAGACATCCCACAACACCAACGACTGGCCTTTGTACACATCCTCTATGAATGCAGCGTGGTTTTCACTTCTATGCTCGTTCAGTGGTGTGATGTTGGCAGGTTGTGTGACTTGTGCTCCTTGTTGGTGTGTTTCATTTTGGCCATTGTTAGTCTATATGTGTGTTGTACTTAATTGTGCATGTGTGCCATTCTGCCCATCTCCCCCCCACTCCCTGCTTCTTCCTTTTCCTATATAGTTAGCTGGACATTTCCCTCGTACAAAACCCTAGAAATTCCCCCTGTTATAGTTAGTTCAGCTAACTATAACTCGCGCCCCCTCAATGCACTGCTGATGACGTCACATATTACATCACTCATGACATGTCAAATGACATCACTGATGACATCACTGATGACGTCATCCATTGAGTATGTGTTTATGAACAGTTTTAATATGTTTAATATATATAGGGAAAGGCCTGTTGAAGAATAAGTGGGTGTACAAGTGTGTGAATGGGTGATTTTCTAGGTGCGTAACTGACTCTATAAGTGAGTCATTAAATGTATCTTACTGCAGACTAGTGACTAAAGTGTGTGAATGTCTGTATCTGTCTATCTGTTGGTGTATAAACGGCTGCATGGTTTTGTGAATAGCAATATGAGTGTCTCTATGGGTTATTGATTGGTTGTCTGAGTATCTGTATGGGTGCCTGAATGTATGTGTGGGTGGGGTGTGTGTGACTCTGTGCATAGATGTGTGAGTGGGTGATTCTATGGGTGCATGGTTTTAAGAGTGCAACTGTGATGGACTGTATGGTTGGGTGAGTGTATGTAAGGGTGTGTTAGTGATTGAATGTATATCTCAGTTGTACATGTGACAGTAACTACATATGTGAAACACAGTGTATATGTGTATAAGAGTAAATAACTATCTATATGTGAGAGTGTGTGATTGCGGGACTGGCTGTAAGGATGAGTGAGTGCTTGTACTAGTAATTGAATAAGATTGTCAAAAACTTTTAGTATTTTTATGAGTAAGTGAACTTGAGTGTGTTTAACTGTATAGGTGAGTCAATTGGACTGTGTTTAATTATTTGCACAACTGACTAGGTGTGTCAGTACCTCAATGGATGATTGGCAGTGTGTGAGTGTCTATATATCTGTATAAATGCATATGATAGTCTTGTACGGAGTGAATGTAAGTATGAGTGACTGACTGTACAGGTGAGTGAGTGGAGGTGCATGTAGACCTAAGAGTCAATGAGTGGGTATGTAGTTATTGGTATTGGAGTATATATGGTTTTCAAAATGGCCGTCTGAAATTTTGAGTTGGTGTATCAAAAGTTATATTAGGGTGTGAGAAGGTGTACTAATTTATCACATAGATGATGTCAGCAGTGATGTCATCAGTGATGTCCTTTGAGATGTCATCAGTGATGTCACTGACCATGTCATGAGTGATGTAATATGTGACGTCATCAGCAGTGCATTGCGGGGGCGATTTGTTATAGTTAGCTGAACTAACTATAACAGGGGAATTTCTAGGGTTTTGTATGAGGGAAATGTCCAGCTAACTATAATGTCCCTGAAACCTATGGTTTTTTCAGTGAATTTCTAAGGTTTTTTAAATGCCAATTCCTAACTATAACGCCCCTGAAACCTTTGTTTTTTCAGTGAATAATATATATATATATATATATATATATATATATATATATATATATATATATATATATATATATATATATATAATCTACTGGCGGTCGCCAGTAGATAGTTATAGTTAGGACCGTGTTTCCATAGGAAATCTGAAAATTCTATTTTGAATAATGTTGGCGCCGGTTGACGAATCTTCGTGAAATTTTCAAAACTAATGGGGCGCTCCGCTCAGCTCCTACCCTGAAAGTCTCGGGGGGATTCGTCAAGCGGGGGCCGAGAAAAAAGGGGGGTCCTAAAACGCGTTTTCCCCATGCATTTTCCCATAGGACCTCTAGTCGAAGGTACAGCCCGAACGGCTGAACAGAATTACTTGAAATTTGGCAGAGAGGTAGTCCTCAGGTCAGGGATGTGCCTTTTGCATGTATGGAGTCAATCTGTTCAGTAGTTCCTGAGAAAATTGCAGTTAAAAGCACATACATATCTATAGCCGCGCACCGTGCGCGCACCGTGCGCGCACCCTAACGTGCGCAAGCGTAATTCTGATTGGTGGTTACATGTTAGTCAACGTTCGAATCGGTCGAAATCAGGAAGTGTCGGCCGCCATTTTGTTTGTTTTCAGTGCGAGAGTGAAAAAGGAAGGTGGCGAACGTGAAAAGGGGGCAGGGTAGAGAGTTCCTGACCCCCTAGCCTTTGTCAGGGGGTCCATGAAGCACCCCGAAGGCAGAAAAAAACATTGTAATTTTTTTTTAAAAAATCGCAGGGGTGCGCGCACGGTGAAAAACCAAAAAAAAAAAAAAAAATTTAATACGTAATTTATTGTAAAATAAATATATAAAAAAAATAATAATACATACATAACTTAGCATTTAAAAAAATGAACAAATTCACTGACAAAACCATAGGTTTCACACACGTTATAGTTAGGAATTAACATTTAAAAAACCTTGCAAATTCACTTAAAAAACCATAGGTTGCACACATGTTATATTGTGAATTTCCCCCGTTATAGTTAGTTCAGATAACTATAACTCACGCGACCGCCACTCTATCACAAGGATGATGTCATCAGTGATGTCATGAGTGATGCCTGACCATGTCATGAGTGATGTAATATGTGACGTCATGAGCAGGATTGCGGGCACGCGAGTTATAGTTATCTGAACTAACTATAACGGGGGAATTTCATTGTTTTTTTACGAGTGGAATATCCACCTAACTATAACATTTGTGAAACCTATGGTTTTTTAAGTGAATATATATATATATAGACATTTAGCTATATATAGAGATATAGATACACTGAAAAAAACAAAGTTTCCTGGGACGTTATAGTTAGGCTCAGATTTCACTTGTACAACATCATTAAAATTCAGCAGTTATAGTTACCTGAGCTAACTATAACTTATGTCTCGGAAATGCACTGTTTATGACCTCACATGTTACATTACTCGTGACACGGTCAGTGGCTACACTGATGACACCGTCCAGTGAGTGAAAATGTTTCATAACTGTTTCTGTGATTTAAAAATATATAGTAAGCTACT
Source organism: Triturus cristatus (assembly GCF_964204655.1). Lineage (NCBI taxonomy): Eukaryota > Metazoa > Chordata > Amphibia > Caudata > Salamandridae > Triturus > Triturus cristatus. The sequence goes on along the minus strand of NC_140591.1, from coordinate 1,390,359,003 downwards.
GCATAAGTTACATTATTATTCTTTCCAAGCTAGTAATGAGTGATAATGTTTCTAACATATGTCATCTGAGAGGCCTCCCTCCATGTAATAAATAAAGACCCTGGGAGATGGTGGTCCCAGGGACTGATGGAGCCCAATGGAGGGTGACCCGCGAGGTCCCCCTCCAGTATTTGAATAAAGCCCTGGGGAGGTGGTGGTCCCCGGGCCTCAAAAGAGCTGCAGGAGGGGGGCTATATGCGCTCCCCTCCTTTTCCTTTTTATGCCCCCGGTACCTGGCCCACCCGGGGGCTATACTGTAAACAAGCGCGGAGCCAGCACTTGTTTTTTAAATTGTTTTAATTGCAGCAGATTCACAACTCAATTGCGATTTCACGCCAAAATTGAAATAAAGTGCTTTTTTTGTCCAGGCGGGGTTCCAGGGGGATCCCAGGACCAAAATTAGGGGGATCAAGGTATTCCTACCCTGCCCCCTTTTCTTTTTTTTAACATTTGTTTGGGACTTGGCTGAAGCCAAGTCCCAAGATGGCTGCAAATACTTTTCGGTTGAAGTGTTGGCAGCCAATCAGAATTCAGCAAGAGAACTGTCGGATCCTCAGAGTATCCGCATTCCCATATATACAAATTTGGATTTCCTTTAATATCTTGCAAACTACTGAACGGATTTACACAAAATAATAAAAAGCACTCTTTCTGACCAAGAGCTAGCTTTCTGCCACAATTTTTGTAATTCTTTCCAGTGGTGCGGGCTATATTCGTGTCTAAGATCTCTATAGGAATTAACATTGGAAACACACTTTATTTTGCCCCCCTTTCTCTCAGCCCCCGCACATTTTAGGGTAAAATTCTGTGAAGATTCATCAAACAGCGCCAAAGATATAGTAAGTCAAAAAATGCTTTTGCTATGGAAACAAAGTCCTAACTATAACTACCTACTGTCGACCGATGACCATGAGAAAATTAAATTTTGTGATTAGTTTGACTTGAATTTACACAGAATCTTGCATAATTGAAATGGTAACCATTAAGATACTGACTTAAACTTGTTGTTTCTTGTATATTACTTAACTGGTAATGTGAAATATGGTGTTTTGAATGAATAGGAGGTAGATTTGTGATTAATGGCTAGAATGGTTTATTTTCGACAACTGGTATATAAATACACTTATTGGAAGGCGGATGTTTCGACAGAAGTTGGACGGGGTATTAGTATTATGTATGTTATGTTATGTTATTTTCATTTATACAGCGCACAGCTACTCGGAAGTGTCCCGGCGCTATAGACCGCTGGGGAACATGTCCTGGCTATCCCTGTGAGATGGTCCCTTTCTGGGTATCTCCATGGTGAAACCAGGCATCCCGGGCGTCTGTGGGGGGCCGTTGTAGAGATGAGGCAAGCTTAATGCCCAGAGTTGCCGAGTGTGTTCCTGGTTAGAGTAGGTTCCGAGGCGAGAATTATCAAGTCCGTTTTGACCCTGGTCCACGACCCTGCCGCGTCGGGAATTGAACTCTGGTCCCTGGCCGATTCTCTGCTTACGGATCTGCCACCTCTAACCAGTGAGCCACACCTCTCCACTGTACTGGCCCTTACAAGATGGCCACCATGGGAAGATGAAAGTTAGAGACAAATTTGACTTAAGTTTACATAGGTGTTTTTCATGGTTAACTTGGCAACAGAGAGGCATATTAACAATAAACTGGTGGAGTGCGGTGAGGCTCCATACTTGCTAATGCCACACTTCGTCAGTTTAAAAAAGCAGGGATGCATCGTATTCACAGGAAAGCGGCACACCCCAGCGTTTTTCCTAGTGCTGGCGCTAATAAATCTAGCCGCCTAGCGCCAACGCAGGCACCCTTGCACCATAGTGCAAGGGTGTCTGAGTTGCAGGGAATGATTGTTCATGTGCAGGAAGGGGTCCCTTCCTGCACATAAGCAATCACTAATGGCGATTTGTAACTTCTATGTGTGCTGCTTTGTGCAGCACACATAGAAGTTGCAACTCGCCATTATTTAATGATTGAAGGGTAACCTTCCTGCACATGAACAATCACTAGTGGTGATTTGCTCTTTCGATGTGTGCTGCATAATGCAGCACACATAGAAAAAGCAAAAACAAGAAGAAATTAATAATTTCTCCTCGTTTCGCCAGGTTAAGACCAGGTGTTCCCTGATCTTATTTTTGATGGTGCCTCATATTTACGCCACCCTTGTAAAAAGGGGGCAGCGTCAAAAGCAATGAGTGTTGCTGCAGATCTCCCACTGCAACCCCATTGCCTGCTCAGTTCACCCTAAGTTCTGCGTGAAAAGGGGCCTTATTTACAAGGCAGCGTTAAGCCACACTTAGGGGTCGATTCTGATCCGGGTCGGACAGCTCTCCAAGAGCTGTTCGTAGCCTTAACTTGTAACCGACCCGTACCCGGAGCCGGTCCGTCCAGTTGATGAAGTACGATGCGCATAACTGCCAAAAATCCGACCATCACGTAGGCTGTGATTCAAGCTTCATTCTCCGTCTGAGCCGTAACTCCTAACGCCGAACCAAGTCGCCCGGAAGCAGTATCCATAGCAGTTTACGCCCGGACAAGTATGATGCGTACTTCCTACGCTCCGGACGGGTCGCCACGTACGGCACGTCACAGCATCCGGAAAAGAAGCATATCATATCAGGGACCAGCTTGCAACGGGTACGAGATGGAGCAACAAGCAGTGTGTATGAGACAAACACATCATGAATCCCATTGCACAGGTCATATCAGTACTCTACATCTATGACCGCATCAGACACCCACCACACAAACAAACGACACGTACCCGCAAACTGTCACACACACACAGGGGATCCATAACCTGGCCACTAACAACAGGCCACCATAGAGGTTGTATGGCCAGCACCACTCCCACCCCTACCCATAGGGCTCATGTGGACCATCAATACTGCCACCCCCACCCATAGGGGACCTGTTGCCCATCACTTCTGCCACCCCCACCCATAGGACTTATGTTGCCCATCACTACTGCCACCCCCGCCCATAGGGGACCTGTTGCCCATCACTACTGCCACCCCCACCCATAGTGGACCTGTTACCCATCACTACTGCCACCCCCACTCATAGGGCTTATGTTGCCCAGCACTCCTACCACCCCCACCCATAGAAGACCTATTGCCCATCACTCCTACCACCCCCACCCATAGGGCATATGCTGCCCATCACTAATGCCACCCCCCATAGGGACTATGTTGCCCATCACTACTGCCACCCCCACCCATAGGGCTTATGTTGCCCAGCACTCCTGCGAACCCCCACCCATAGGAGACCTGTTGCCCATCACTCCTGTCACCCCCACTCATAGGACTTATGTTGCCCATCACTACTGCCACCCCCACCCATAGTGGACCTGTTGCCCATCACTACTGCCACCCCCACCCATAGTGGACCTGTTGCCCATCACTACTGCCACCCCCACCCATAGGGACCTGTTGCCCATCACTACTGCCACCCCCACCCATAGGGGACCTGTGGCCCATCACTACTGCCACCCCCACTCATAGGGCTTATGTTGTCCAGCACTCCTGCCACCCCCACCCATAGGGGACCTGTTGCCCATCACTCCTGCCACCCCACTCATAGGGCTTATGTTGCCCATCACTCCTGCCACCCCCACTCATAGGGCTTATGAAGCCCAGCACTCCTGCCACCCCCACCCATAGGGGACCTGTTGCCCATCAGTCCCGCCACCCCCACTCATAGGACTTATGTTGCCCATCACTACTGCCACCCCCACTCTTAGGGCTTATGTTGCCCATCACTACAGCCACCCCCATCCATAGTGGACCTGTTGCCCATCACTACTGCCACCCCCACACATAGGGGACCTGTTGCCCATCACTCCTGCCACCCCCACCCATAGGGGACCTGTTGCCCATCACTACTGCCACCCCCACCCATAGGGGACCTGTTGCCAATCACTCCTGCCACCCCCACCCATAGGGGACCCGTTGCCCATCACTACTGCCACCCCCACACATAGGGGACATGTTGCCCAGCACTAATGCCACCCCCACTCATAGGATGTGTGATGCGCCACACATCCATCATACACCAACATTAGGTAAGTCAGCAAAATACATCCCCCCTAACATCATGACAACAGTGTGTAGTCTGTGACAAATGCCCACAACAGTGATCATGACTTCGAACATACAATGTAACTACCATCACATGTGTGACCAAAAACTGAGTGTGGCCTACACAAGGCAAGCATAACTGGGACTGTGGCAATGTAAAAATAACACCCCCTCACTGTGTAGAACAAAGGTTAAGTGTGTGCTTCCAAACTGCAGCAGATGTTGAGCATTGTGGTGATGGGGTCCTAAACCCCCCTCATCACAGTGACCAAAAGGTAAGTGTCATCATGGACAAAGCTGCAAATGCCAAACAGCATGTATGATTTCTGGTCCCAACACATGAAACACTTTTGGGCCAAAGTAGTGGTTGTGTCCCATACCCAGAGAGATGTGGTGAGGCTAACAGTGCTGTGATAACCTAACATACTCTCGGCCATGTGCAGACAAGCACCACCCATGGGGGCTGACAATGCATACAGTGTACAATGACACAAAAGCAGAAGTGACCATCACAAAGCATACACACATCTCGAAAATAGATACACTAATCGAAACAACCTGTGTAGACTGTAGGTGTCAGGTCACAAACTCCCATTCCATGCCAGCAATGGCACCGGACAACCAGGATGAATGTGCACAATGATGTGAAATGACTCACAGGGACAGCAGGGTAAATCACAAAAACAACATCCAGACAATGGCCCACAACATCAATACCAATGCACTGGTGCAGATGCACTAACACAAACAGGCAACCTCACACTGCACATCTGACACAACATGTGTGTGTGTGTGTGTCTCAGTATCCCCAGGCAACTACACAACACATGAGGGGGATGAATCACATTGAGACAGATGTGGACACAGTGCCATACAAAAGTAACCCATCAATGGGCCCCCCTTAGTGGGCAATCAGGCATTGTGAGATGAGAGGGAGCACAACAGACACATGTGACACAAGCTGGAATGAACAGCAACTAACACAGCAAGAGACTGACACACAACAGCACTACCCCCAGGGACCAGACATTGGGGTGACACAAGCATGCATGACACCTCCACTGTGCTGACAAAGGTAGATGTCGTACAAACTGTGAAACCCAGACATGTGTCCTGTGCCACAAACGTACATCACGCCTACACAAACATAAATCACTCAGCATGGCCCGTCATCCATGGACAAACGGGAGCTAGGGGCCCATCCATGCAAACATTTACATCAGTCCACCCTCAACACCACACACCCTGAACTGCACCATTGTGCATCTGTGAAGCCCACATGGACAGGTGACATTGCACATGCACCCATGACAAACACAGTAATGTTGGGAGGAACTAAGGTGCACAGACTAATCACACAAGGACAGTTTACAACCCTGGTGAATGACAGACATACTGCACAGTATGTGGTACATGGCCATGACGTCAAAGCTCACGTAACCTGCGGAATACCTGCCACAGTCCCAGGACAATGCAGAAGCCAAGGAGAACCACAAGGCACATGTGCTGACACCTGCAAACATTGCAGCCCTGAACCGGACAAGTGGGATCAGTCACACACACATACACATTTCTCAATCACTGAAAGGTACCACCTAGGGGCAACTACATGATATTGCGAACAAACAAGTGCCTTGGGGACCCCTGACTGTGTCCCATCTGCGTCTGACAACATCATCACCACTCAGAACTGACAAATCCCAATGATGAAACACCAATTAACAGTAGTGTGTCATGCACCCACACATCTGGTAGCCCATGGCAAAGTTGTGGGATGAACACAGTACCACTCAGCAAGCATCAACAACAGGAACATATCAAGGGAACACTGCCTGTGTATGAAAAGGGATGTGGACACACACACACATGCCCACACAACACACAACATGGGCCATGGCAGTGTCACGGAACAACACCCTTACGTGAGGGGACTCAACTCCTGGGGAAGCTCAGCTGTGCCAAACATAGCCCCAGCAGGTCTCAGTCATGTCAGCAGAACACTTGGTTAGTCAGCCATCAGTTACCACACAATGAAGGCTCTGGTCACAACAGCCTGGGTACGGCAGTGTCCCTTAAGTCATCTGCACATAATCAATACATATGTCCAGCAAGTTGCACAGAGGACCCAGTTGCTTCTACAACAATAATGCCCACCCTTACATGTCCAGTGGAGATGCGCCCACAGTCAGGGAAATAGACAAATTGGACAATGGGAAGCACATCATATGTGCATGTGTGCAAGCCACAGATGTGATCATGCAAATGAAATGTTTACAGAGTGTTCACTAATTGCTAATCATGACACACCCATTTAGCTGCAAAGGATGATATGGATAACGATCAGAATAGGATACACATCTCATGGACCACATGGAGTACCTCACATTAACACCTCAGTATTCAAAATTTGAAATACAGCATTACAACTGCAAGGTCATGCTAAACATCATCAACATAATGTACAGCTAAATAAAATTCACAAGGATAAAGAAAAAAGCTTTATTCAGCAGATGAAAAATTAAAAGTCTGTTCAAAACAAAGGCCAATGACCAGTCCATTATCAAATGAAAAGAATTGAACTTGAGTGACAACTGTCACATGTTGCTTGCCTGCACTGCTAAGGACAGGGGACATCAAGTCAGACGGGGTGGCCGTGGACTCCACTGCAGAGCCTAACTCAATGGGAGCAGAATGGGGTTCAGGTGAGGTCGGCAGGACAGAGGGGGGGGACACGGTCCCCACATCAGTGGCACTAACCGTCTGACCGGGGGTGGAAGAGCAAGTGGTAGGGGGGAGGGCCTCAGCATTTTGGGCAGTGGTTCCCAAACTTTTTTGACCTGTGGCTCCCTTGACCTAATTGGCAGTTGGCCGTGGCTCCCCACCATTGTTTTACCGGTGGGTGGGATGTAAGCCCGACCTCGGAAGTACTTCCCGTTTTCTCCCTAAAATTAATTGGGATGAAGCTGATGAAGGAATGTAAAAAAGACAAACTACAAGCCCAAGAATGCACTTTTAACAGCTAAAAAAAGAGCCAAAGAGCAGCTATATGCGTGCCTGTTCTGTGCTGTAAAGGAAGCTTGCATTGTTGCAACCTGTTTTATGGTCAGTTAATGACGCTTTGTGAAACTTTCAATTATGACAAAGCCTGTTAAAAGCATCTTCTATTGATTCCCTCATCATTTTTGTTTCTCCACCTCTTGAGCTGCCTTTCCTCTTCAGACATTCTTTTGCTCCCCTCTCTCTGCCTTTATGTCCTGCTTTCCTTCTCTTCCCCTTTGATTCTTTCACACTTTGTTTTACCCCGTGTATTCCTTCTTCCACCTGTTGCTTGCCCTTATTTTCTTAGACTTAAAGTATTAGTGACACTTTTAGTTTACTGTATTTCTCATCCCTCTGTCGCACTCCTCTTCCCAGAAATAAAACATGTGGGCCAGTCTGGGGTGATTTAACAGCCTCTCCGATGCCCAGTTTGCTGCAGTCTGAGCTGCACTTATATCAGCACTGCTATGTCGCGTCCGAGGTAGTAAGGAAGCGCTAGCTAGTGTAAGAAATAGGGTAGTACCAGTTCCAGATGAGGTACTGATACTCATTTAATACCTGCACCAAGAAAGTGTTGAGCTATAAGACTGTCACAAGAGAACTACTACTTTTTGCAACTATTTTAATATAAATGAATGTGAATGCTATATGTTCATCGTTTATGCTGCATGGCTAACAAGAAAGATCAATAAGTATATATTGACATGAGCGCCACAATCTTTCTGAATAATTTATTGAACAACACAGCTAATCAGAGTAAACAGCTGCAAACATCACAGAGTTTTGGGATATAAAATAGAGGTTTGAAGTTCAGCCTACCTTAAGCAATGAAGAGGGAATAGAAAATAATTTTCTTCGACTGAAGATTTGCACAGAGGAGCAGTCTCGTTTTTTAGCTGGTGACTACAGTCTCCTATTGTCACTAATATGGTGAAATATACGGAGGGAAGAACGAGAAACTGCTTTCACTGAGGCTAAAAAGGAAACCGGTTATTTCAGTTTTATTACATGCTTCCTGTCCGGCCTTGGCAGAGGGTCAGTCAAGACTGGGGCTGGGCAATTAATCCTGGCTGCAATATTTCCACAGCGAGTTTGCCCACTGTAATTTCTGGTTTATAAAATCCAGCGCTCGTTTCTTCATACGAACAAAGTGCGGGAACAACAGCCAGCATAAATAACTAACGTGCTGTGTGAAGTTGTATCTGTATCAGTATTTTAAAATTTTCTCTTGATTGAAAATGTCACCAGTCTGTGTTTATCCCCCCACATAACTCTTGTTCCCCCAGGAAGCTTTACTGCACCAGAAATTTCATACATATGCACCTGTTTGTGTCATTTGTTCTGCAAGCCGCCGTGCTCATTAAGAATGCTGTCCTGTTCACTGACGAGACTGCAGACCACTGCACATTGTTAAACAGTAACTGTGTATTTTTGTCCCTTTTAAACTCAACATGTCAAAATAAATGAGTCAATGAGAGAGCAGTGTCAGCCCTCTTACCTACTTGTAGTGAAGAGGGTCCCCAGAGGTGCGGCAGAACAGGGGCAGCAATAAGTCAATCATAGCTGAGAATGCGGAGGCTACGTGAAAGCGCGAATGGTGGCCGTGCGCTCCTGGGCAAAACCATGTTGCCGGATTATGTACGAGGCATTTGTAACTCTCCTGTTTTTTGCTTCGGCTGGAATAAGCTTCATTTGCAGCCTTCAGGCTGAAAGGTAGGGTTTCAAAAGATGCACACTTTTTTTCCGAGCCCACATTCTCACAACAGCATGATTTCAAGCTTCCTCTGCATACGGCCTCATGGTATCTTTTTTCACATTGTGCGCGGCGCCCCTGGCAGCTACTAACGGCGCACCGGGGCGCCGCGGCGCACAGTTTGGGAACCACCGATTTTGGGGATGGTGTATCTGTGGGTCGGGGAACCTGGGGCAGGGTGTGGCGGGGGAACCTCTGGAGTGGTGTCCTGGTAAATGGAGGACGGAGACTTCGTCATGGAGCTGCGGGCGAGGGTGGGGTCTTGCTCTTCCGGCTCCGGTGGTAGAGGCCTCAGTCTGACTGCGCCTGGGGGAGGGTGTCCGGGTGTGAGGGGCACTCCCCTCTGTGTGTGGGGACTTCCTGTTCCCCTTGTAAGATGGATCTGCTGGGTCGGTGGGGAAGAGGCCAAGGTCACAGAGGAAGAGCTTCTGTGGAGATGGGGTTGCAGGTGAGGCAAGGGAAGGGGGCTGGGAGGGAGAGGTATCGGAGGACTGCGGAGTGCTTGTGGATGACTGTGTGTGTGTCTGCAAACCATCCCCTGTGAGTGTGGTATCAGTCCCCTGCGCTTGCTTGTGTGCACGTCTAGACCTTGGTTTGGGTGTTTGTGTGCTGCCCGTGTCTGTGGGTTTATGAGAATGTGCAGGTGTGTGTGTGCTTGGGACAGGTAGGGTGCTAGGAATCGTGGGTGGTGCAGGGGTAGGAGGGGTGCGGAACTGTTGGAGGAGGGACACTGCTGCCATCAGGGAGGAGGCCACGGACTGATTGGTCCTCTGTAGGGCAGACATGCCCGATGAAATGCCCTCCATGAACGACACCAGTTGTGTCAACAGACTGGTGTGTGCATGGAGGACACTCAGCATTGATGTCTGCCCTACATGGATCTGTCTAAGTAAGTCCACAGACTCCTCACTCAGGGCAGCAGGCGACACAGGGGCAGGGGGTGCGGTGCCTGGCACAAAGGAGACATGCTCCCGAACATGGAAGCTTCCACGGATCTCTAGGATGGGTGCCGATGGGAGGGTGGTGATGGTGGTGGTGGGGGCGGTGGCGGGTACAGCCTCACTAGCTGGGGTTTGGTGGCTGCTGACACCCGCCTCCACAAGGGAGTCATCCTCCGAGCTGCTGTGGCCCTCAGCTGGGGTGGATGGTGCTTAGGACTCCTCGGTGTGGCTCCACTCGCCCTCAGTGCCATTGGGTCCCCCCGACTCATCGCATTCTGTCCCAGTCAGGCTCTGTGGCTCCTCCTGGTCCGTGGAGCTGTCCCCCCCTGTGGCCGTCGATGTATCTGGATAGAAATAGGAAAAAAGAGAACAACATAAGTCACCTGCACTGACTGCACACACCACAGAGAGTACATCACACCACAGGGCAAGCCATGACATCATCAGCTGAACACTGCTCAAAGTGCTCACACTGTTTACAATAAGCCAATTGTCATTCTCACCATCAACCATGGCACTCATATCCCTCCTGGACTTGCACTCATATGTCTGTTGTATGTTGGATGCTAATACCACACTGTGTCGACATGCACCACCCACACATTTGTTGGACATGCAAGTGAACATGTAGGAGTATGTCACTAGACACACAGCACATCTCTTGCCACTGACTCAGTACAGGTGTCCGGATGAAGGGATGGGCAGAGACTCATTTCACATGCTTGTGATGCATGCTAGCAACACACACTATGATGTTCTCATGTCCAGATAGTCAGTGCCACAATCGGGTGCATGGAGCACACTTGAACACAATGCAGGATCACTGATAGCAAGTTAAATGCCATGGCACTGGCATGCCTGGAAAGTCAGTCAAAACTGTCTCCTGTCACAGGGGCAGGGCATCCAGACAACAACAGTATGCACTGTGTCACAATCATAGCTCAGGGGTAAAGCAAACTCTGCAGCTGACAAGTGCACTTGCCCATCAACTACAAACAACATATCCCGGACCCAGAAGACCCCACATCATACAAATCAGACATATGAGTCTCTGCAAACACAACTCCCTGTACATTAGCACATCACAGTCTGCTGTGCATGTAACCCAGCTGCCTGAAGTGCACAGTTGCATACACCATTATGCACTGTCAAATGATCACACACCTCTATGTCACACAGGTCTTGTCTCTCATAGTCACATCTCAGATGTCCTGCTGACTCTCAAACTCATGAACATCCCAGTTGTACGTAACAGGAAGCCACACCACAATGACACAGAAGCAGACACCTGAAGGCACATGTCACTAAGCACAACCTGTAAGTTGATACACAGGAGTGGGATTACAGAGTGTTTCTAAATGCCCTTGAGTAGGCATGACTGCCCAGGTCGACGTGAAACAGTGTTTAGCCCTGGACAGTAGTCAGGTGGCTAAGCAAGTGTGACACACTTGATATACATACTCCTGAGGCACACAAATTGGAGTTCCCTGCTGCATGGGCTTTTTGGAATACCTCAGCCACATGTGGCGTGTCAGACCAGCAATTGGAACACATATCAAGGGCACACACAGATCACATGTCAGTTCTCAGGCATTGGGTAAACAATTGACCCACCCATGAAACACTCAACAGAGTCACGGGAACAGATGCTGTCCGAAAGCTGAAGCATAGCTGACTGCAGGGACACAGTGCCCTAGTGACACAAGCAACTGACTGTAGGGGCCACACCTGTGGATCAGATGAGGAGGGTGCATCACACAATTGAGGGACATGAGTATTGGACTACAAGACCTACGTAATGTGGAAGTGTGACCAGGCCAAAAGACTGCAATTAGCATGTCAGACAAAGTACACAGATTAGGCATGGACTTACCCCCTCCTTGCAGCTGTCTGGCCTTCAGCTGCCTATCCAGGTCCGGGAAGACCACCGGCAGTATCCGCAGCATGAGGGGGGTCAGGGTCCAGTGTCCGCCCCTCCTGCGAGGAGGCGATAGCTTCAGCTGGACCCTTGCGATCCTCCAGGTCCAGCCCCGAAGGTCCTGCCACCTCTTCTGGCAGTTGCGGATCCGGCGCTTGTAGACCCCCACCGAACTAACTGCCCGGGCGATGGTCAGCCATATCTCCTGCTTCTGGTGGGCATCAACCTGTAAGGATGACAAAGTTAAAAGTCCATTAACACACATGCCCCATATTTGTGCTGCACACATTTGGATATGCATGTCATCATCACAATGGGAAATGAGTGACACAGGTAGTGCACCCATGGAAAAGGACAAATGACCTGCATGTCTGACATGTTAACAATGCCTGGGAAGTTTAAGCTTGAACAAATGCACTTTAGCTGCGGAACACCTGTTCATTACATGTACCTACACACTTTGGGGGTAGGAAGTACTCAGTGAGTATGCTTGCCACTGGTGTACACACTGCTAGTACTGCTAGTCAGACAACATGCATAATTAGGAAGGCAGTGGACTGCACACTCACCTGTTCCCCTGGTTTCCCATACAGCTTGCTGTACTGTGGAAGGAGCCCATCCAGCAGGGCCTGGTTCTCCTCCTCAGTGAAGGCTGGGACCCTCTCCACAGTACGTGCCATAGCAGTAGCCAGAGGATGCAGAGACAGCAGCAGTGGTAGCAGGGATGTGGTCCTGTAGCATGTAGTGCGGGCAAGTGAGCTCCCTGGGGGACAGCCAGCCTTATATATGTGCTGCAGAGGCAGACTGTGCCATGTGTCCCCAGTGATAGGCCAAACACGGTTGCATTCTATGAATCTGGCCAATCCATGGAAATGTACGACTCGTACACGTCTTCCGCATCGTTCAAATCTTCACCTTCATAAAACCCTAGGAATTGCAACATTGTTGTAGGCATCCAACTGAATTTCCAGCACACAACTCATACAAGTTTTGAATCTGCATCCGTCTCCATGACAGTCCAGAGCCAATGGGTGCGCCCGGCTCGGTCAACTGTCTGTACAACGCGTATTTTGAAAATACACATGCACCCGTCTCCATACGATTCAATGGCCAAGGCGTACGCCTGTCTTGGACCATGCCTGCCCAACGCGCATGCAAGATAGTCACCCGCGTCGGACCTCATTACAGTCAATGGCAAAGAGTACACACGGCTCGGTCATGAACCGTGCAATGCGTACGCATTGTCACCCGCGTCGGACCTCATTGCAGTTAATGGCAAAGCATACGCACGGCTCGGTCATGAACCGTGCAATGCGTACGCATTGTCACCCGCGTCGGGCCTCATTGCAGTCAATGGCAAAGCGTACGCACGGCTCGGTCATGAACCGTGCAATGCGTATGCATTGTCACCCGCGTCGGGCCTCATTGCAGTCAATGGCAAAGTGTACGCACGGCTCAGTCATGAACCGTGCAATGCGTACGCATTGTTACCCGCGTCGGGCCTCATTGCAGTCAATGGCAAAGCGTACGCACGGGTCGGTCATGAACCGTGCAATGCGTACACATTGTCACCCACGTCGGACCTCATTGGTATGACTATTTGACTGCTTCAACACACAATTACTTGCCAGGGACACCTACCACACGACAGCATTGGCCACACAGTGTCCCATGGCATGTAAGGCTGCATTCCCTGTGTGTTGGGGGGGCAACATTTGGTTTGTTGTGTGGCACTTTTGTTCAGCCACTCCCAGGCTGTGCACGTGTTCATGGGGGCAGAATCCTTTGTGTGTTATGCACATTACCACTGTGATGTGCAACTGTACAGTTATGGGCATGAGTCATGGACATAGTTGCAGGTTGGATATGTTTAGGACATGTCACATACACCCTGAGTCCTGGGGGTGATAGCATGTACGTCACAGTGAGACATGTAGCCACAATTCTGATGTACACCCAGTCTATGTGCATGTTGTGTTTCAGATGTGGCTGATCAAATGTGCCCAATGGGAGACAGTCTCCACATCCATGTGGTTTGTGCAGCAACCTTGATGTTGTGTGTGTGTCTAAGAGACGTACATGTAGGGCCTGCAGACACAACAGTGGCCACTACCTGTGGGACTCACCCTTGCCTTGTGGCGTGTATGTGATACGCCATATCATGCCAGTGTCGATATGGCAATACAGGGACCCTGGGTATCTGCATGGCAAAGATCTGTGATGTCTGGGAGACATCAGGCCTCACTTGTCACTGTGGTGTGTGTTTATAACGTCACAGCAGTACATAGGTAGGGTGATACAGCCCAATGATTGGCGATTGCACTACATGGGACTTATGTGGACATGTGGACTTGAGATGTGAGGTGATATATGTGTCCATGTCCAACAGCACACACCTCAGTACATGTGTATTGTCATGATGTATCATGTGATATTTTGCTTGGTCATGGCCACATGTGTGGATGAACCGACAATCTTCCTTTGTGCATCTTTGTTCTGCAGGGCACCAGCTGTCCATAGACCGTTCCCAGACCTTGAAACCATGCAGGAACGCGACTGCATCCGATGGTACCGCTTCACCAGGCCACTGATTGAGGAGTTGGCGGAGCAGTTGGCGCCACATCTGCTACCTGGCCAGACATACCCTACAGCACTGACCCCAGAGGTGAAGGTGATGGCAGCCCTGCACTTCTTTGCTACTGGTACCTTCCAGTGCACTGTGGCTACTGCTAGTAGTATGCCGCAAACTATGTTTAGTCGTGTGTTACGCGATGTCTTGGAGGGGATGTTGCATTTCCTTGACCTGTACATCAAGTTCCCTAGCCCAGCTAAACTCCCTGAAATAAAGGATGCCTTTTATACACTGGGGAGGATGCCGAACGTCATCGGATCTATTGATGGTACACATGTGGCCCTGATACCACCACAAGCACATGAGCAGGCATACCGGAACAGGAAACATTTCTAGTCTATCAATGCTCTGGTGGTATGTCTTGCAGACATGTATATCACACATGTGTGTGCACGTTTCCCCGGTTCTGCGCATGATGCCTACATAATGAGGAGTAGTCGCATTGCAACGCTGATGTCACAGATGCCAGACCAGCGTGCCTGGCTTGTCGATGTGTACTGACTGTTTACCATTGTGTGTGTTTGGCAATGTTGTATTCCGCACTCCTACAAAACTCAGCTAATTGTTCAATTGTTTGTGTGTAGGTGACTCCGGATACCCCAACATGCCGTGGTTGCTGACACCCCTCAGGAACCCTGTGACAGCAGCCGAGATGTGCTACAATGAGGCACATGGTTGGAGCAGGAGGGTGATTGAGCAGACATTTGGTCTCCTGAAAAGCCACTTCCGCTGCCTGGACAAGACCGGAGGGGCCCATATGAGCCTGCAAAGGTGTGCAAAATTATCCTTGTATGCTGCATGCTACACAACATGGCAGTGCGGAAGAAGGTGCCTCTCATCCAGGATGACGATGACCAACCTCCGCCACCTGTGGAGGATCCCGGTCTGGGCCAAGATGCCAGTGATGATGAAGATGATGGTGACGTCCGCTCACAGCTCATCAACAACTTCTTCACCTGAATGTGAGTTTCCAGGGTTGTTATGTGAATGTAAGGAGGTAGCCTGGAATGTGTTGTGCCAGCTCTGTTGCTGTCTGAGTGTGTCTGTGTGCCACTTGACTGGAAGCGTGCTGTGATGTGTCCATTCAGCTGGTGTGTACTCCACAATAGGGTAGTAGTGTTTGTGTAGGTGTTTTGCAACATGTTTTGTGCATGTGTAATGCATTTCACTCCTGTTCTTCTGTGCTTTTGACTGTATCTTGTCTGTCCTTCCCAGGGTACTTTGCCTGTTGTGTGGTCAACACTGACCCCCAACACCCAGAAGCCAACATCAGTGTGGAAGTTGACAATTCCCATCAATTGATGTACCACACATCCCTGGACTTCCATTCTCCAACACATTGGGAGCGTGTGTCCACTGTTACGTAGAATTACCGTGCAACTATTGTGGAATAAACGTGTTGCTGATGTGTAATGAACCTGTGCTACGCTTTCTTATGTGCGTTGTCTGTCTTCCCGCATCTGAGTGACATCTGCTTACCTCACCTGTGGACTTGTTACCACTGACTGGGGTTTGTGTTATGTCTGTGCATGCCAATGCGTTTCAGGTCAACATCATTGTGTGTGATGAGTAACATGGCCATGGTGAGTATGTGTTATGGTGCCATAGAGGTGTGTCTCCCTCACATGTGTCACATCACAATGACTCACATAACAGTGGTCACATTGTTGTAGTATTTGGCATGCACTGTGTTGTTTAGCAGATCAACATCTCCATGACACATGACAAGTTGGAATCACAACAGAGACAAGTATGGTGTACTGGTGAGTTTATTTACGAACATGTGTGAGGAAAGTGCACAGGATGGTGGGTGCTGTATATTGGAGTTTGAATCCAAAGTTCATAGTAGAGTTGGAAGTGTTGGTAGATGAAATGTCCAGAGTAAAGTCCACAGTCATCTGCTACATTGGATCAACATGAACCCTCCATGTCATGTGAGCGAGTTGTGTCCGATCGGACAAGGTGAACGGGTTGCGCACAAAGAACATTGTCCAAAACAGGTTTAGAGGCCCTGGGGGATGTGCAGGGACATCTGCGTCTCACATGTCCTTCTTCGGATGACCCCTCTTCTTCTTGTGGGGGGGGATCCTCAGGTGCAGGACTCTGCGGTGCAGGGGACTCTCCACCAGAGTCCTCCTCCCTCCCTGTGGCACTGGCAGATGGTGTGGCAAGAGATGTTGTGGCCACACAGGGAGGTGTGGACATGTTTGTGCTGATCTGGCGGAGGCATAGGAGTATGTCCTGATGCACCGCAGTAAGTGCATCCCACTTTGCCTCCATGCCGGCACGGTGGGCAGCCTGCTCCTGTTGTATGTCCTTGAGGATCCCCACTACCTGACCAAATCCTCCGGTGCTATCCTGGTATGCATCTATGATGCGTCCCAGTTGGGGGCCATCATGCAGTCCAGCCCCCTCTGCAAGGCGTGCCCTCTGCCTCCCACCCCTCCCAGCACCTCTATCCACACAGGCAGGGCCAGCGGCGGTACGCACAGGTGACACTGGGACCCCTTGAGTGGTGTTGCTGGTGGTGTTGACTGTAGCTTCCGGGGGGTCCTGTGTCCCTGTGCTGTGGGTGTTCTGTGGCCTTGGTCTGTCCGTGTTGGCGGAGGTGCCCTGTCTGTTTCCAGATGCTTGAGGCGTGGGTACAGGGGGTGCAGATGTTGGTACTGCTGGTGCTGCATGATGACTCACACCGGAGGTGCCAGGTTGTTCATCGTCATCCGAAGAGGACAGAGACAGAGTCAAACCAGAGAGCTCAGTGTTCACCAGAGTCTGTGACTGGGAATCCTCTTCATTTGGTGCTGTGTCCCCAGCACCACCTGTGTTTGGAAGAGACACACAATGTAAGTTATGTTTCTACAGGCATCAATGGTTCACAAACATGACATTTTCTACTGTACGAACGGATGCCTGCCTGTACACTGCTTTGTTCCGGGTTGTCACGGACAGAGATTGATATTGTTGTTGCACATTGCCCAGCCAAAATGAAACATTTCAATGTGCATGTCGAAGTGTGTGCATGCCCAGCTCATGGATAGATTTGTCTGTACATGACCATTACTACTGAAGGGCCATCACGTTGCTGAAACAGGTGTGTCATCCCTGCACACATGTGAGCTTTAACAAGGACATACATGCTATTTCACTGGGGATATGTTGTACTATTGGGGCATGTGTGGTAGCAGAATTTGCTAGTCTTTGTGTGCCACATTGGTGTATTGGTACGACATGGTCACAGTCCGGTATGCCTGTGATCTCTTTGGAGCAAGTTTTTTTTACAGTGTTCCTAGTTCCCATCTCATTTCATACAAGTGATGATGTCACCATCGTTAATAAGTCTGGTTCTGAGTTTTGAACGTGCATATGTGATTTGACTTGTCAATGTTCTCCATGGTGACATGGATTGGGCAAGGTAGCACTCTGGCTTTTCAATGCTCATGACAGTGAGGGCCGGTGGTGTGTGTGTTGCAGTTTGGCTGCTGTGAGTAGCATGTCTCCTCCAATGCTGTCCAGGTTTGACCTTGTGTCTACAGTGTCCATGTCAGTGAGTGGTGTGTTGTGTGAAGGATGCCTATGTTTCAGCACGATGTAGGAGTGGAATGCAGCTCACAACAGCACCGAGTGTGAATGCGAACATGCTATGGTGTCGGATATATTGGTGTGTCCATTCCATTCACTGTCAGATGTCCCCTGTCAATTATGTATATGTGAGTTCCTGTGTGTTTTGTGCAATGTACCATATATGGATTTCCACATTTGTCATCTGCAAGACACACCTCCCCTGCCCGGCCAGGGGGCACCCCTGGACACTGCATCCCCAGACAATGATTTTGAACATATGGTTGCAATGGCTGTGTGTGCGACCGGGTTTTGTTTGCCCAGTGCATATGTGTGATTGTCAGCCACATCATTTCTCATGCCCAGTGTCAGACATCTTGTTAGTCCCTTCCCACTCCCTGTGAGGCGAGCATGGTTCAGTGTGAGCTTGCTGGGCCATGTGGGTGGCTGGGGATTGTCTGTGACTGCAACTCCCATCATGCTCTTGGTTACACCCCCTTCCCAGCATGCCCATACTTCCTTCCTCTTGACTCTGCTTCCCTGTGAGGGAGTGTGACAGCAATGGCAAGATGGCTGACTGTGAAGTCCTGGTGTTTGTTGGTGCCCAGTTCCCAGCATGGCCTTGTGCTCCCCACAACAGAGCCCAGTGTCAGACATCCAGTCAGTCCCTTCACACTCCCTGTGAGGCAAGCATGGTTCAGTGTGAGCTTGCTGGCCCATGTGGGTGGCTGGGGATTGTCTGTGACTGCAACTCCTATCATGCTCTTGGCTACACCCCCCTCCCCAGCATGCCCATACTTCCTTCCTCTTGACTCTGCTTCCCTGTGAGGGGGTGTGACAGCAATGGCAAGATGGCTGACTGTGAAATCCTGGTGTTTGATTGGCTGCAAGTCCAAGAGTGCCCCTGTGCTTCACACAGCAGCACCCAGTACGGTGTATCTTTTGCTGATATTTCACTGAGGTGTGGGTCAATGCATTCTACCCGGTGAGTTGTGTGGAGTTTGTGTTGAGGGGGGTGTGTGTCTTCACATTCTGGTAAGTATGGTCAGAGCTGTCAGTCCTCCTTCCCACCTGGCCAGACATCCCACCATGAAATGTGCTTTCATTGGAGAGCGTGCATGTTGTCTTTCAGGATGCCAGTCAGTGGTGTCCTGCTTCTGATTTGCACACAACCCCTACCAGGGCCTTGTGCTCCCCACAGCAGGACACAGTGTCAGCCATCTTGTCAGTCATTTTCCACTCCCTGTGATGTGGGCATGTTTCAGAGAGGTCTTGATGGGCCAATTCGCAGAGGGAGCATTATCTGTGACTACAAACCCCATCATGCTTTTGGATACACTTACTTCACCTGCATACCCACTATTCCTTCCTGACAGGCAGCTGCACTGTAAGGTAGTGTGTTTGTGTTGGCAAACTGTCTGACAGTGTTTATTTGGCTTTGTGCCACTGCCTTGCTCTATTTGTTGGTAGGTTTGTACATGTCATGATACAGTTCCAAGTCACTATGAGATAGCAGGTATTGTGTTTGTCTGACTAGCATACACATCTTGGGATAATTATCTATTGGTTACTGTGGCTTTGCTAACGGTACATGGTTTTACTGTCCCCTTGCCACACAATATTGAGTATGTTGTTTGTGTACGCACCAGGCTCTGGTATGTCTGCTAGACCATGGACGCTCTCTGGTGGTAGGATGTCCCGCACCTTCTCCTCCCAGGTCCTGAAGTAGACTGGTTTGGCAGGAGGGCCACCGCCAGTGCGCTGACTCAAGGCGTGATCTTTCTTGATGAGTTTCTTGACCCTCCTGCGCACGTCATACCACCTGTTCTGGATATCGTCCTTTGTGCACAACGTTGGTAATTGTGCGTTCACCTTGTCCACAATTCTCGCCCACATCTTGGTTTTCTGTGACATGGGGGTCCTTTGTACCAAACAAATGTGGCTCTACTCTGATGATCTCGTCTACCAGCACTTCTAACTCATCATCTGTGAACTTTGAATTCTTCTTTGGGGGCATGGTGATGGGTGGTGGTGGTGAGTGATGTGTGTGTGAGGGTGCAAGTGAGGGTGGGTTAGTGTTGGCTTTGCTAGCTGTATGTGTATGTGCTTTTGGTGAGGTGCTAATGGTGTGTGAGTTGTGTGATGGGTGAGTTGTGAGTGTGTCTGTGGTTGCTGTGTGATGGGGTTTGCTGCTGGCTGTTGTCTCCTATTTGCAAAGGATCATGGTAGTGATTGATGTCCTTTATATAGGTGGAGTTGTAGGTGTGTCTTTGTCCCAGGTTTTTTTTATTTTATATTTATTGGCTTTGTCATTGCTTGTTTGGTCCTTTTTAGGTCTCGCCTGCGTGGGAGGCGCACATGCGCAGTCTCGCTGGCGAGATTTAACGTTTTTAGATATTTTCTGTAAAGGGCTTTAAGCCCTGCCCCTCTTTTCCATTGGCCGGCGTCACCGTTTATGCTAAACGGGGGCCAGCCATTGGAAAAGAGCTGTTCGTGACATTTTCGTTTGACTTTTTGAGCCGTCCCATTTGGACGGGCTCGTCTGCCTTCCGTGCATCGCGAAAGGTTTCTTATCTTTATGGGGCCATGTGTTTCAAACACATAACCCCATGAAGACAAGAAAGCTTTCACGACTTAATTTAATGCACTTCTATTGCTGCCCTGCACATGCAATGTGTTTTGCGTAGCGATAACTGAAACTTGGCCATCCTAACCGTACCTATACTTTTCAGATATATTTATTTATTTATTTGTTTAACTGCTGAGCTCTTCAACCCCGACTATCCGCTCCATGAACGGCCCAATAGGTCATTCTACACCCTTACTTATCACAAACTCTCTTCGCCCTTCATCCAACTGCTGCCCAGGCCCCACTGACTCCCGCCTCCGCACCTGTTGATAACGGCTGTCCCCAGCCCGAGCAGAACAGCCCCAAACAGAAGGGGTTTCCCCAGCCGCTTCCCGCGGGACATCCGCGGCAGCGTCATCCCGAGACGCGGAGGGGGTGATGCTACTAATTCAGACACAGCCGAATCATGGCCCGGAGATCACAACCAGGATCAGGAAGTTTGGCGTCCCGGACTGCGAGTCAGACAGCAAGCGCAATGTCCCAACAAAAGAAACCCGAAACTGAGCACACCCACAACATGAAATGAACAGACAAAGCGAGACTGCGCTTCATTTCTGCTAAACTCATCTCCAGCGTTATGTGGGTGGGGTTTTCTTTGAGCTGTTTTCCAGAGCCAGTCAGGCTTTGCTTTCGATTTGAGTCAGCTGGCCCAAGATGTTTTCCCGTGATCCATTCCCTGGCAGTTTTCTGTGACAATGGGTCCGTTTTCCAGGATCAGAAGGACACACACAGAAGGTTCGTGTATGTAAAGTTCAACTTTTTTTTTTTTAGCCTCAGGTGATTCCAACCACACGACGTTTTAACTCTTTTTACGTGTGAGTCTTCCTTCCCCGCATCTCCGGGGATTGTAGACACTTGTCGTATTTATCAGGGCACCTCAGAGAAATCCTTCTTGTCGGTGTTAGTACTGAACGAGCATGGGGATTGATTCCACCCCATTTAAAGGACACTTCGGGGTTATTCCTAATCATGTTTTGGTGAGAACATGCTCATATCTTGCAAACAACTAATTGCTATTTTTATATGACCAAACTAATTGATGACATTGTGGAACTTTTTTGTAACCGTTTACAAACAATGCACATTCAAAGCACCGTGTAGCAGCTGAAGTAAATCCATTGAAAATGTAAATCTTATACTAGGTCTTAATGTTCCCTTTTAATAAAGTGTCTTGAAATATAATTGCAACAGATATTAATTCAATTTAACCAGAGACGTTTTGAGACATGGGCAAAGTGGGCTCTGGCCCAGGGCCCCAGCCTTTCAGGGGGCCCCCTGATAGAGCCAACCCTGTTCTACTGAGTCTTTCCCTGATGACCTCGAATAATTCTTAAACAGATTGTTTTAAATATCGTTTTCCTTTAATATATGTTTAATGTGGGTGATGTGTGAGTCTATTACAGGCATTTTGCTGAGAAATGTTGTGTTTATGTATTATGCTACATCCATAAAAAAGTTTCTTTCCGATCAAAACAAGACCTCTAATATGAGAAATAGGAGGGTGTCACAGAAAATATTTGCAGTAATAATAGTGAGCTGCTGCTGTGTTACAATATTGTCACTATCCTTGAAAATTAAATGTAAACACATTTACAATTTGGATGAGTTTGCAGGTACACTCAGTGACCTGGCCAAATACAGCCTGAAAGAGCTGAAATTGGATTATAAATTCAAAGCTGTTACGAACAGGGGCCCCAAAATACGTTAGGCCCAAATCCTTAAAATGTCCTTGAAATAAACCATGGTAAGTGCTCATGAAAGCCTAGCAGACACGCAGCCCTGTCATGTATCTCACCACAACTGCATTTATTTGTCTGCTCCGGCACCCCACTTATTGTAGAATTACACAATTATTGTCACTCATGTTAGTCTTTGAGTTACTTTTATGTCCGGTGTGTTTAGCAGTTCAAATAATCCCAAGCCATAGGAGGACAATTCAATCAATTTTGCAGCTCCCCCTTCCCACCTCCCCCCATGTCTGCTGCCCTCACTGCATAATCTTGGGCATGTCCTGCTGTCACTGGAAAATGACAGCTGACATGAGGGCAGGCTTTTTGAGTGACAGCTTGATCTATGGACTGTCCAGAGAACTGAAGATCTTCTCTAATGTTTAGACATTCATACAATCAGCAGTATCTTGAACTAGACCCTGGGTGGGGGCTACGTCTTTTTTGTCTTAATAAATTAATCTTAATAAAAGACGTCTGTGCCATTGCCAAGGGGCTGCAGATGCTGCCTGCAGGAGGAGGGGGAAAATTCGTAAGATTCTGCCCCCTCATTGACTGAAGCAGAGTTTGGTGTCAGAAGGGGTAAGCTTTGCCTCTGGGGGTCACCATCCTAGACCATTTCTCAACTGTGATAAATTATTTACATACACACACACAAACATAAAATATGGAATGCAACTGATTGTTCTCTGTGAAATATAGATTTAATCATCATATTGGCAGCTGCCAAACCAATCTGCAAACTCGGTGTAGATCCTTTAATGCAACAGTGATGTACGTAGTCAATTTCTTCAACCCCTTGGTGAGCCATGCTCCTGTAGGACAATTGTATTTCAGGTAAGCAAAGGTGTCTCTAGTATTTCATTAAGAAGAATGTTACCTCTATCTAATTAGGAGAGGGCTATGGCTTGAACTGTCGTTCTGAAGTCTATTGGGGGGGGGGACATATTTCATTCTCTTCAGGAGAGTATCAGAACCAGGCTATTTTGGTCTTTTTGTTAATGTGCTCTGAGACTGAGGTTCAAGTCAAAGATAAATCTGAGGGATTTGGCCTGTTATTGACAGTTTGGCTGTGAAGCCTGTTAGGTTTAACTCAGAGATCCATGACTGAATCAGAGTATGTTTGGCCTCGTTGGCAAACAGGAGGAATTCAGTCGTCATGGGGTCTACCATTGGATAGTTTGAAGACAACCAGGATTGGATGCATTTGTGGCACGCTTTTATCCCTATATGTTGTTGGCTGAGGTGTTGGATACAATGGCAAAAAATAAAATACTATTATGATTTGTGCTGCTTGCTAGTTACATAATGAGAGGCTAATTAAAATACATATAACCTATTGCACAAAAATATTCTGTTATTTGGCACCCTTTATTCAGTGTCTCCGGACTCTTCAGATTTTTGCTCAGTATGCAAGATGATTAGGAGTAATCTCTGAAGCTGAAATAAGCCAATGCGATTCATTGTGTAATCCTGTAAAATCAGTCCCCATGCTGTAGAATGTATCCATTTGCTGTCAATGTCATGATGCCATTTCCTCATTGCCCCATTTTCATGTTCAGTGCACTAGTACATAAAGCACCTTAGCATACCAGCTTTCACAAACCTTAAGAAGGGAAAGCTTGTAACATCACCTATTTCATCTTGTTCCACTGCCTCTCTATCTCGGTCGTCTGTTTCTACTTCACCTTTCTATACTTCACTTCTTTCTTTTTCCAGTATCTCATCTCTCCTCCTCACCAATCACAACCCTTGCCTTTCTCACTATGGCACTTTGCTATCTACTCTTACCTCTGACTTGCTATGACAACTTTCTGTACCACCTCCCTTCCTCTTCTTTCTTTTTTCTTATGTCTTTCTGCATATTTTACCTGCTAACTTCTACCTCATGCCTCTTGCTTTTTCTCTTACCCTCTCAATGTACCTACCACAGTTCTAGTTCAACTGTCTCTTCTTAACTTCTTTCCGTACCACATCTCTTTGTACCTTTCACCCCCTTTCTCTATCTTCCTGTCTGCCTTGCACCTCTTTTTACGTGATGTCTTTCTATAACTCACTTCCCATTCGGCCCTTCTCCACACATCATTACTGTGGATCTCTCTGTATTTCTCCCACTATCTCTTGTCTTTGTCCTGCCTCCATCTATACCTCCTCCATCGGCATACCCCACCACCTCTCGACATTTCTTTCTCCCTATCTCTAGTTCTCTCTACCTCACTCTGTAACCATACCCTTCTCTACTTCTCTTTCTCTCCCTACCTCTGTAGCATTCTTTCTGCCAACTCTCCTTTCACCCTTTACCTTATATCTCGCCCTACATCACCTTCTATCTTCACTCTCCCTACCTCATCTATCTCTTTAGCCCCTGTCTGTATTTAATTGCCTTCTCTGTCTACTTTACCTCTCTTCCTGTATCATTCTCTCTTTTATTTTACAGAGTTATATATAACGCGAACTTGTCCCGGTATCGGGTTTCAGAGCGCTTTACATAGCACCAGTTGCGTTACATGAGGACACATTAATTTTGTAGGTCTCGCCTAGGCAGCGGGCATGCGCTGCTCTAGGAGTGACCTTTAGAAATCGGTCAGCTCTTTTCAAGCACTCATGCTTGTGCATGCACCCACCGTGCGGGAGCGAGCAGCGGCACACGTGCACGCTCTTGTGGATGCCAACACAAGCACTAGTGCTTGAAAAGAGCTGCATACCTCACATTTCCTTCGTGGCCGCATGGCGGCGCTTGTTGTTTCTCGTTTTCATCACTCTTTGTTCATTAAATATATTATATTACAGAGTGGTGCCTTCCTTGTGTGGTGTGACAGGTTTCCTCCTCTATGCAATGTTTAATCCCTTTCTCTGTGTTACTTTCCCGTTGTCATGGTGACCTCTTTAGTTTTCCCTTCACTTTATATGTAAAGATACACACGCTATGCACGTTTCTCAGGTTTCCTCACTCAATTCTACAGCCTTTCATGTGTCTTGCTTTCACAATTTTACTGCACTCTACATATTTTTTGTACATTTCCGCCAACATTTTACTTTTCATCCCCAAGAACTGCCCTTCCTTAGACATCATTTAGAAACGTACAATTTATGTGTGAATGTGTGACATTGTTCTGGCATTCACATTTGTTTTCCACAGTTCTGCCCTCCACTGAGTCTTCACCTTAACGTTTTACCGCATTGACAACACAAATTCAATTCATTACGGTACATGCTCACATTTTTTCTCTTTTTATTATGTGGTTATCATTTGATGTCTGTCCTTCATCTTCATGGCTCTACAGGTGTGAATTTGTACTGCCATTTAACCTTGTTTTCAAGTGTCCTTGGCACCCCTTAACGCTTAGCGCTTTATATAAATTTCTGGAAGTCTTGCATTTTCTCCAAAACAAAATGACAGCGCCAACATTTTCACATTTACAAAGTCGTTTGCTTTTCCGTCTGTATTTTGAGATGTGTTTTTTGTTGTTATTCTTTTTTTTAAAACAATGCTTTAGACAACATAGCTCCTGCCTGTAAAAACATTTGTAGCTGTATGTAGTCTGCGCTCTTTCTGTCACGAGCATTTCAAGTGCTGTATTCCCTGTCCTGTGCTGCAATCTTGTGGAGATACCGCGTCTCAGTGCCCTGTCGTCCAGCCTCCTAGGCAAAGGGGCACTTTGAAAGCTGAGTCTAATACGCATTCACAGATGCAATAGACAGGCCATTAAGTGGGATGAAAAACTAGGGGGGGGTCTCTCAAAGGGGCGTGGCCAATGTAATTAAGTGCATGGCTTAAAACACGTAAGCTAACAATCTCTGCTTATTATAGTGTGCCACTTGACTTGTATTTTGTTGTTTCTATCATTGCATCCAGATGTATGATACAATATGTAACATCATACCTACAACAAGTCAGGGCTTTTGGCTTTGTCAGTGGTTGTTAGTTGCATAAGATAAATAAGCAGCAACTATGGCTTGTTTATAATATTGAAAAAGCTTCTAGTTAAAACCCTGGTGACACCACAACGATGTTGCTGCTCCTGAGTTTCAAAAAGAGAAGGGAAATCCAGAGAGAAAATGACTCTCTTTAAAGGATTTCCCTTCCCCTACAACGCTCACCTGTCATGTTGTAACTTTTCCACTAGTGAGAAGTGAGCAGTGTCAGCACGCGCACATGATGTGCCTGCTGTCACTGCAGTCCAGAAAACAAGCATTTGCAATGCAATAGGTCTCGCATTTAAACGAGTTTAAGCTATTGGCATTGTAAATGATAATGCCTTTTAGTTATGTTTTAAAAACGAAAACAAAAATGAAAGGCATTGTCATTTGCAAAGTTAATAGCTCAAACTCGCGTAAATGCGAGACCTATTGCATTGCAAATGCTTGTTGCCAATCTTCCTAAGGTTTCACTTGTAACAGGGGGCTGCTTGGCACATATGGGTTAGGATCCTCTTTAAGTCTCCAAAGGGCCCGGGAAAGCGGCCTCACATGGTTGGGGGGTTACTCACTCTGCTATACCAGTAGGGGTTATTTGATAACAGCGGTGGTTGCCACGTTGCTGCCAATCAGAATATGACGGTTACGATTTACGAATCTTTTTACGCAGGTGGTTGTGTGCTGCAAGCACCGCTGCACAGGTCAAAGTGGCGCAAACAGTAGAGCAATCAACCTTTTTGACCCTAACTAACGAGCACATTACTCATGTATGACCTCTGGTTGTTCTGTAAATCAGAGACGCCTAGGTGTGGTAATAAATGGTGCAAAGCGCTCAAATTAGAAACGGCATGCTCGAACAAGCATTGGCCAAACCAGTAGGTTGCGCCTATGAGAGCTATTGGCTTAGCTGTGAAGCATGGCTAAAAGCATTTCTAAACAAGCATTGGCAAAGCCAATAGGTCTTGCCCATGCGAGATCTATTTGCTTTGTCAATGTATTGTAGTCCTGTTGCACAGCAATGCAGCTGCCATACAGCTGGAAGAAAAGAAAACAAGCATTTGCAATGCAATAGGTCTAGCAATTTGTGAGATTTTGACCGATTGGCATTGTAAATGACAAAGCCATTTATTTATGCGTTTAAAAAACACTTGGAATAATAAAAGGCATTGTCATTTACAATACCAGTAGGTCAAAATTTATAGAATACAAGACCTATTGCATTGCAAATGCTTGTTTTGTCTTTTTTCCTTTGGGTTTTCTAGTCATGAAGGAGACGTTCTTCTGACCGAGACGGACGCTGATGTTGGCTCGTAGGGGCTTCTCCGCCTATTTCACACTGACTTTTTTCTGTGTTTCATACGCAGCGGTCGCGGAGATCTCCATTGCTTGAGGGCCCTGTTTTCTGTGCGTGTCGGTCATGCGGCTTGGGCTCCGTGCGAGTCGGTCTGGGTTTACACGCATTGCATCGTACTGCGTGGATCGGAAATCGCGGGTACGTGTCGGTCGGGTTCATTCCGGGTATGTGTCGGTCGGTCGCGTCGGTTTTCTGGCCGAATCACTATTTTCCCTATGGCTCTGTCGTACGGCTTGTATTCCGTACGTGTCGGTTGTAATTCACACGTGTTGCATCATACTGCACGGGTCATATGGCGCCAGTCCGTGTCGTTCGGTCTCCGGGCCGGGTCTGTGTCGGTCGGTACGTTTTGCGTCCAGAATCGGAACGGGCCCCTAAGTGGCTTAACGCTGCCTTGTAAATAAGGCAAAAGGCTTATCCCCACCAGAACGCCATAAAAGTGACGTTCTGGTGACGATAAGCCCTTGTAAATATGCCCCAAAGGGGCTTATTTATGAGGCCTAACAACACTGTTGCGTCACTTTTTTGTGACGCTGCGGCGGCATAAGAAATGTGACTCTCAAGAAGAATGTTACCAGTAGTTCCTCAGAGGAAAAAGAAGAGTGGAGGTGAATCGATAAGAGAGCCTAAAAGGACTGCATGTACATTATGTGTAAAGTGGGTAATCCTTTTGTTGGATATTAATGCCCTCACACACCCTTTCAGGTGTCATGCTTCATCATCTGGGCTGCTCCTCGTCGGGCCGGCGGTGCAATGCCTAACGGGCTCCCTAAAAGGGGCACTTTATCGGAGTTCTTTTAATCCAACAGCCGTCTGGTGAAGTGCGGGTATGTGGGCCTGATTATTGTAGATACAAAAAGTGATTTAAAACAGGGTCGAAAGTACCAGTATGGGAAATCAATTTATTCTAAAGGTCTCCTTCCCTGATTAAAAAGTGTGTGTGGCACTCGGTAGAGTGTAATGTCTCTAATTAGAGTGCATGGGATTGGTGGTCAACATGTTTCTCGCTCTGAGCTCGTGCGCTCGCGATTCGTCAGGACCTATAAAACTATCTACAATGATACGAGGGGACTATACAAGATATTGGTCTCCTAGTCACAGAGAGTCATGTGAACAAAAAGTTTTTGGAATACCTGTCATGGTCTGGTGCTACCTGTAAAAAAGGACGGTAGATTAAATTGATCATTGTTGAGACATATATAGCCACAGGTAAATGAAAAACCATATCAAACAGAAAGGCTTTCAAGGTGATTCATCTCCATCATAGTTAAAAGGGAACAGTGGTGACTGCTGGTGCTTGAGCGTCAGAAAACTGCTCCTAAAAGTTGGTGTCCCATCAAGGTGAACTATAGTGACTATACACCTATGTGGAAAAATTTAAAAACAATAAAAGCGGCAGAAAACATCGTTGGGCTCACCCTATTCAGTAGGACTGCGGACCACAACAGTGCTTGGTGGACTCAGCGTAAGGCGAAGGACCTCTAAAAGTAGGTCTAAACTAAAGGGTAATAACGAACTTGAATGATGTAGTAATCACAGCAGATACATTTGGGGACATAAGGAACAGTCAAGATCCAGACATTCACTGACTAATTAACCCCACCAACAGGCTGTGATCCGGAGGGACGTGAAATGAATATCAGGTAAAGTCTCATACGAACTAAGGCTATCGACTTGCATGCCTAGGGTCTAGTGTGTGTCGGTGAGATCCCATGTATACGTAACATGCGTGGTGTTCCTTGCTAGTGGACCAAGTAAATGCAGAGTTACGATTAAGGGTGGGGAGTCACCCAAACCGCCGTTGTTACACAAGGGGTAGATAGCCTGGCGTTAGCGGGGGATCTGTAAGCTCGCGCTAACAGTAAGTAAAGATTACAAGGTCTATGCAGGAAAAAAGGGGGTTGTTTCAGAATTAGAAACACGAAGACACGAAAAACGTGTACTGTACTTACATCTGCCCCGCACACGCTCTGTCTCTGGACCTACCCGAGCCACCGAGTCTGGGAGGTGGTGACCTGGATGCTGTGTGGGGATTAAGTGCCTCCGGTCACGTCACGTGAATAGGTCACATGATCGGAACCGATTCACTGTCAAGTAGCGAGAGGGTGTTTCAAAACGGGAATTGTATATCAGTAAAATATAGATGCGCCATGCAATCAGTCGACCTGAGAATGTCAGAAATCTATAGATATAAATTAATTTCAATCCTTATAAGGAAAGAAAGACAACAGTGTCGGCCATCTTGGATTGGGAAGCGCGGTATTTAATAAAGTTAATCTGCATTGTCACAATTGGAAGAAGGGTGGAGGCAGGATGTAAGGACAACCTCAATAGGATGTAGCGACGGGTTTTGGTTGGTAACATGAACCCTGCCAAATCATAAAAAAGCAAATCTTTTCAGCAAGTATTCTTTAGTCTTAAGCAGAGATGAATATCATGATAAAGGAAGGCAAGGATTGATATATCTGCCAAGAACATGCCAAGCTAAAGCTTGAGGGCTCCCCAGGGAATATCATCATTAAGCCCAATTACATTAGAAGACAGACGGTGTATCCATCTCTGTTCCTTCTTAAAAAGACTGTGTTGGGACAAATGAGGGTTAGCTTCTAGAATCAGCCATTTGACAGAGTCTGGGGAGTGTTGTTTCTCTAGAAAATGGGCACTAATCTTGGTGTTCTGTTTATGGCACCGAAAATTGCTGCGGTGTTCAGAGATTCGCAATTTTATCGGTCTGGTCGGCATAAGAAATGTGCCACACTGCGCCCTATTTAAAAGTGACGCATCGAGGTAAATGCGTCCCTTTGTAAAGCCCTGTGTTACATTATACCTGCGTCAGGCATAATGTATGCAGTGTGGACATTCCCATGCAAAAAAGGCTCGTATAAGTGGCGCACTGCGTCACTTCTATGACTTCACTGTGTCAAATCCTTACACCTGTTGAAGAGTAGACGTCAGGAGTGACGCAGGCCCTTTTAGATGGGACTCGCCCATGTAATGACACATTGCTGGAGTTGCGTCTATTTTGCGACGCACTCCAGCAATGTGTCATTACTGTGCCAACAGATACGTCAGGGTTCCTGACGTATCTATTCAATCCTTGCGACATGGTGCGCAATAGTTTAAATATGGCGCATCCTTGCTGTCGCAAGCAGGGCGCACTGGAAAGTGTTGCATCAATGTTTTTGTCCAGCGATGCAACACTTTTCATAAATAAGGCCCAAAGTATTTAAGGAGGAATCCTTGTAGCATGCAAATCTTTTTCATTAGGGAACTGAAATATTTTGTGCCTGTCTTGCGTGAGACATGGATCCTGGTGAGTCAGTAGGATGATTTGTTCTATTTTCCCACTGCGCAAATTGTCTCCTTTTTGATGGTGTGAAACTCTATGATGGGATTTTTTTTGTTTCCTTGTTGACTGAGCGGGATGATACGATCGTTTATTGGGTATAGTTGTCTCTATTTTCCCATTGTGCTGATTGCCTCCTGTTTGATGGTGTGAGACTCTATGATGGAATGTGTTATATCCTGCCTATGTACTAATGTTACTACTATCTTAACTAACTCCTAGCTGCTCAACAAGTTTGAGTGTTCTGAATGGAATGTTGGTGTGATAGAGATGCATGGAATGTTTGGGTGCCTGTGTGGTGAGGGGTGACAGTTGAAGATGGGCTGAGCAGCAGGCAGGCTGCTCCTGGTGGGGCTGCTTTACATGGAAACCATCCTGTAACTTATACTTAATAAAGAAACTACAAAGATATGACCCGGCTACGTCTTGTACATCACAACAGAATGTTTTTTTGTTTCCTTGTTGAATGAGTGGGATGATATGATTGTTTATGGGGTCTTTCTTTGCTGTGTGACATGCCAATACAGGGATTCCCCTCTTTTCCTCATTCGGTGTAGAATGCGATAAGAAGCGGTTTCTTCCTCCTTGCGAATCGAAGATTGTGTGTGTATGTAAATTGAGATAAAGTAGATGACATGGGAGACACCTTGCATTGAGGTTTAAGTTCCTTCTTCTGGCTTAGGATGTCTAGCGGGTTTGGAAGCCTTTGAAAGTATATACTTATGATAATACTTACAATCTAGTAGGAACTTGCTAGAGTCAGTACAGAAGAATGCATTTTGGGGTAGGATCACCAGAGGGTTTACTAATTGTCGTAATACCTGGATAATAAACCTTATATTATTTTGGGAGCCCTGATTTGTGAGGGATTAAGGATATTACATATGGCATTTTAGTATTATAAAGGATTGGAATTAATTGGGATGTTTATATTTTGCTCATCAGGTGTGGAGATGTACCCAATCCAGGATATGCGGATTGTGGTAGGAGACAGTTATTCCAAAAATTTATCATTTGATGAGTCAATTTGGGCTAAAAGGAAGAAAGGAATTGTAGAAAGTGATTTCACTGGATTTATATTAACATGTCCGTTGGACATGTTTTGAATGAATACGGTATGTGATATCCATTTTATATGCATTTTATTATTATTTGTGAATAACAGTGTTGTAGAATAATAATGTACATTTTTGTTTTTTGTATGGCAGTGATGAGAATTTCTCTTCTCTTTTTGTGAAATATGTTATTTTGGAATTTTTAAATTAAATCACCGTTACGACAGGACACTATTGGACACAAATTAGGGTTTTTAATCTGATTTTAAATGTACACATTCAGATATATATTTGAGATATTGATGACAAGTTAGTTTTTGTGGTTATGAATACGGCATTTTTTGTGTGTTAATCTCTATGTATTTATGTACTGGTATGTACTGTAATGCTGCCCTGAAGAAGTTCATTCTTGAGCAAAATCAGTTGGCTGAGGCTCTGTTGTTTAAAAAAAACAGCGAGAAAATGATAGCTTTTTGGAACTAAAATAAAGAAAACACAGAAATTTCAGACATTTCGATTGGACGCACCGTTGTACTTGTATTTTATATATATATCAGTGGGGAGAAAATGAAATCTGAGTTACACAGGAATTTGGCAGCTATGGTTCTGACACTTGCTACAACTCACACCGTCTGCCATGTTGTTCTCCTATTAACTGATTTTGTGTATCTGTACCACTGGCAAAGAAGTTTATTGTGCATGGCGGATGCCGCGAGTTATGGTGTGTGTTTAGCCAGAACCATAACCCTGTTTTTAGGTCTCTCCTAGGCAGCGTATGTGCTGTATCCAATGTGTGGGTTTACAGCCCGCCAATTGATTTTGTTTTGTTTCTTAGTGTGCCCTTTCCAAAAGCTGCTTCTATGTGGGTATCTGTGTTTTTGTCCCTCCTTCTTGTGTCTTGCTTCCTCCCATGGAGCAGTGGCCTATTACATGTATCCTCTCACTTTTTTCTATTTCAGTTCATGTGTGTACACTATTTTTTTTGTTTCTTTCAGCCCATGTTTTGGGAAGGTTCCATTTTGTTTCTATGTAGTGTTGATGCTCTTAGTACCATTTCTGTAAAGAGCCCTGTAAATCTTGTCCTTAACTTGTCACATTTGCTGTATTCCGAGTCGCCTTTTGTGTCCACCCACCCACCTCCCTCATCACTGCTTGCCCCCTCCAGCATTGTCCGCTTTCGCCGTTTCCTCCCCTCTGAGTCCCTCTTTTGCTTCCTGGCCCCTTGTTATAACTACTTCCAATGGAGGGCTACACTCACACGTGAGACCGCCTGTCATCACACAGAGGCACAATGCATTAACAATCATTATTGCAACTGAGTTTGCAAACCCAAAATGTTACAGCTATGTATTTTATAAAATGAACTGTTCACTTTTGTTTATTTCAGTTCGTGTATGCACACCTTTTTTTGTTTCTTTCTGCCTGTGTTTTGGGAAGGTTCCCTTTTGTTTGTAGTGCTGATGCTCCAAGCACGGTTTCAATAAACAGCCCTGAAAATCTTGTCCATATCTTGAAACATTCGCTCTTTCCCGAGGGCGACCGTTACGTCCACTCACCCGCTCCCTCATCGCTGTTTGCCCCTTCCGTCGTCAGTCGCATTTTCCCTTTTTCTCCCCTCTGAGTCCTGCTTTAGCTTCCCGACCCCTTGTTACACTGCTTCCAATGCAGAGCTCCACACACATGTGAGACAGCCAATCATCACACAGAGGCACATCGCATTAACAATAATTAGCGCAGCCGTATTTGCAAACCCAAAACGTTACAGCTATGTATTTTATAAAACAAACCGTTCACTTTTGTCTATTTCAGGTTGTGTATGCGCACTATCTTTATAGTTTCTTTCAGCCTATGTTTTGGTAAGATTCCCTTTTGTTTCATGTAGTGTTGATGCTCCTAGGACCGTTTCAGTAAACAGCCCTGTAAATCTTGTCCTTATCTCGTCACATTTGCTGTTTTCCAAGGGCCTATTTTGTCCACCCACTCCCTCCCTCATCGCTGCTTTCCCCCTCTGTCATTGGCTGCTCTTTCTGTCTCCATCCCTCTGACTGCTGCTTTAGCTTCCCGGCCCCTCGTTACAACTGCTTCCAATAGAGAGCTAAACACACATGTGAGACAGCCAATCATCGCCCTGAGGCACAATGCATTAACAATATTTATCACAACCATATATGCAAACCCAAAACGTTACAGCTATGTATTTTAGAAAGTGAACCGTTCACTTTTGTCTTTTTCAGGTTGTGTATGCGCACTATTTGTTTCATTTCTTTCTGCCTGTGTTTTGGGAAGGTTCCCTTTTGTTTCTTTGTAGTGTTGATGCTCCTAGCGCAGTTTCACTGAACAGAGTTTTAAATCTTTTCCTTATCTCGTCACATTCGCTGTTTTTTACGAGGGGCCCTGTTTCGTCCACCCACCCCCTTCCTCATCGCTATTTTCTCCTCTGGCATTGGCTGCTCTTTCTGCCCATCTGAGACCCACTTTAGCTTCCCGACCCCTTGTTACAACTGATTCCAATGGAGAGCTACATGTACACGTGAGACCGCCATTCATCACACAGAGGCGCAATGCATTAACAATAATTACATGGTATTGCAATATTTCCACTAATAGAGGGTAACCCATAATATTCCATTTATATTGGTGAATGGCTACAGGTGCCAATCACCCCTGCTAGACCATGAAGTAAAGAGTTGTACTAGATGGGGTAAGTAAAGACACACTAGCATGCATGTTGACTATCACAAAGCTACACGTGTGATAAGTATGTTGCATTTATGTGTGTGATTTACAGTACCACCGTATCACATGTGCTTGGTCATTAAACACTTTTTCCAAGAATTATCACCATCCCAGCTTGGTGAATGGTATCGTATTGTCTAAACTTATGTGGTTTTGTAATCTAGTGTTGAAATTCAAATAGAGAGAGGTAGGAAAGTCCTGCCTTTCCAATATATACATATATATATACTAACATACACTCATAGAATTAGAGTGAGGGGTCCTTTTTGCCCTGAGGAATGCCCCTGACCGGTTGTCTGGCTCTTACAGTGGAAAGAAACATGTCCGCACTATCAAAGGATGATGGGGACATGGTACCCCTAAACATCCAGTACTTTGATTATTCACAATTTAATCATACATGAATTACCACATAATGAAAAAGGATACACCTGTGGTTTATCTTAAGTTGTTTTAAAAATAAACTGTCTCCCTGAACTGCCCCATTAATTGTGCTCACTTCTGCCCTGGTAATACCATCTCACCACGGTGGGGTGAGGTGGCCAATGATGAAGCATGCCACATTACGTGGGTGAGACCAGCTCATCGAAAATCTTTTTGGGACCCAAAAGGGGTCCAATAACCTGGGGACAAGGAGTTAGAAATAGGAATTACCCATTCTGTCAATATATTCACGGCACTTGTTGTGATTTATGATGTGTCTCAGCAGGAAGTGCGGTGTCTAAATCCTCCCTTTCTCTCAATGTGATATGATGGCTTTATAGTTACACCAAACAAAAAAAGACTGCTTTTTGAGTGAAGTTAAACTATCGTACCAAGTTTCGTGCAAATATGTTATGCCACTTGGGCTGTAAATGTGAGTGAAATTTTCTCTGGGAGCTAAAATGAGACAAAACTTGTTTTTTCACCACCCCTCAGCTGACTGAGTAAGTGGATTGCCAGGTTTCATGCAAGTCTGCAATATATGACGTTACTTCGCATGCGTTTAGTACGCATGCCATTACTACGCGGTCGTTAGTACGACCGCGTTTTTAGTTCGCATACCTTTCCTACGCAATTCCGAACAACGAATTGCAGTAGGGGGTGCTGGATGTTGGAATAGTATAATTTACTATTCCAACTCCAGTCTATGCGGACACTAGGGAAGGTGTTGGATTTTAAATCCAACACCTTCCCCCCTAACGCAAGTCGCTGTTCCGACTTTCGTAGGAAAGGTATGCGAACTAAAAACGCGTGCGTAGTAACGTCCGCGTAGTAATGGCATGCGAAGTAACGCATGCTAAGTAAACGCAGTTTACCGCAAATCTGTCCATGAGGTAAAAAGTCATAGGCAAATCAAAAACTACCTTTTTAATAGGAATACCTCTTGACCCATAACTGCACAGTGGTGTTAGCCATTGTGTAATATATATTTTTGTCAAGGTACATAGATGTGGAATATTGTAAACCTATACCTACACCTTTATTTACTTACTTGTTATTTTGGAAGCCAATATATTTGCTATGTTATTTTTCTAGCACATTATTCCTTTTACAACATTCTTGTACTAGACCATCTAGTCAATATACATATTGCACAGAATACTGTTTGAACGTAAAAAGCAACCCAAACTGGTTTGATTGCCTGATAAGAATTGCTTCCTTGTCTTCTTGGAGGTAGCTTATCCCTTATGAGGGTTTCTGACTTGTGTGTGGCCCAATTCACATTTTTGTGATCATCTGCAATTTCTGCCTCATGTCTGGTAGCTGTTTGGAAATGAGAGAGACCCCGCCTGGCATGTCTATCTATGTTCCCTTGAATCTAAATGCCTGTGGGCATTTAGTGCATGATCTTGCCCTTATTTGTGAAAGACCTGGAAGAAATTCCTCACGGATGTTCTCCATTTTAGGTGGCTGGTGTGGCTCTCTTACTTGATTGGTCTGGCATCTCACAGTGAACATAATTTTAGATAAATACTGCCTGCATGAGCCAGTAGGTTGTATTGATTGAGACTTCTGCAGAATCCTTTTTGCACCAGCACAGACAGCTGTTGACCAGGAACAGGACTCTGCTGGTTTCTCCAAGACATGCTAAAAGCCTACAACTCTGGAGGAAGCCTGATACTACTGTGAATGCCCTGTAAAGAAATGATCAATACCCCCTATGTGGTAAAAGGGGCAGAGACCTTATGCATGAATGGACATCCACTCATGGAAGAGTGTACTCAAGAAGTTAAGAAGACCTTGCTGCCTACTTGGTTAGACTCAAACTGAGGACATCTGTCCTGCAAGATGGACTCCCCAAAAATCAGGCCAACTATTTGAACACATTCTGCAACTGAGTAGGCAGTGAAGATACTGCAACAAGAGGGCATATCAAACTTCTTGCTGTTCATAGAGCACATCACACCGGTCAGCCCACCACAGCCAGAAGTTAGTCCATGCCTGTTCATTACCAAGCTTCTGGATTTGTGAGACTACTGTGTACTGCTGCAGAGTTCCAGACAAAAAATGACCCAACAAATACGAGCATACCATGGAGCATATGTTCCCAGACTACACCCTAGCAGTCCAAAAAGCTTGCAGTAGCTTCCTGGCAGTAAAAATGAGTCTGCATGTGCTGCAGGCCTACAATACTTGCTTATATTTCTGGTCAAATTGAAGATACAGGCTGGTGAAAAATTATTAGTCTTGATGGAGACAGCAGAGTGGCTCGATAACAACTTGGGTGAAGTGGGGCACAAAGAGACAGAGGAGTCAGGCAGCCTGACCACTCTGCAAGAAAAGAAGTTGCGGAATGAAACACAGCCCAAGTGGAAGCCGACATAGCAGTAACCATTTAATGTTTAAGGCAGACAAGGTGAGATCAGGTTGGGAGTGACAGCAGCAAACTGAAGGAATCACAGAAGACTCAGACACAGGCTCAGAATCAACAGTGGACAGTATCGCAAAGAGTACGGAAGTCACCCCAATGACATTAGATGGTGTGACATGAGAACAAGTTGAGTAACATGCACGCAGCACACTGATCAAAGTGTCCCAGTGGAAAACTGCACTGCTCACTTGTCTGGAAGGTTGAGACAAAATAGTGGATGGAGGCACTGCACAAAATGTGGCAAAAAGAAGCCAGACAGCAGTTGCTGGAGTTGACGCACCAAGCACTTGCCATCACCACCCTCTCTCTACGGAATCCACTCTGAGTTCATTGAACTTTTTAGTTATGTTGAGATGGAAGTTTATGTTTAGTTATGTTATGTTTGGTTGGAACTTTGTGGGCGAGGAAATTGTTGTCCTGGCCCTGGGGGAGAGACAGTAACTCATAACTTGTGGAATACATGGTCTTGAAACATGAGCAATG
Organism: Triturus cristatus; assembly: GCF_964204655.1. Classification (NCBI taxonomy): domain Eukaryota; kingdom Metazoa; phylum Chordata; class Amphibia; order Caudata; family Salamandridae; genus Triturus; species Triturus cristatus. The sequence goes on along the minus strand of NC_140591.1, from coordinate 1,390,320,939 downwards.
CACAGGTCACAAATGCCAGGCCATGTTAGAGATAAACTGCAACATGCCCCGATGAAGCAAGATAGATAAGGGAGGGATCAAAAGTTATGACATTGGCTAATAATTACACACACTTCTAACCTGGAATATGAGTGGTATGACCACACCAACAAATTGCAGGGGATGAAGCGTTGACTTTCCAGAGACATTGGTGAGGGCAAATATGCTGTGCATATATACAGCCAATGCCCAAAGGACTCTTATATGGGTTATACTGGAGATCCATTCACGTGTAGAGAAAAACGTCAGGAACCAATAACTCTACTCAATGCGTAAGCCCCACAATGTACCGCCTGTACCTTTCCACAAAAAAACCTTGGTTGCCTTACCACTGGAGCCTCAAACTCCACTGACAGGCAAAGGCCACTTTGATTGTGTGGCCAATACAAAATGGGACAGATCAAATGTCCCAGTGATGGGAACGATGAGCACTTGGACCATCAGAGACTTTGGGGTCTGGCTACTTGATCGGAAGCTTGGAGTCAACTGGTGAAGCTGCACACCCCACTAGGAGGGCATATTCAATTTACTAACCAATACATGACCACACTGACTAGAAAAGTTTATCATGACCACGCACATGGCAGTGCAGACTGTGCCAGTTAAATATCTTTGCTGAACACTTCCAGACCACACCTCGCTAACGTCAAGAGAAGAATTCCCCTATTTGGCACGTCATCAGGTGAACTCAAAGATTCTTACTCACAACAAAACATTCACTCACCAGAACAAGCACCCTTGTCTTAACCACATGTGGACTCGTAATTAAAAATTTCTATATTTTATTAGAAACAATGACATAATAAAACATTTCTTTATAGCAATCACAAGACAGTAAAATCTGCGCCCAATGTTATAATTGTTGGACAGTTAACAAATAAAGAATTTACAATAAAAAACATACAGTAAAAATATATTAAACCAATTTCATCCTAAGGATCATTTGTAAACACTGGGAGAACACAAGTAAGAAAGATGTTTTCTAATCAAAAAACAAAGGAAGACAAATGATCTAGATCAACTATTCTCATTGCACTAGATACTTAGTGTTTGCATTTTCCGGAGAACAGATGTCATTCCGATCTATAGTCTCCTTTTTTTTTAGGTTGCGTCGACGCGTTTCGGTGGAAAACAGAAAATAGAAGACCACCTTCTTCAGGACAGTTAATTATGGTCTCCCACAATATAGAGAATCTTCTATTCTAGCCAGTACATCCAAGCGGTAGGTACTTGAGGATTCCTTCCCTTACTTCTCTTTAACGGGAGTGCGATAAGTTCATAGGGTACATAAGGGAACACACCTCTTAATCTGCCATCCTATGTATCCGTTTTAAAATGCGCTCATAGTATGAGGAAGGTGGGACCGGTTTAAATAAAAATAGGGAACAATCCCGTCTAAAAAACGTCTCAAGGGTAAGGAAATACTCTATTCTTTTAAGAGCATATCCGTCCTAAATATCCATACTTCATTAGCTGATGTATTTGGTTGGATCTCGATTCACAAGTATTCTCGAGATTCCAAAGATTTCCCGTTGCAGAACGTGGAAATCTTGAAGCCTTGACCTGGTCCCCAATGAAGCGCGTATCACACCTCGCTAACTTACAAGTTGTGCTGGGGAAGATCCCTGTTATGCGTCCCATACTGGAGGTTACAGCTGCAGACACTCATCGATTTACCATTAAGGGCCACACTCTGGGATGCATTAGTGGCTTAATTTATCTTGAATGTGGGAATGGTAGAAGATATCAGCATAGTGTGGGAGGCCTTTAAAGTTGCCATGCATGTAACTTTCATAGCAACTACATGCAGCATCAGATTTGTGATGCATAGGAACTTTGATCCTTGGAAAACATTATGAAATGCAGGAAGGGCAGAAGAACAGACAGCAATACTTGTAAGGTTATGCTGCTTGAATTATAGAGATATACCAAGAAACTCCACACAGAGGGAGATAGGTCATGGAGACTATTGACACTAGTGACCAGAAATTAGAGTGGCTGAACCTTGATAACGGTCTAACATGACCAAGAAGGAGAGATTCAGTATGCTGAACAAGCTATTTATTTATTTTTGAGATTTATACAGTGCGTACAATTGCCCGTAGGCGTCTCGGCGCTAGAAACTTTGAATGTATTCCCGAGGTTAAGCCGGTAACTATTCTTGATCAAACAGCCAGGTCTTTATCTTTCTACGGAAATGCATCAGAGATGGGCTGTCTTTGATGGATGCTGGCAGGGAGTTCCATAACCTGGGAGCTGCCACAAGGAAGCGTCTATCGCCCCAGTTAACTGTTTTTGTTCGTGGTATTTGAAGGATTTTAAGGTTGTTAGATCGGAGCGATCTTATGGAGGACTGGTATCTGAGATGGGATTTCAGGAAATGTGGACCACAGTTGTGCAATGCTTTATAGAGTATGCACAGCGCCTTAAACTTGATCCGGTTTCGAATCTTGAGCCAATGCAAGTCCCTTATAGTCTCAGAGATTGGTGAAAACTTAGGGATTCCAGACAGGAGGCGGGCTGCAGCATTCTGGATGGTCTGCATTTTGTTGGTCACTCTTGCTTGGGCGTTGATGAATAAGCCGTTACAATAGTCAAGAGATGACAGCACGAGGGCGCTTACCAGCGTCTTACCTGCTGAGGTTGGTAAAAACGGCATGATTTTCTTGATCAACCTAAGTTTGTGATGGGCTGTTGCTGCTATTTTATTTGAGTGGGCCATAAAATGTAATTTATCGTCAAAAATCACCCCCAGATTTCTGACGGTGATGGCTGGTGTAGGTGGTGTTCCGTGCGTGGGGGGCCACCAGGTGTTTGACCATCCAGGGGAGAGATGTCCAAATATGACGACCTCCGTTTTTTCGGCATTTAACTTTAGACAGTTAGAGGCCATCCACTCACCGATCGCCCGCATGCCCTCTTGGAAGTTTTCAGCCACCTTGTCTCCATTCCCGTTAATGGCCAACACAAGCTGGGTGTCATCCGCGTACGAAGTAAGGCTCATCCCATAGGCCTTGATGACAGAGGCCAGGTCCGACACATAGATATTGAATAGTGTCGGACTAAGGGATGAGCCTTGGGGAACCCCACACGGTAGTGACAGCTTGTGCGATTGGAAGGGCCCCAGTGTGACCACCTGTGATCTACCGGCCAAGAAGGAGGAGAGCAGATTTCTAGCCATGTGGCGGATACCCAGGTTTTCGTCACGGTCGACCAAGATCTTGTGGTCGACCGTGTCGAAGGCTGCCGACAGATCGAGCAGTACGAGTATTGCTGTACCTCCCTGGTCCCGGATCACTCTTATGTCCTCTGTAGCTTTTATTAGGGCAGTTTCGGTTCCATGGAACTTGCGGAAACCAAATTGGGTGTTGTCCAGTAGTTGATGTTTTTCTATGCACTCTGAGAGTTGTGAGTTCATAGCCTTTTCCACTACCTTTGCTAAAAAGGGGAGACTGGCTATGGGGCGGTAGTTTTTTGGTTGGTCCTTGTCCAAATTAACTTTCTTAAGTAGGGGTTTAACCAAGGTATTTTTAAGGGAGTCAGGGTATATCCCAGTTCTGAACATGGTGTTGCAGATTGATACAATGTCAGGGGAGAGATAGTCCATCATCGGACGAATGACTTTTAGAGGACAAGGATCTAATGCTGAGCCTGATTTGATTGTGGCCGTTGTTTCCTTGATTTGTGTTTCTCCAAGGTCTATGAACTGAGAAAGTTCGATATTGTTGGTCCCGTTGTTAGATATGGGGGGGCTGATTACTGTTTTTGTAGAGAATGCTTGATATATATCATTTACTTTTGTGAAAAAGAAATCAGCCAGAGAATCACAAAATACTTGGGATTGTGGAGGATTCAGGTCCGGTGCGTTTCCCGCTAAGACCTTAGTTATCTCAAAAAGTTTTTTACTTGAGTTTTTAGCAGGAGCTATAAATGATAGAGACTATTAAATCCAATTATGGGGCTGGAACTATGCAGATGGAATAGAAAATAAGGTTATTTCTGGAAGAGGCTACCCCACCTCCCACCAGAGCACAGTAAACAATTAGATGATCAATGACTGCCGAAGATGTAAAATCAGCAATGCTCTCACTGAACACCAGGAAGATCCCTGGTAAAGATGGACTTCCAGCTGAATTCTCTATTATATTGTATTCAGTGCTTAATTTGAGCCAGTGGTTTCTGGTGCTCGGTACCGGAACGTAATTGTCAACACCGGCAATTAAAACAGTCTGCCACATTGTGGTACTGTGTCTCTACTTTCGAGATGAGCACAACAACAGTTATGTAGAAATTCAATATACATTAAAAGCGACTAATGCCTGCCACCCATGCCATTCTTAAAATGTTGGGTGTCTGGAATAATCTGAGTTGTCACACCTGTAAGAGTGCGATTGTTAGCAGTTGCGTTGGTACTGTCATTTGCAGCCTGGCATGGGCAGTGGGTTGTGCAAACTGCAGCGGCCTCCTGAAGAGGGCCCTGGCACTTCTGTTTTTTTACAAATTTTTACAAATTAAGCCCAGATTGTATTGCAAAGTTTATATAGGGCTTACTGCCCCTAAGTGGCGCGCTGAACCACTTGCCCACATGGATATCATGCTACACTGTGTAGGGTGTGTGGTTGGAAGTTCTGTTATGAAATGTTAGGAAAACGTAGAGAGTGCACGTACATGCAAGGGTTTCTTGGCGCTATGACAATCAGGAGAGAGAGGAAAGAGGGCTCAGGCTATAAAAAGCTTGCTTAAACAGCCAGGTGTTCAAAAGCTTTCTGAACCTCAGGAAGTTAGGTTCCAGACTGATCAAGGAAGGAAGAGAGTTCCGTAAGATGGAGGCCAGGACAGAGAAGCCCCTGTCCCCTTCTTTCTGTCACTTGAACTGAGGGCTCCTCAACTGTTTTGTCGTTCTTTTCATCCTGTGAGTGAAGTGTTTCTGTGTTGTGCGTAAGGACCACTGAGGTGTGGTTATCATATTATGGGACGTAGCGCTTAGCAATGTGATGGAGTGAGGTGCACAGTTTATGGTTTTAAGTAAGCTAGCTGCTTTGACCAGCTCTGCAGGTCCCTTTATGGTATCTCCTATGTTCCTAGCCCACTTAGCAGGATACTGCACTGGGTTGTCCACCCTGAGATATTCTGTTTCTTGACATTCCACAATGACAATCAGATAAGCAGCCTTGGTATGTAGATAGCTGGGATCTGCAGTAGTGAACTAAATGTAAGTCTTCCATAGGCCAAAGGCATGTGGCAGAACTCTTCCATTATTCCATACTTCATCTAATGGTAAAGGGTAGTTTATTGCTAAGGACTGGTATATTACTGGGTGACGGACATGACCCCTATGAGTTTTGTGTTATGTGAGTGTAAGAGCGTCAAGCAGTAAAAGGGGACCATTATTGTTTGAACTACACTTATCTTACTGCTGAGAGTTATGATGTTAATTTTTGAGTGTGCTATATATGGTATTGTAATTGCATCTGTATAGCACTGAATACCCCTGATGAGGCATTGTATCGCTTTACGCCGGGCAGCACACTGCTCCAGACCCCAGGGTCAGTGTTTTTTTGTGTGACTATTGTTAGTTAATGGGATTAGCCTTGTGCTCCAAAGGAAATGATTCCATGCATTTTCTCCAATGTCTAGCTGGTGGATTAAATTAATACGAGTTAGGTGTGATCTTGGTGGGAGGTGCATTTGTGAATTGGTTGGCAATATTTGTTCTAGAGGAGATTAGTTATTTTTAGGCTAGAGTAGTATGATTTAAAAGAGAGGTTGTTATGTTTGAAATGAAGTGTGGGAAATTTGCAAAGATTGAAAAATAGGGATTAAGTCAAACATGCATGTGGCTTAGAGTAGTGATCAGAGAGAGGAGGCATGGAGAGGATAAAAAGAAAATAGAGATTCATTTGAAAGAAAAAGGCAAGTCTGCAAGAACAGAAGTTGCAGAGCAAAACACAGAAGACTAATGGCAGCCCAAAGGAAAGCCAACAGCGCAGCATTCCTTGAAAGCTTTTTTTAATTCTTTTTTTTTTTAGAGGTTTATATAGCGCGAACTAGTCCCGAGGCATCAGAGCACTTTAAATGAGCACAAGTTTTGTTACAGAAGGACACATTCATTTTTGTTGGGCACAGGGAGATTAAGTGATTTGCCCAGAATCACAGGATGCTGAGCGTTGTTGCCGAGACTCGAACCTGGTTCCCCAGCTTCGAGGTCAACTGCTCTAGCCGTAAGGCTACATCCTCTCCCAAGCTTAAGGCAGGTAAGTCGACAAGAAGTTTTAAGTGAAGGTCAGTTTTCATGCAGGGTTTTTAGGAATATTATGGAGGCTTTCTGCGATAGCATGCAAAACTGTGGAAGGAAACAACATTGTTTTCATGTGTTACAATACCGTTGTGCACCATACGAACTTTCTCACACACATACACATCACCATCACCCACGGGGTAAATACAGTTAAAAAATATGGTATCATTTTCCCATTAAATCCGATGAAAGCATAACACAAAATTAGCAATGTTGCATTTTAAATGTTTGTGCTAGAGATGCTCCTACCCTTTCTCTCCTGGGATCTAGCTGGGATGAAGGAGAACATGTCCGCCTGAGTGCCTTTGTGTAAGGTAATACCTCTCTGGGCTGGTAGCCTCCAATCTGAAGCATCCACAGCATAAGCACAACAAAGCTCAAATCCTGCACCCGGCCGTCATTCAGCCTCCCTGTAGAAGTAATCACACTCATCAAACGAAAAGCTCTGCCCAGAAAACTCACCCGAGCAACAGAATCTGCAGTACCACATCCAGAACACCCATCCACCAAACCTGCAGTGCTCAAGGAGAACAAGTAACCTGCAGCCCCTTTCTGAGGAGGCTTTCATTGAATTTCAAAGGGTAGTCCCGTATCCATTGCTCCTCACTTCAGAGGTTGGTCTCCACGCTCAGGCCTCAGGAATGCAGGCAGCTCTCCTCCACTGCCTGGGAGGGCCACTCCCACCCCATCCAGTACCACTCTATTGAGATTGAACACGTGACCCAGGTGTGAGCACTATGACATGCGAGAACTTCCGCACCCCATGATTGATGGAACTTTACAAGGTACCCATGAAGCAGGGATGCCACACCTGAATGCACTATGTTCACACTGAAAGATGAGCCCCGAAACCTGACCAGGACCCAACAGGCATAACATCTTATCACTCGCTATCACTACTTAACATAGACAACAAAATATTTGATAGAATACCTGCCTCAAAACTGATGAGACTGATGCCTACACTGGTACACCCTGACCAGTCAGGATTTATGCCTGTAAAGAGTACTTCTTATAACCTGAAATAGCCAAATGCCATATCACCCAATACGAGGTAGGAGGCGCCATCCTCCCCGCACCATCTTTTCATGTTTGTCCAGCTCTCAAAACCCACCAAATGTTCAAATGCCTGTCCGTTGCAATGTAATTAAGCTGGTCCATGAACCCATTGGTCTCTGAATGGTACAAGGATGAAGGGAAATGCACTATATCATACTTCCCTAAATAGTCATGAACCTGTTGAGATGTCAGTGGCACGCCATGGTCTATTAGCAAGTCAGAAGTACTCCCCTCTCAACTGAACCCCTCTGATGCTAACATTAACTTAATGCAAAAGCCTCACTAGCATGAGTATTGATTAGTCCAATATACTTTTGCACTTTTTAGGTCAAGGACCGTCCGGTCTGCCGAAGGCAGAACCGGAAGTCGGAGATTTAATGTTTCTGAGAGTGGCTCTTTAGCCCGCCTCTCTTTTTGCCTCTCCTCCATTGGCTGGCTTCCTAAACGGAGGCCAGCCATTGGAGGAGAGAGCCGTCCCTCCAAATAGGCTCCGTCTTTTTCACATTCGGGGGCATGTTCCGTGCTGTTCTTTCCACTTTTTAGCCACGCCCCCGAATCTGAAACCACTGCTGCGTTTCTCCGAGGCATTTCTACTTCGCCTCGGAGAAAGGCAGTGGTGTAAAGGCAGTGCTGTGCTTGTTTTACATTCCCAATCATGTCTCTCAAAAATCTCTTGTGGGTAATAATACACTTCACACGGATTTTGACCCTGTCCCTATTTGGTGTACCATGTGCCCGGTGCCCCACACTGTACTCTCCTTAGATGTAAATGGAAAGCATTGCGCTTTCTGGGCATCGTGTCGGCGACAGCAGCACTGTGCCCACTCTGCACAATGCCTTGCCATTCAAAGCCCGGTGTGATCTTGAAATCCGATCCTGGCTTTTCAGAATCTGATTGATTCGTTCGGCTCTGGGAAGATGTGTACTTCGGTGTGTTGGTTCGAATGATGCGCATCAGTGTGCGGCTGTTAGACTCCTCGTGTCGCTCGCTGGTCCTTAGCTGGCACTCCACGTAATGACAGGTGACGTCTCGGCAGCATCCCCGCAACCACTGAAACTTTGCAAGAGATGCTACTTTGTGTCAGCTCGTTGTGTTTGATTGTGGAGCGTGTTGGTGAGCTGTGAGTGTGCCGCTGGTTGTCTCGGTGCTTCTAACATCCATTGCTACCCACCACCACTGTCTCGGCCTCACTCGATCCACACCGCTGCCCCTATATTAAGGGTGGGCGTAGTTCGCGAAGTAGCACTTCGCGAAGCTACGCAAAGTGAAGTTCGCACTACGCGAGCTACGCGTAGCACTTCGCGAACTGCGTAGTAATATGTTCGCACTGTGCAAGATGTTGTTTTCAATGATTGCACAGTGCGGACAAGCAACCGGCACTGTGCAATCATTGAAAATGGCATCTTGCACAGTGCGAGCTGTAGTTTTCTGCTGCTCGAGTAGATTTTTACTTGAGCGGCAGCTTTCTCAACGCGAACTGGTAGTTTCTCATCGCGAGCGGTTGCGAGCATACGCAACCCCTCGCAATGAGAAACCTGACCTCCTCGCGTTGGGAATTTCGCCGGGAGGTTTATTTTCCAAGCTCGCGATCGCCAACTTGATGTTGCTGATCGCGAACAAGGAAAAAGTCTCGCCGGGATGTCATTTTGCTTGCTCGCGGTCGCCAACTTGACGTTGAGGACCGCGAGCAAGCAAAAAATGACCGCAGCACTACGCAACACTACGCTACGCGTGTTCGCACTGTGCTACGTGCAGTTCGCGTAGTGCGAAGTAGCGCGAACTTCGCAAACTACGCGAGCGTAGCGTAGTGCTTCGCCCAGGCTTACCCTATATCTCAGGGTGTCGAGGGTGTATTTGCGGATGAGGTTGGTGTGGGCGCAGTTTTGCACTTCTGTGGTTTAAGATGTTGGCTCTGCTACGCTTTCACGCGTGAGTTTTGTTGGAAGGTGGCAGGGAGATCTGGTGTGCTGTGTGAGACACGACCACATCTGCCGTTTGTTCTGTCACTGTGTTTGTTGATTGGCATGGTTTGTTCTGTCCCTGCGTTTGTTGGTTGGCAGTTTGTGTTCCTTGATCTTCATGATGTGACACCGAACTCTCAGTGCATGCCTCTCTTAGCTGGGGTGAATTGTGGTACTACACACGTGACGTCAGCGTGTGACACAGTTCCTTTCACATCCCATGCCCCCTCTGTTGAGGGATTTGTGAGTTCCAGTTGTTTGGGAGTGTGGCAGGTGGTGCGGAAGACCAGCCTGCGTGAATGTTCTTATAATTTGCATCCTGTGGAAAATGTCATGAATTTCTCCTGTAGATTCGAGGTATAACACACAGACCCCAGACACCAGCTGTGTTAAGTGTGTTACTGATGGAATGGTATTGTCTCCTTCGACCTCTCTATGCTGTAAACCCGTCTTTTATGTAGTGGATGGTACTGGCAGGTGGTTACTTAGGTACCCATAGGTGTGAGAGATCCTGTGAAACCGGTTTTCAGTGGGACGTGCCACGGCGATGCTGTTTGCTCGTTTCCCGTCTGTACTGTAGTGCTAAGAGGGTCAGAGGAGTAAAGTGACACGGACAGTACGACAAGCTTAGACCTCCCTGGACGGTTATGAAAGGCTCGGTGGCGTTAAGTCGGTGAAGGGTGACATTTTAAGTCTTATCCGGAAATAATACCGCTTTGTACCGTTACCGGCAGTGCAGCGGTGTGATAGGTGAACCCATGAAGGGGGTTGTTATTAACAGTACCATTTTCTGTACAGCCTCAGAAGGTCCGTCGGCGTTAAGTTAGAAAATGATGACAGTGTCTGTTTTCTAAGTATATACCGCTGTGCGCCGTTACCGCGAGACTCGTGGTGCGTGTTACCGCTGTGTACAGTGCCCTGAGGGTCAGCGGTGTGAGGACGGTGAAGGGTGATATTGACAGCGCTGTTTGCTTATACCGCTCTGTACAGGGACAGGGTGATCGGCGACGTGAAGGTGTAGAAGGGTGATATGAATTACACCGTTTCCTTATATCGTTCCGGAGTAGCGTGCTACTCGCCGACAAAGCGCTTCGACTTCTCGTCAGGGGTAGTAAGCGCTATATAAATGCAATTACAATACAATACAGTGACGGGAGGATCAGGGTGTGTAGGCGAAGAAGGGAGGTATGCACAATGCTAGTTGCTTACACCAAGCAGCACAGGTAGTGAATGGTCGGCTTTGTTAAAGCAGGTCAGGGGGGACTGACAGTGCTGTTTTCTTAAAGCGCTCTATACAGACAGGTGAGCCGTTTGTGTCTTGTGCGCGCTTTTCGTTGGGAGCTTGTGGAACTGTGGCCCTCTGTTCCCGGCTGCCACATAAATAACTTTAAACTGAAGAGGTCTTGAACGAAGAAGCGCTGTTCTCTGCGAACACTTCAAGAATGTTCTTTGGCGCTATACATGCAGATACGTGAACTCAGATGACGTGCTCTACAATACTGATTAAGTCGTCAACAACTACGTTAAAAATCCTTATGGCCATCTAAGTCCACGCTGCAGGTCCCGTTTATATTTATCTTCACCTTAGATAATTTGTGTTTTCTATAACTCTCTCTACCTCACTACTCCACTCTATCTCACTACCTCTCTATCTCACAACTTCTCTCTCTCTCTCAAAACAACACTACCTCACTCTCTAGCTCACAACCTCACAACTTCACTCTCTCTCACTCACTACCTCAATCACTCTCTATCTCACCACCTCACTCTTTCTATCTCACTAACTCACTTTCACTCTCTCTTTCACTACCTCTCTCTCTATCTCACTACATCACAACATCACTCTATGCTTATATATCACTACCTCACAACATCCCTCTCCCTCACTACCTCACTCTTTCACTACCTCACTCTCTCACTACCTCACTCTCTATCTACCTCACTCTCTATCTCACTACCTCACTCTCTATCTACCTCACTCTCTCTCACTACCTCACTCTCTATTTCAATACCTCACTCTCTCTCTCTATCTCACTACCTCACTTTCTCTCTGCTAATGCAATAGGTATCACATATGCAAAAAAGCTAATGCCAATAGAAATGACAATGCCATTTATTTAGGGTTACAAAAATGATAAAAAAATAATGAGCAATACCAATAGCTCTACCTATAATATTGCCGAGACCATTGCATTGTAAATGCTTGTTGCTTTTACCACAGAGAAGATACAGTGTCAAGTCTGGTCCTCTCCCAGAGGGACATCGGCATGTCTAAAGAAGACATCAAAAGAGGCGCAACAACCATCAGGCCCTAGACCCTGTCCAGTCACTCCGCACACCCTCTTCATACGCTGACCACCACCTTATCCACACCCACCGCCATTAATCACAGGGCACCCTCAGGCGTTGATTTGTCCCCACCCTTTTTTGCTAGCACAGGGGTATTGTAGCAACAACCAATGGGAGCCGAGTGGTGAGCAGTGGGTGCCCGGGTTGTAATGTTGCATTTGGATGTTCAATAGGTACAGGACCAGAGACGTTTTAAGGCATTGGCAAACTGGGCTCTGGCCCAGGGCCTCAGACTTTCAGGGGACCCCAATAGAGCTAGTTCTGTTTAGCAGAGTATATTGCCAGTATGACCTTTAATCATTCTGAAACAGATTGTCTTAAATACCGTTTTACTTTAATTTTTTTATGTGAGTGATGTGTGAAAGTCTATTACAAACATTTTGCAGAGAAATGTTCTGTTTATATTTCATGCAACGTGCATAAAAAAAATATTTTAGATCAAAACAGGACCTCATATATGAGACAAGGGAGAATATCACAGAGATTATTTGCAGGAATAATTGTAGTGAGCTGCTGCTGTGTTACAATATTGAAAATGCACGCCACTCTCCCTGAATATTAGATGTAGACATATATAGAATTTGAACCAGTGTGTCTGTGCGGTGTCAGTGACCTGGCCAAACAGGGCATGCAAGAGCTGAAATTGGATTATAAATTCAAAGTTGTTCCGAAGGGACCACACATTATGTTTGGCCTTAGGCCTCCCAAATCCTTAAAATGCCTCTGTGCAGGACCCGTAGAGCATGGGCTTATTAAAGTTAGCTGCATCGCTTTTACATGACCAGCACGCACGGTTGTAGAAGTATTATTCTAATTTAAAGTACACAACAAAAGACGGCGGGGTGTGGAAGCCTTGGGGCAGATTTATATCAGACTTGCGCCACTTTTATGCCGCCGACCGGCGGCGTAAACCCTGCGCCATGTTGCGCCCCATTTACATCATGACGCATGGAGATGCGTCACGGTGTAAAGCCCTGCGCCACATGAAACCTGCGTCAGGTTTCATGTGGGCGTTTCTACTCAGGGAGGACGTTCCGTCGCAGGAACACCCCTGATAAGTGACTCAGTGAAATCTGTCACTTTCCCAACGCCGATGCGTCAAAACCCTGCGCCTGCCTGAAGCAGGCGTAAGGCTTGACGCACCATGTTAGGGATAGGGTTGGTTGGAACAGTGCTGGAGTTGCGTCGCGCTTGCGACGCAACTTCAGCACTGTGCCAACATTACGCCGGCAGATGCGTCACGTATCTGCTTGTCCTTGTGCCACGATGCACCGCATTGTAAATGCGTCGCATTTGCGGTGGCGCAAGGGCAAACTTGCATGATGCATCTTCCCTGGCGCATCCATGCTGATTTGCAGGGATGCGCCAGGGAACATAAATCTGCCCCCTTGTTTTTAGTGGGTTTGAAAGAATGCTGAGGGACGAGCTGCCGGCTGTGGAACCTGGGAAACCATGAGGCAGATTTACAAGCCCCTTGCTGCCCATTTACAACGTGACGCATCTAGGGAGATGCGTCACATTGTAAAGCCCTGCGTGACATTATACCTGCGTCAGGTATAATGTATGCAGGGTAGGCGTTCCCACGCAGGAAAGCCTCGTAAAAGTGACGCAGTGAAATCTACAAGATTTCACTGCGTGACTTTTAGGACGCCACTGCGTCAAAACTTACGCGTGCTTGAAACAGGCGTAAGGAGTGACGCAGTGAACAGATGCGTCAGAATTTCTGATGCATCTGTCAATCTTTGTGCCATGGTGCGCCGTATTGTAAATACGGCGCATCCATGATGACGCAAGGGTTTTGCATGATGGCGCAGGGAAAGTGACGCATCCCTACAGATGCGTCACTTTCTTGTAAATCTGCCCCCATGTTCGAATCCCGGCCTTTGCTCAAACATCCTGTGATTCTGGGCAAATCACTTAGCGCCTCATGTAGGTGGCATACACTTTACCGATTCTAAAATACCGAATCATACCGAATCGGTATTTAAGAATCGGTAAAGTGTATGTAGGTAAAAATTCGGTAAATGATACCGAATCGGAGTGAGTCGGTAATTACCGAATCGGTATTTACCGATTCGGTAATGAGGCATACCTTCCCATTGATGGGAAGGTATGCCTCATTACCGAATCGGTAAATACCGATTCGGTAATGGGGGGAACACATGCAAGGGTGGCAGGGTGTCACATTGACACCCTGTTGCACCCCTGAAACGGCCATGTGTGCACATGTGGCACACATACATGCCCTAAGGGCATGTATGTCTGCCACATTGCACACTTCTAGGCGCTCTGAAATGCATTTCCACATCCATTCTATATTATTATACTAATAGTTGGTGGTAAATACCGACTCCAAACATCACCCACACACTCCCCCTACATCTCATTTCTGTATTCGGAATTTACCAAATCGGTAAAATTACCGATTCGGTAATTTTACCGATTCGGTAAATTCCGAATACATAAATTGTCCCCCTACATACCAAAAGCCAAAATACCGGTCGGTAACGGTATAATTACCGAAAATCGGCCGTTACCGACCGGTATTTGGCTACCTACATGAGGCCCTAAATCTCCTTGTGCCTCACAAAAATGTTTAACATAGTCTGAATCTTTTGTAAAGCATTCTCATGGGTTCGGGCCACGTTTGCGCATAACAAAACTGCAAAATGTTGGGGTGATGGAGAGCTTTGCACATAATCTAAGCCTATTTGAATGTATTTCTTGAAAGTATTTGAAACAGATGGCGCGCAGAGCATCATTACACAGTGAATTAACTGGGCAAGAGAAAGGTAAAGAAAGCCAGAACGTTCCCAGAACGTTCCCCAAACAAAAAGAAAGTGATTCCAGGAATGGGGGTGTCGTGTGGGCAAAAACAGAACGAGTTGGAAACAAAAAGAGCGAGACAGGAAAGCTGCAGAGGAAACATATGAGGCAGGGGTAAGATAAAAATAAGGCTCAGGTGCAGAGGAGATAAGCTGCAGCATTTCGAGCAGGATACCAAGAACATGGGAACTGGTATAGCTCGGCACATTTAACAGCATCACCAGGTGCAGCTGAGGAGACGCCAGGTATGCTGGGAGAGAAGGCACCGCAGGTTGTAAACAGGTGGAGTAGATGAATTCCAGACGGTTCAGGGGATCCAGAGAGGCCTTCCGTAAGGGGTGCATGTGAACAACACTGGGGGGCGTCGGAAGGCATCATTTGAACACTAAGAGCCAGGGCTCTCGTCAGGAGGCCACTGCAGCTTGCACCGCACATTGCCCCTGCTGTGCTGCCAATGATAGTAACAACACAACTACTAACCATCCCACTCCTACAAGTGTGATAATTTGGACTATTTAAGGCCCCTAAAGCTATAAGAAAAGCTTGGATGGAAGGCAATAGTCATTTTTAATGTGCATTAAATTAATACTTAACTGTTTTTGTGGTCATCTCTAAATCAGCCAGACAGCACCTCCTTGTGGCAGACTGTCACAAGCGCCACTGTTGACAATTAAGTGCTGGTGTCGAGCACGGAAACCACCGGCTCAAATTAAGCAGTGTTCTGAGGTCATGTGAGTGCTAGGGTTGTGTAAAATTATAAGAAGGGCTCATTTACCACGCCTACATGGGTATTGCAAAATGTGCCGTACTGAAGTCACTGGTGATGTTTTGTACTTAAAATAAATAAACAAAACACATCATATCATTTCCTCACGTGACTCAGTGTTCAGAATTCTGAGCTGACCTGGAAGTCCCAGTAGGGCTCAGTTGAAGATTCAAGCCTAGTCAGAGCTCCAGAAGCCTGGATGCATTTTCTTGAATATCGCTTTCTTTCACTCAGTGTCTGTGGATTACAAGAATCCACAGGGACAGGAGTTGGCCTAACGGCTAGTGAGGTCGACGTCGAATCTGGGGAACTGGGTTTGAGTCTCGGCAATGACGCTGAACATCCTGTGATTCTGGGCAAATCACTTAATCTCCCCGTGCCTAACAAAAATGAATGTGTGTCCTCATGTAACATAACTGGTGCTATGTAAAGCGCTCTGATACCCGATTCGGATCAAGTTTGCGCTATATAAAACTCTGCAAAAAAAAAAAAAAAGAATGAGTAGTGCTCTCCGGCACCTGGGGTCATTGCACTGGCCTGCTGTGTCGCACAGTGCCCAGGACGGGGTCTCACAGGCCTGGCTCAGGCTCCCCTGCTTTCGCGGGTGAAGCAGCTATGACTAGGTCATGACTCAGAGCTCCAGCTGGCCAAAGGGTACAAGCCCTCATCCTGGGTTCCATTCCCTGGGCAACCTGTGTCTCTAGTGCCCAGGACATGGACCAGCAGGCCCGGAAGGCCTTCCCTAACTGCCCAGGTAAGAAGCTCTGACCCAGCCCCAGGTCAGACCTCCAGCTGGTCCAGGGTGGAAGCCCCCCCCCCACCAGCCCTGGGCTCTGTTCACGGGCCTGCGATGTCGTATAGGTCCCAGGATGGGGTCCTGTAGGCCCATGAAGGCCTTTCTTGCCTGCCCTGGTTAAGAAGCTCTGACCTGGCCCCAAGATCAGGATTCCGACAGGCCAAGGAGTGGAAGCCCCTGGCCCTGGCCTCCCTTCCCCAGCCTGCAGTGTCTCAAAGAGCCCGGCATGAGGTTGCGTAGGCCTGGGAAGGCCTCCCCTGCCTGGGTTAAGCAGCTCTGACCAGGTCCCAAGTCTGAGCTCTCACTGGCCCAGGTGTGGAACCCCCAACCCTGGGCTCCATTCTCTAGTCTGACACATCCCAAAGTGCCCTGGAGGAGTCCTCCAGGCCCGGGAATGTTTTCTCTACTTGTCCAGTTTAAGAAGCTTTGACCGGGCTCCAGGTAAGAGCTCCAGCTGTCCTGGGGGTAAAAACCCCCAGACCTGGGCTTCCTTCTCTGGCCTGCCCTTTCACTAAGAGTCTCGAACGGGGTCCCGCAGGCCAAGACAGAGGCCCCAAGCTTGACCAGGTGAAAATCAATGGATGAATGAGATACCCACTGTCCCTACCAAATGTCTAGCAAAACCAGAGGCAATAGAATAGGCAAGGCCGTATCAACGGGGTAAGAAGACCCTGTTAAGCTTGACTCTAGTTTGGCATTGCGTAGAGACATGAGAGGTGCAGAATAAGTGGGAGGCCGTCAGGCTGCCGGTGAAATACCACTACTCTTAGAAGTTTTTCACTTACCCATTGAGGCAGGGGATGAGCCCCATGGATCTCTCGCTTCTGGCTCCAAGCACCCACTAGGCGCAACCCAATCCAGGGACAGTGGCAGATGAAGAGTTTGACTAGGGCAGTTCACTTGTCAAACGATAATGCAGGTGCCCTGAGGCAAGTTCAGGGAGGAACAAAAACCACAGTGGAAGTGCAAAAGCTCGCTTTTTCAGTGTGAATTCAGACAGCGAAAGCAGGGCCTTGCAATCCTTCTGACTCTGGGTTTCAAGCAGGTGTTGTCAGAAAACTTACCACAGGGATATCCTGCTTTTGGCAGCAAAGCATTCATCACTCTTTCATTCTTTAGATGCCAGCTCTTCCTATCATTGTGAAGTAGAATTCACCAAGCCTTGGATTGTTTGCACACTAATAAGGTATGTGAGCTGAGATTAGTTCATTATGACACACGTTAGTATTTTACTCTACTGATCATGTGTTGTTGCAGTAGTAATCCTGATCAGTATGAGAGGAGCTGTAGGTTCAGGCATGTAGTCTATATGCTTGGCTGACTAGCCAGTGGGGAAAGCTGCCATCTGTGGGATTATGATTCAGAATCCCCCTAAACTGTAAAGATACTGCAGTGCTGTGGGGCCTTAGTTGGCCTGGGGTAGCTGTGCTCTGGGCCTTTGCGTTGAGCTGCTTGCTTGAGGGACCTGTGCACAGATGTAAGGGAGCCACCTCCATCATCCGTAATGCACCGCACAACCTGATTCTGTGTAAGAGCACAGCAGCTTCTTTACTGCAGTCTACTGAAAGTCATCCTTGGAACCAAACTATTGTCTCTGTATTTGGATGCCAATGCCCCCCTGGACTCCATCTGTTACTGGCTTGGGGAGGCCCAGGGTGCAGGCTCTTGGGAGGGTGCTTCCACCATGCCCCGCACAGCACTGGGGAGCTCTCCCAACCACCCTTCACTGCCAGATGATGACCAGATTGCAAGCGGGGCACAAGCAGAGTCACCTGAAGGAACTTCCTGAGAACTGGTCTCATCCACTGCATACTGCCTGGGCACCCTGGTTACCAGCTGACCCCGAGCCATGTGGTCGTTGGGATGGACAACCAGACGCTTACAAGCAAGCCACCTGGATATGATAATGCCGATTCTGCGATAGGGACTATGTTAGATGCACAGATTGGGGAGCGATAGAAATGGGTTGAAATAGGACTTCCCGTTGGCACCGTTGAACAGAATCTCATAACAATCTTTTACATACCTCTGGGTTGGACGATCACCTACTGACAAAAGATACACCCATGCAAGTGCACTACTATGGTATATCCCTTTCTTCACTGTGAATCATATAGTCCCGATACACCTTGGTCTTTCAATTTTGGGATTTTTTCAAAACCTTGAATGGCCAGTAACCCATCCCTATCTTGAACTCCTGGGAATTACATGGGAACCTACTCTTTCACTGTGCACTTTCCCAAATTACTTCAGTAAATTTATACATATGGAAGTCTGCTGATCTAGAGACCATTCACCCGCTTTTCTGTTTGTCTTGCATAGGCACCATCACTAGTGCTAATAGACTTTAGCCTACATCTCTCCAAAAACCCTCAGGTAAAACATTCTAATAGGGAGTTTCTCTCCTCAACATTACCTTCAAGAGAAATCCGGTCGCATTAAATGTTGATGGATCTTTTTATCTTTATTTTTTCATCCGCTATATACTTTTTGATCTGTTTCGCGTTGGTATAATGTAATTACAAAACCCACAACAACACAAACCCAGAGGGGTATCTGTGTTTGGTACCCGAAAACAGGCAGATTCGTCATTATGGACAGACACACCTGGAACTACATCTCCCATCCTGCCTTAGAGGCATACTCCAATCAGCTGCCTCCACATCTGCATGAATGCTTGGACTGGCCACGTGGTCACAGGACACCACACCCCAATTTTGCACTAGGTTCCCTGCAGGGCACTTCCCTTGACGCAGTAAGTGAATGAACTCTAGTTTGGGGGTGAACGCTGTATGCTGTCTATTGCTCTTCAAGTCTAGTTTGCCCAACCCCCTTTAAAACATTTGCAATCCAGCACTAATAGCAATTTGTCATCTTTACAATTTATAATGTTTACCAAACCTATCATTGGCCCTAATGACTCTTAGGAAACAACGCATTTGGGACAAAATGTCCTGCTTCAAGGAAGTAACCTATTTATACAGGGCCATGGCCATGTGTTTTATTCTGTTGGCAAAATGTAGAACGAAATAGCACAAGTTAGCCATCTGTTCCATTCCTTCCAAGGTGACATTAGTATAACTAACAATGTTATGATTATTATGTCTGATCCTCAGCGAGTCCTGTTCTGCGCTATTGTTTATGGGGAAACTTTATCATGTTCTAAATGTTTGACTAGAGGAAGTGCCCCTGCCCCTGACCCCCCCCCGTCCTTACCAAGTTGTAAGCAACACCGCACAGTTGGGTTAGTCAGGATGCATAATTTTGATTTATTTCTACAGGATTGTCTTTTCACATGTGCAGCGTGTTGTTTGCAGTGCCACCATTGAGGAACCTTGATAACGGTCTAACATGACCAAGAAGGAGAGATTCAGTATGCTGAACAAGCTATTTATTTATTTTTGAGATTTATACAGTGCGTACAATTGCCCGTAGGCGTCTCGGCGCTAGAAACTTTGAATGTATTCCCGAGGTTAAGCCGGTAACTATTCTTGATCAAACAGCCAGGTCTTTATCTTTCTACGGAAATGCATCAGAGATGGGCTGTCTTTGATGGATGCTGGCAGGGAGTTCCATAACCTGGGAGCTGCCACAAGGAAGCGTCTATCGCCCCAGTTAACTGTTTTTGTTCGTGGTATTTGAAGGATTTTAAGGTTGTTAGATCGGAGCGATCTTATGGAGGACTGGTATCTGAGATGGGATTTCAGGAAATGTGGACCACAGTTGTGCAATGCTTTATAGAGTATGCACAGCGCCTTAAACTTGATCCGGTTTCGAATCTTGAGCCAATGCAAGTCCCTTATAGTCTCAGAGATTGGTGAGAACTTAGGGATTCCAGACAGGAGGCGGGCTGCAGCATTCTGGATGGTCTGCATTTTGTTGGTCACTCTTGCTTGGGCGTTGATGAATAAGCCGTTACAATAGTCAAGAGATGACAGCACGAGGGCGCTTACCAGCGTCTTACCTGCTGAGGTTGGTAAAAACGGCATGATTTTCTTGATCAACCTAAGTTTGTGATGGGCTGTTGCTGCTATTTTATTTGAGTGGGCCATAAAATGTAATTTATCGTCAAAAATCACCCCCAGATTTCTGACGGTGATGGCTGGTGTAGGTGGTGTTCCGTGCGTGGGGGGCCACCAGGTGTTTGACCATCCTGGGGAGAGATGTCCAAATATGACGACCTCCGTTTTTTCGGCATTTAACTTTAGACAGTTAGAGGCCATCCACTCACCGATCGCCCGCATGCCCTCTTGGAAGTTTTCAGCCACCTTGTCTCCATTCCCGTTAATGGCCAACACAAGCTGGGTGTCATCCGCGTACGACGTAAGGCTCATCCCATAGGCCTTGATGACAGAGGCCAGGTCCGACACATAGATATTGAATAGTGTCGGACTAAGGGATGAGCCTTGGGGAACCCCACACGGTAGTGACAGCTTGTGCGATTGGAAGGGCCCCAGTGTGACCACCTGTGATCTACCGGCCAAGAAGGAGGAGAGCAGATTTCTAGCCATGTGGCGGATACCCAGGTTTTCGGCACGGTCGACCAAGATCTTGTGGTCGACCGTGTCGAAGGCTGCCGACAGATCGAGCAGTACGAGTATTGCTGTACCTCCCTGGTCCCGGATCACTCTTATGTCCTCTGTAGCTTTTATTAAGGCAGTTTCGGTTCCATGGAACTTGCGGAAACCAAATTGGGTGTTGTCCAGTAGTTGATGTTTTTCTATGCACTCTGAGAGTTGTGAGTTCATAGCCTTTTCCACTACCTTTGCTAAAAAGGGGAGACTGGCTATGGGGCGGTAGTTTTTTGGTTGGTCCTTGTCCAAATTAACTTTCTTAAGTAGGGGTTTAACCAAGGTATTTTTAAGGGAGTCAGGGTATATCCCAGTTCTGAACATGGTGTTGCAGATTGATACAATGTCAGGGGAGAGATAGTCCATCATCGGACGAATGACTTTTAGAGGACAAGGATCTAATGCTGAGCCTGATTTGATTGTGGCCGTTGTTTCCTTGATTTGTGTTTCTCCAAGGTCTATGAACTGAGAAAGTTCGATATTGTTGGTCCCGTTGTTAGATATGGGGGGGCTGATTACTGTTTTTGTAGAGAATGCTTGATATATATCATTTACTTTTGTGAAAAAGAAATCAGCCAGAGAATCACAAAATACTTGGGATTGTGGAGGATTCAGGTCCGGTGCGTTTCCCGCTAAGACCTTAGTTATCTCAAAAAGTTTTTTACTTGAGTTTTTAGCAGAAGCTATAAATGATAGAGACTATTAAATCCAATTATGGGGCTGGAACTATGCAGATGGAATAGAAAATAAGGTTATTTCTGGAAGAGGCTACCCCACCTCCCACCAGAGCACAGTAAACAATTAGATGATCAATGACTGCCGAAGATGTAAAATCAGCAATGCTCTCACTGAACACCAGGAAGATCCCTGGTAAAGATGGACTTCCAGCTGAATTCTCTATTATATTGTATTCAGTGCTTAATTTGAGCCAGTGGTTTCTGGTGCTCGGTACCGGAACGTAATTGTCAACACCGGCAATTAAAACAGTCTGCCACATTGTGGTACTGTGTCTCTACTTTCGAGATGAGCACAACAACAGTTATGTAGAAATTCAATATACATTAAAAGCGACTAATGCCTGCCACCCATGCCATTCTTAAAATGTTGGGTGTCTGGAATAATCTGAGTTGTCACACCTGTAAGAGTGCGATTGTTAGCAGTTGCGTTGGTACTGTCATTTGCAGCCTGGCATGGGCAGTGGGTTGTGCAAACTGCAGCGGCCTCCTGAAGAGGGCCCTGGCACTTCTGTTTTTTTACAAATTTTTACAAATTAAGCCCAGATTGTATTGCAAAGTTTATATAGGGCTTACTGCCCCTAAGTGGCGCGCTGAACCACTTGCCCACATGGATATCATGCTACACTGTGTAGGGTGTGTGGTTGGAAGCTCTGTTATGAAATGTTAGGAAAACGTAGAGAGTGCACGTACATGCAAGGGTTTCTTGGCGCTATGACAATCAGGAGAGAGAGGAAAGAGGGCTCAGGCTATAAAAAGCTTGCTTAAACAGCCAGGTGTTCAAAAGCTTTCTGAACCTCAGGAAGTTAGGTTCCAGACTGATCAAGGAAGGAAGAGAGTTCCGTAAGATGGAGGCCAGGACAGAGAAGCCCCTGTCCCCTTCTTTCTGTCACTTGAACTGAGGGCTCCTCAACTGTTTTGTCGTTCTTTTCATCCTGTGAGTGAAGTGTTTCTGTGTTGTGCGTAAGGACCACTGAGGTGTGGTTATCATATTATGGGACGTAGCGCTTAGCAATGTGATGGAGTGAGGTGCACAGTTTATGGTTTTAAGTAAGCTAGCTGCTTTGACCAGCTCTGCAGGTCCCTTTATGGTATCTCCTATGTTCCTAGCCCACTTAGCTGGGTACTGCACTGGGTTGTCCACCCTGAGATATTCTGTTTCTTGACATTCCACAATGACAATCAGATAAGCAGCCTTGGTATGTAGATAGCTGGGATCTGCAGTAGTGAACTAAATGTAAGTCTTCCATAGGCCAAAGGCATGTGGCAGAACTCTTCCATTATTCCATACTTCATCTAATGGTAAAGGGTAGTTTATTGCTAAGGACTGGTATATTACTGGGTGACGGACATGACCCCTATGAGTTTTGTGTTATGTGAGTGTAAGAGCGTCAAGCAGTAAAAGGGGACCATTATTGTTTGAACTACACTTATCTTACTGCTGAGAGTTATGATGTTAATTTTTGAGTGTGCTATATATGGTATTGTAATTGCATCTGTATAGCACTGAATACCCCTGATGAGGCATTGTATCGCTTTACGCCGGGCAGCACACTGCTCCAGACCCCAGGGTCAGTGTTTTTTTGTGTGACTATTGTTAGTTAATGGGATTAGCCTTGTGCTCCAAAGGAAATGATTCCATGCATTTTCTCCAATGTCTAGCTGGTGGATTAAATTAATACGAGTTAGGTGTGATCTTGGTGGGAGGTGCATTTGTGAATTGGTTGGCAATATTTGTTCTATAGGAGATTAGTTATTTTTAGGCTAGAGTAGTATGATTTAAAAGAGAGGTTGTTATGTTTGAAATGAAGTGTGGGAAATTTGCAAAGATTGAAAAATAGGGATTAAGTCAAACATGCATGTGGCTTAGAGTAGTGATCAGAGAGAGGAGGCATGGAGAGGATAAAAAGAAAATAGAGATTCATTTGAAAGAAAAAGGCAAGTCTGCAAGAACAGAAGTTGCAGAGCAAAACACAGAAGACTAATGGCAGCCCAAAGGAAAGCCGACAGCGCAGCATTCCTTGAAAGATTTTTTTAATTCTTTTTTTTTTAGAGGTTTATATAGCGCGAACTAGTCCCGAGGCATCAGAGCACTTTAAATGAGCACAAGTTTTGTTACAGAAGGACACATTCATTTTTGTTGGGCACAGGGAGATTAAGTGATTTGCCCAGAATCACAGGATGCTGAGCGTTGTTGCCGAGACTCGAACCTGGTTCCCCAGCTTCGAGGTCAACTGCTCTAGCCGTAAGGCTACATCCTCTCCCAAGCTTAAGGCAGGTAAGTCGACAAGAAGTTTTAAGTGAAGGTCAGTTTTCATGCAGGGTTTTTAGGAATATTATGGAGGCTTTCTGCGATAGCATGCAAAACTGTGGAAGGAAACAACATTGTTTTCATGTGTTACAATACCGTTGTGCACCATAAGAACTTTCTCACACACATACACATCACCATCACCCACGGGGTAAATACAGTTAAAAAATATGGTATCATTTTCCCATTAAATCCGATGAAAGCATAACACAAAATTAGCAATGTTGCATTTTAAATGTTTGTGCTAGAGATGCTCCTACCCTTTCTCTCCTGGGATCTAGCTGGGATGAAGGAGAACATGTCCGCCTGAGTGCCTTTGTGTAAGGTAATACCTCTCTGGGCTGGTAGCCTCCAATCTGAAGCATCCACAGCATAAGCACAACAAAGCTCAAATCCTGCACCCGGCCGTCATTCAGCCTCCCTGTAGCAGTAATCACACTCATCAAAGAAAAAGCTCTGCCCAGAAAACTCACCCGAGCAACAGAATCTGCAGTACCACATCCAGAACACCCATCCACCAAACCTGCGGTGCTCAAGGAGAACAAGTAACCTGCAGCCCCTTTCTGAGGAGGCTTTCATTGAATTTCAAAGGGTAGTCCCGTATCCATTGCTCCTCACTTCAGAGGTTGGTCTCCACGCTCAGGCCTCAGGAATGCAGGCAGCTCTCCTCCACTGCCTGGGAGGGCCACTCCCACCCCACCCAGTACCACTCTATTGAGATTGAACACGTGACCCAGGTGTGAGCACTATGACATGCGAGAACTTCCGCACCCCATGATTGATGGAACTTTACAAGGTACCCATGAAGCAGGGATGCCACACCTGAATGCACTATGTTCACACTGAAAGATGAGCCCCGAAACCTGACCAGGACCCAACAGGCATAACATCTTATCACTCGCTATCACTACTTAACATAGACAACAAAATATTTGATAGAATACCTGCCTCAAAACTGATGAGACTGATGCCTACACTGGTACACCCTGACCAGTCAGGATTTATGCCTGTAAAGAGTACTTCTTATAACCTGAAATAGCCAAATGCCATATCACCCAATACGAGGTAGGAGGCGCCATCCTCCCCGCACCATCTTTTCATGTTTGTCCAGCTCTCAAAACCCACCAAATGTTCAAATGCCTGTCCGTTGCAATGTAATTAAGCTGGTCCATGAACCCATTGGTCTCTGAATGGTACAAGGATGAAGGGAAATGCACTATATCATACTTCCCTAAATAGTCATGAACCTGTTGAGATGTCAGTGGCACGCCATGGTCTATTAGCAAGTCAGAAGTACTCCCCTCTCAACTGAACCCCTCTGATGCTAACATTAACTTAATGCAAAAGCCTCACTAGCATGAGTATTGATTAGTCCAATATACTTTTGCACTTTTTAGGTCAAGGACCGTCCGGTCTGCCGAAGGCAGAACTGGAAGTCGGAGATTTAATGTTTCTGAGAGTGGCTCTTTAGCCCGCCTCTCTTTTTGCCTCTCCTCCATTGGCTGGCTTCCTAAACGGAGGCCAGCCATTGGAGGAGAGAGCCGTCCCTCCAAATAGGCTCCGTCTTTTTCATATTCGGGGGCGTGTTCCGTGCTGTTCTTTCCACTTTTTAGCCACGCCCCCGAATCTGAAACCACTGCTGCGTTTCTCCGAGGCATTTCTACTTCGCCTCGGAGAAAGGCAGTGGTGTAAAGGCAGTGCTGTGCTTGTTTTACATTCCCAATCATGTCTCTCAAAAATCTCTTGTGGGTAATAATACACTTCACACGGATTTTGACCCTGTCCCTATTTGGTGTACCATGTGCCCGGTGCCCCACACTGTACTCTCCTTAGATGTAAATGGAAAGCATTGCGCTTTCTGGGCATCGTGTCGGCGACAGCAGCACTGTGCCCACTCTGCACAATGCCTTGCCATTCAAAGCCCGGTGTGATCTTGAAATCCGATCCTGGCTTTTCAGAATCTGATTGATTCGTTCGGCTCTGGGAAGATGTGTACTTCGGTGTGTTGGTTCGAATGATGCGCATCAGTGTGCGGCTGTTAGACTCCTCGTGTCGCTCGCTGGTCCTTAGCTGGCACTCCACGTAATGACAGGTGACGTCTCGGCAGCATCCCCGCAACCACTGAAACTTTGCAAGAGATGCTACTTTGTGTCAGCTCGTTGTGTTTGATTGTGGAGCGTGTTGGTGAGCTGTGAGTGTGCCGCTGGTTG
This sequence comes from Triturus cristatus, assembly GCF_964204655.1. Lineage (NCBI taxonomy): Eukaryota > Metazoa > Chordata > Amphibia > Caudata > Salamandridae > Triturus > Triturus cristatus. The sequence continues at coordinate 1,390,295,018 of NC_140591.1, read as the reverse complement.
TCTCGGTGCTTCTAACATCCATTGCTACCCACCACCACTGTCTCGGCCTCACTCGATCCACACTGCTGCCCCTATATTAAGGGTGGGCGTAGTTCGCGAAGTAGCACTTCGCGAAGCTACGCAAAGTGAAGTTCGCACTACGCGAGCTACGCGTAGCACTTCGCGAACTGCGTAGTAACATGTTCGCACTGTGCAAGATGTTGTTTTCAATGATTGCACAGTGCGGACAAGCAACCGGCACTGTGCAATCATTGAAAATGGCATCTTGCACAGTGCGAGCTGTAGTTTTCTGCTGCTCGAGTAGATTTTTACTCGAGCGGCAGCTTTCTCAACGCGAACTGGTAGTTTCTCATCGCGAGCGGTCGCGAGCATTCGCAACCCCTCGCAATGAGAAACCTGACCTCCTCGCGTTGGGAATCTCGCCGGGAGGTTTATTTTCCATGCTCGCGATAGCCAACTTGATGTTGCTGATCGCGAACAAGGAAAAAGTCTCGCCGGGATGTCATTTTGCTTGCTCGCGGTCGCCAACTTGACGTTGAGGACCGCGAGCAAGCAAAAAATGACCGCAGCACTACGCAACACTAAGCTACGCGTGTTCGCACTGTGCTACGTGCAGTTCGCGTAGTGCGAAGTAGCGCGAACTTCACAAACTACGCGAGCGTAGCGTGGTGCTTCGCCCAGGCTTACCCTATATCTCAGGGTGTCGAGGGTGTATTTGCGGATGAGGTTGGTGTGGGCGCAGTTTTGCACTTCTGTGGTTTAAGATGTTGGCTCTGCTACGCTTTCACGCGTGAGTTTTGTTGGAAGGTGGCAGGGAGATCTGGTGTGCTGTGTGAGACGCGACCACATCTGCCGTTTGTTCTGTCACTGTGTTTGTTGATTGGCATGGTTTGTTCTGTCACTGCGTTTGTTGGTTGGCAGTTTGTGTTCCTTGATCTTCATGATGTGACACCGAACACTCAGTGCATGCCTCTCTTAGCTGGGGTGAATTGTGGTACTACACACGTGACGTCAGCGTGTGACACAGTTCCTTTCACATCCCATGCCCCCTCTGTTGAGGGATTTGTGAGTTCCAGTTGTTTGGGAGTCTGGCAGGTGGTGCGGAAGACCAGCCTGCGTGAATGTTCTTATAATTTGCATCCTGTGGAAAATGTCATGAATTTCTCCTGTAGATTCGAGGTATAACACACAGACCCCAGACACCAGCTGTGTTAAGTGTGTTACTGATGGAATGGTATTGTCTCCTTCGACCTCTCTATGCTGTAAACCCGTCTTTTATGTAGTGGATGGTACTGGCAGGTGGTTACTTAGGTACCCATAGGTGTGAGAGATCCTGTGAAACCGGTTTTTAGTGGGACGTGCCACGGCGATGCTGTTTGCTCGTTTCCCGTCTGTACTGTAGTGCTAAGAGGGTCAGAGGAGTAAAGTGACACGGACAGTACGACAAGCTTAGACCTCCCTGGACGGTTATGAAAGGCTCGGTGGCGTTAAGTCGGTGAAGGGTGACATTTTAAGTCTTATCCGGAAATAATACCGCTTTGTACCGTTACCGGCAGTGCAGCGGTGTGATAGGTGAACCCATGAAGGGGGTTGTTATTAACAGTATCATTTTCTGTACAGCCTCAGAAGGTCCGTCGGCGTTAAGTTAGTAAATGATGACAGTGTCTGTTTTCTAAGTATATACCGCTGTGCGCCGTTACCGCGAGACTCGTGGTGCGTGTTACCGCTGTGTACAGTGCCCTGAGGGTCAGCGGTGTGAGGACGGTGAAGGGTGATATTGACAGCGCTGTTTGCTTATACCGCTCTGTACAGGGACAGGGTGATCGGCGACGTGAAGGTGTAGAAGGGTGATATGAATTACACCGTTTCCTTATATCGTTCCGGAGTAGCGTGCTACTCGCCGACAAAGCGCTTCGACTTCTCGTCAGGGGTAGTAAGCACTATATAAATGCAATTACAATACAATACAGTGACGGGAGGATCAGGGTGTGTAGGCGAAGAAGGGAGGTATGCACAATGCTAGTTGCTTACACCAAGCAGCACAGGTAGTGAATGGTCGGCTTTGTTAAAGCAGGTCAGGGGGGACTGACAGTGCTGTTTTCTTAAAGCGCTCTATACAGACAGGTGAGTCGTTTGTGTCTTGTGCGCGCTTTTCGTTGGGAGCTTGTGGAACTGTGGCCCTCTGTTCCCGGCTGCCACATAAATAACTTTAAACTGAAGAGGTCTTGAACGAAGAAGCGCTGTTCTCTGCGAACACTTCAAGAATGTTCTTTGGCGCTATACATGCAGATACGTGAACTCAGATGACGTGCTCTACAATACTGATTAAGTCGTCAACAACTACGTTAAAAATCCTTATGGCCATCTAAGTCCACGCTGCAGGTCCCGTTTATATTTATCTTCACCTTAGATAATTTGTGTTTTCTATAACTCTCTCTACCTCACTACTCCACTCTATCTCACTACCTCACTATCTCACAACTTCTCTCTCTCTCTCAAAACAACACTACCTCACTCTCTAGCTCACAACCTCACAACTTCACTCTCTCTCACTCACTACCTCAATCACTCTCTATCTCACCACCTCACTCTTTCTATCTCACTAACTCACTTTCACTCTCTCTTTCACTACCTCTCTCTCTATCTCACTACATCACAACATCACTCTATGCTTATATATCACTACCTCACAACATCCCTCTCCCTCACTACCTCACTCTTTCACTACCTCACTCTCTCACTACCTCACTCTCTATCTACCTCACTCTCTATCTCACTACCTCACTCTCTATCTACCTCACTCTCTCTCACTACCTCACTCTCTATTTCAATACCTCACTCTCTCTCTCTATCTCACTACCTCACTTTCTCTCTGCTAATGCAATAGGTATCACATATGCAAAAAAGCTAATGCCAATAGAAATGACAATGCCATTTATTTAGGGTTACAAAAATGATAAAAAAATAATGAGCAATACCAATAGCTCTACCTATAATATTGCCGAGACCATTGCATTGTAAATGCTTGTTGCTTTTACCACAGAGAAGATACAGTGTCAAGTCTGGTCCTCTCCTAGAGGGACATCGGCATGTCTAAAGAAGACATCAAAAGAGGCGCAACAACCATCAGGCCCTAGACCCTGTCCAGTCACTCCGCACACCCTCTTCATACGCTGACCACCACCTTATCCACACCCACCGCCATTAATCACAGGGCACCCTCAGGCGTTGATTTGTCCCCACCCTTTTTTGCTAGCACAGGGGTATTGTAGCAACAACCAATGGGAGCCGAGTGGTGAGCAGTGGGTGCCCGGGTTGTAATGTTGCATTTGGATGTTCAATAGGTACAGGACCAGAGACGTTTTAAGGCATGGGCAAACTGGGCTCTGGCCCAGAGCCTCAGACTTTCAGGGGACCCCAATAGAGCTAGTTCTGTTTAGCAGAGTATATTGCCAGTATGACCTTTAATCATTCTGAAACAGATTGTCTTAAATACCGTTTTACTTTAATTTTTTTATGTGAGTGATGTGTGAAAGTCTATTACAAACATTTTGCAGAGAAATGTTCTGTTTATATTTCATGCAACGTGCATAAAAAAAATATTTTAGATCAAAACAGGACCTCATATATGAGACAAGGGAGAATATCACAGAGATTATTTGCAGGAATAATTGTAGTGAGCTGCTGCTGTGTTACAATATTGAAAATGCACGCCACTCTCCCTGAATATTAGATGTAGACATATATAGAATTTGAACCAGTGTGTCTGTGCGGTGTCAGTGACCTGGCCAAACAGGGCATGCAAGAGCTGATATTGGATTATAAATTCAAAGTTGTTCCGAAGGGACCACACATTATGTTTGGCCTTAGGCCTCCCAAATCCTTAAGATGCCTCTGTGCAGGACCCGTAGAGCATGGGCTTATTAAAGTTAGCTGCATCGCTTTTACATGACCAGCACGCACGGTTGTAGAAGTATTATTCTAATTTAAAGTACACAGCAAAAGACGGCGGGGTGTGGAAGCCTTGGGGCAGATTTATATCAGACTTGCGCCACTTTTATGCCGCCGACCGGCGGCGTAAACCCTGCGCCATGTTGCGCCCCATTTACATCATGACGCATGGAGATGCGTCACGGTGTAAAGCCCTGCGCCACATGAAACCTGCGTCAGGTTTAATGTGGGCGTTTCTACTCAGGGAGGACGTTCCGTCGCAGGAACACCCCTGATAAGTGACTCAGTGAAATCTGTCACTTTCCCAACGCCGATGCGTCAAAACCCTGCGCCTGCTTGAAGCAGGCGTAAGGCTTGATGCACCATGTTAGGGATAGGGTTGGTTGGAACAGTGCTGGAGTTGCGTCGCGCTTGCGACGCAACTTCAGCACTGTGCCAACATTACGCCGGCAGATGCGTCACGTATCTGCTTGTCCTTGTGCCACGATGCACCGCATTGTAAATGCGTCGCATTTGCGGTGGCGCAAGGGCAAACTTGCATGATGCATCTTCCCTGGCGCATCCATGCTGATTTGCAGGGATGCGCCAGGGAACATAAATCTGCCCCCTTGTTTTTAGTGGGTTTGAAAGAATGCTGAGGGACGAGCTGCCGGCTGTGGAACCTGGGAAACCATGAGGCAGATTTACAAGCCCCTTGCGGCCCATTTACAACGTGACGCATCTAGGGAGATGTGTCACATTGTAAAGCCCTGCGTGACATTATACCTGCGTCAGGTATAATGTATGCAGGGTAGGCGTTCCCACGCAGGAAAGCCTCGTAAAAGTGACGCAGTGAAATCTACAAGATTTCACTGCGTGACTTTTAGGACGCCACTGCGTCAAAACTTACGCGTGCTTGAAACAGGCGTAAGGAGTGACGCAGTGAACAGATGCGTCAGACTTTCTGATGCATCTGTCAATCTTTGTGCCATGGTGCGCCGTATTGTAAATACGGCGCATCCATGATGACGCAAGGGGTTTGCATGATGGCGCAGGGAAAGTGACGCATCCCTACAGATGCGTCACTTTCTTGTAAATCTGCCCCCATGTTCGAATCCCGGCCTTTGCTCAAACATCCTGTGATTCTGGGCAAATCACTTAGCGCCTCATGTAGGTGGCATACACTTTACCGATTCTAAAATACCGAATCATACCGAATTGGTATTTAAGAATCGGTAAAGTGTATGTAGGTAAAAATTCGGTAAATGATACCGAATCGGAGTGAGTTGGTAATTACCGAATCGGTATTTACCGATTCGGTAATGAGGCATACCTTCCCATTGATGGGAAGGTATGCCTCATTACCGAATCGGTAAATACCGATTCGGTAATGGGGGGAACACATGCAAGGGTGGCAGGGTGTCACATTGACACCCTGTTGCACCCCTGAAACGGCCATGTGTGCACATGTGGCACACATACATGCCCTAAGGGCATGTATGTCTGCCACATTGCACACTTCTAGGCGCTCTGAAATGCATTTCCACATCCATTCTATATTATTATACTAATAGTTGGTGGTAAATACCGACTCCAAACATTACCCACACACTCCCCCTACATCTCATTTCTGTATTCGGAATTTACCGAATCGGTAAAATTACCGATTCGGTAATTTTACCGATTCGGTAAATTCCGAATACATAAATTGTCCCCCTACATACCAAAAGCCAAAATACCGGTCGGTAACGGTATAATTACCGAAAATCGGCCGTTACCGACCGGTATTTGGCTACCTACATGAGGCCCTAAATCTCCTTGTGCCTCACAAAAATGTTTAACATAGTCTGAATCTTTTGTAAAGCATTCTCATGGGTTCGGGCCACGTTTGCGCATAACAAAACTGCAAAATGTTGGGGTGATGGAGAGCTTTGCACATGATCTAAGCCTATTTGAATGTATTTCTTGAAAGTATTTGAAACAGATGGCGCGCAGAGCATCATTACACAGTGAATTAACTGGGCAAGAGAAAGGTAAAGAAAGCCAGAACGTTCCCAGAACGTTCCCCAAACAAAAAGAAAGTGATTCCAGGAATGGGGGTGTCGTGTGGGCAAAAACAGAACGAGTTGGAAACAAAAAGAGCGAGACAGGAAAGCTGCAGAGGAAACATATGAGGCAGGGGTAAGATAAAAATAAGGCTCAGGTGTAGAGGAGATAAGCTGCAGCATTTCTAGCAGGATACCAAGAACATGGGAACTAGTATAGCTCGGCACATTTAACAGCATCACCAGGTGCAGCTGAGGAGACGACAGGTATGCTGGGAGAGAAGGCACCGCAGGTTGTAAACAGGTGGAGTAGATGAATTCCAGACGGTTCAGGGGATCCAGAGAGGCCTTCCGTAAGGGGTGCATGTGAACAACACTGGGGGGCGTCGGAAGGCATCATTTGAACACTAAGAGCCAGGGCTCTCGTCAGGAGGCCGCTGCAGCTTGCACCACACATTGCCCCTGCTGTGCTGCCAATGATAGTAACAACACAACGACTAACCATCCCACTCCTACAAGTGTGATAATTTGGACTATTCAAGGCCCCTAAAGCTATAAGAAAAGCTTGGATGGAAGGTAATAGTCATTTTTAATGTGCATTAAATTAATACTTAACTGTTTTTGTGGTCATCTCTAAATCAGCCAGACAGCACCTCCTTGTGGCAGACTGTCACAAGCGCCACTGTTGACAATTAAGTGCTGGTGTCGAGCACGGAAGCCACCGGCTCAAATTAAGCACTGTTCTGAGGGCATGTGAGTGCTAGGGTTGTGTAAAATTATAAGAAGGGCTCATTTACCACGCCTACATGGGTATTGCAAAATGTGCCGTACTGAAGTCACTGGTGATGTTTTGTACTTAAAATAAATAAACAAAACACATCATATCATTTCCTCACGTGACTCAGTGTTCAGAATTCTGAGCTGACCTGGAAGTCCCAGTAGGGCTCATTTGAAGATTCAAGCCTAGTCAGAGCTCCAGAAGCCTGGATGCATTTTCTTGAATATCGCTTTCTTTCGCTCAGTGTATGTGGATTACAAGAATCCACAGGGACAGGAGTTGGCCTAACGGCTAGTGCAGTCGACCTCGAATCTGGGGAACTGTGTTTGAGTCTCGGCAATGACGCTGAACATCCTGTGATTCTGGGCAAATCACTTAATCTCCACGTGCCTAACAAAAATGAATGTGTGTCCTCATGTAACATAACTGGTGCTATGTAAAGCGCTCTGATACCCGATTCGGATCAAGTTTGCGCTATATAAAACTCTGCAAAAAAAAAAAAAGAATGAGTAGTGCTCTCTGGCACCTGGGGTCATTGCACTGGCCTGCTGTGTCGCACAGTGCCCAGGACGGGGTCTCACAGGCCTGGCTCAGGCTCCCCTGCTTTCGCGGGTGAAGCAGCTATGACTAGGTCATGACTCAGAGCTCCAGCTGGCCAAAGGGTACAAGCCCTCATCCTGGGTTCCATTCCCTGGGCAACCCGTGTCTCTAGTGCCCAGGACATGGACCAGCAGGCCCGGAAGGCCTTCCCTAACTGCCCAGGTAAGAAGCTCTGACCCGGCCCCAGGTCAGACCTCCAGCTGGTCCAGGGTGGAAGCCCCCCCCCCCACCAGCCCTGGGCTCTGTTCACGGGCCTGCGATGTCGTATAGGTCCCAGGATGGGGTCCTGTAGGCCCATGAAGGCCTTTCTTGCCTGCCCTGGTTAAGAAGCTCTGACCTGGCCCCAAGATCAGGATTCCGACAGGCCAAGGAGTGGGAGCCCCTGGCCCTGGCCTCCCTTCCCCAGCCTGCAGTGTCTCAAAGAGCCCGGCATGAGGTTGTGTAGGCCGGGGAAGGCCTCCCCTGCCTGGGTTAAGCAGCTCTGACCAGGTCCCAAGTCTGAGCTCTCACTGGCCCAGGTGTGGAACCCCCAACCCTGGGCTCCATTCTCTAGTCTGACACATCCCAAAGTGCCCTGGAGGAGTCCTCCAGGCCCGGGAATGTTTTCTCTACTTGTCCAGTTTAAGAAGCTTTGACCGGGCTCCAGGTAAGAGCTCCAGCTGTCCTGGGGGTAAAAACCCCCAGACCTGGGCTTCCTTCTCTGGCCTGCCCTTTCACTAAGAGTCTCGAACAGGGTCCCGCAGGCCAAGACAGAGGCCCCAAGCTTGACCAGGTGAAAATCAATGGATGAATGAGATACCCACTGTCCCTACCAAATGTCTAGCAAAACCAGAGGCAATAGAATAGGCAAGGCAGTATCAACGGGGTAAGAAGACCCTGTTAAGCTTGACTCTAGTTTGGCATTGCGTAGAGACATGAGAGGTGCAGAATAAGTGGGAGGCCGTCAGGCTGCCGGTGAAATACCACTACTCTTAGAAGTTTTTCACTTACCCATTGAGGCAGGGGATGAGCCCCATGGATCTCTCGCTTCTGGCTCCAAGCACCCACTAGGCGCAACCCAATCCAGGGACAGTGGCAGATGAAGAGTTTGACTAGGGCAGTTCACTTGTCAAACGATAATGCAGGTGCCCTGAGGCAAGTTCAGGGAGGAACAAAAACCACAGTGGAAGTGCAAAAGCTCGCTTTTTCAGTATGAATTCAGACAGCGAAAGCAGGGCCTTGCAATCCTTCTGACTCTGGGTTTCAAGCAGGTGTTGTCAGAAAACTTACCACAGGGATATCCTGCTTTTGGCAGCAAAGCATTCATCACTCTTTCATTCTTTAGATGCCAGCTCTTCCTATCATTGTGAAGTAGAATTCACCAAGCCTTGGATTGTTTGCACACTAATAAGGTATGTGAGCTGAGATTAGTTCATTATGACACACGTTAGTATTTTACTCTACTGATCATGTGTTGTTGCAGTAGTAATCCTGATCAGTATGAGAGGAGCTGTAGGTTCAGGCATGTAGTCTATATGTTTGGCTGACTAGCCAGTGGGGAAAGCTGCCATCTGTGGGATTATGATTCAGAATCCCCCTAAACTGTAAAGATACTGCAGTGCTGTGGGGCCTTAGTTGGCCTGGGGTAGCTGTGCTCTGGGCCTTTGCGTTGAGCTGCTTGCTTGAGGGACCTGTGCACAGATGTAAGGGAGCCACCTCCATCATCCGTAATACACCGCACAACCTGATTCTGTGTAAGAGCACAGCAGCTTCTTTACTGCAATCTACTGAAAGTCATCCTTGGAACCAAACTATTGTCTCTGTATTTGGATGCCAATGCCCCCCTGGACTCCATCTGTTACTGGCTTGGGGAGGCCCAGGGTGCAGGCTCTTGGGAGGGTGCTTCCACCATGCCCCGCACAGCACTGGGGAGCTCTCCCAACCACCCTTCACTGCCAGATGATGACCAGATTGCAAGCGGGGCACAAGCAGAGTCACCTGAAGGAACTTCCTGAGAACTGGTCTCATCCACGGCATACTGCCTGGGCACCCTGGTTACCAGCTGACCCCGAGCCATGTGGTCGTTGGGATGGACAACCAGACGCTTACAAGCAAGCCACCTGGATATGATAATGCCGATTCTGCAATAGGGACTATGTTAGATGCACAGATTGGGGAGCGATAGAAATGGGTTGAAATAGGACTTCCCCTTGGCACCGTTGAACAGAATCTCATAACAATCTTTTACATACCTCTGGGTTGGACGATCACCTACTGACAAAAGATACACCCATGCAAGTGCACTACTATGGTATATCCCTTTCTTCACTGTGAATCATATAGTCCTGATACACCTTGGTCTTTCAATTTTGGGATTTTTTCAAAACCTTGAATGGCCAGTAACCCATCCCTATCTTGAACTCCTGGGAATTACATGGGAACCTACTCTTTCACTGTGCACTTTCCCAAATTACTTCAGTAAATTTATACATATGGAAGTCTGCTGATCTAGAGACCATTCACCCGCTTTTCTGTTTGTCTTGCATAGGCACCATCACTAGTGCTAATAGACTTTAGCCTACATCTCTCCAAAAACCCTCAGGTAAAACATTCTAATAGGGAGTTTCTCTCCTCAACATTACCTTCAAGAGAAATCCGGTCGCATTAAATGTTGATGGATCTTTTTATCTTTATTTTTTCATCCGCTGTATACTTTTTGATCTGTTTCGCGTTGGTATAATGTAATTACAAAACCCACAACAACACAAACCCAGAGGGGTATCTGTGTTTGGTACCCGAAAACAGGCAGATTCGTCATTATGGACAGACACACCTGGAACGACATCTCCCATCCTGCCTTAGAGGCATACTCCAATCAGCTGCCTCCACATCTGCATGAATGCTTGGACTGGCCACGTGGTCACAGGACACCACACCCCAATTTTGCACTAGGTTCCCTGCAGGGCACTTCCCTTGACGCAGTAAGTGAATGAACTCTAGGTTGGGGGTGAACGCTGTATGCTGTCTATTGCTCTTCAAGTCTAGTTTGCCCAACCCCCTTTAAAACATTTGCAATCCAGCACTAATAGCAATTTGTCATCTTTACAATTTATAATGTTTACCAAACCTATCATTGGCCCTAATGACTCTTAGGAAACAACGCATTTGGGACAAAATGTCCTGCTTCAAGGAAGTAACCTATTTATACAGGGCCATGGCCATGTGTTTTATTCTGTTGGCAAAATGTAGAACGAAATAGCACAAGTTAGCCATCTGTTCCATTCCTTCCAAGGTGACATTAGTATAACTAACAATGTTATGATTATTATGTCTGATCCTCAGCGAGTCCTGTTCTGCGCTATTGTTTATGGGGAAACTTTATCATGTTCTAAATGTTTGACTAGAGGAAGTGCCCCCCCTCTGACCCCCCCCCCCCCCCGTCCTTACCAAGTTGTAAGCAACACCGCACAGTTGGGTTAGTCAGGATGCATGATTTTGATTTATTTCTACAGGATTGTCTTTTCACATGTGCAGCGTGTTGTTTGCAGTGCCACCATTGAGGAACATGTGTGCTAATCATGTTTTATTTCACCAAGAAAAAGGTCCATCATAATGATTATGTGATGATTCTCCACCCTTAAGCTACCACTTTTTCATGGTGAAGGCAGAAAATATTATTTCCCCTACATGCAGATAATTCTATAATGGTCCTATTTTTTATTCACCCTGATGAATGCCCTGGACCTTTAATTGCCACCAGTAAGGGGCAGAAACATGTCGGCAATACATTTTATGTATTGGCAATTGTACCCATAAAACATCCCCCTTTTTGTTTTAAAGATTTTATGCACACCTAGGGCACCCACAAGTTTATTTGAAGGTATTTTTAATAACTGGATAGCCGCTCTAACCAGCTGCTATACTTTATCTAAGAACTCCCTCACAAAGTGGAAGTCAAGTCCGCCCTGGTAGTATCATCTTACCAGGGTGGGGTAGGAAGCCGATGAAGAAGCGTGCCACATTACCTGGGCGAGGCTTCTTTATCCAGAAAACCTGGATCTGGTTTCATAGCTTGGCTATGTATTGTCAATGCCTTTGTGTTTGGATGGACAACCAAATGACCAGTCAGTGGCTGACCAAAAAGTTGACCGATGGGTGGCTGGCCATCTGGATGACCGGAGGGATGGCCAACTCAGGTAAGTCTGACTTATGTATCCCCCCCTGGATTCAGTAATCCCCCACTTCACAGGGGCTTAATTGTCAAGAAAATACAGCTTTCTAGGCAGGCCCAAGGGTTGAGGCGGGTTGGCTGGGGGCTTTACCCTCCTTAACACCCAGGCTCACAAACCAGGAATGTGGAAGGCACCCTTAGCCTATGGACAAAGGTGACAAACCCTACTCAGTGTATGGTGGCTGCAGATTTTGGTGTGGATGGACACAGGACACCGTGAAGGTCCATTCACCAGGCATATCCTGGGGCAGGGTGGTGTCCGACGGGGGAGGATTTTCGGGATCCTGCAAGCTGAACAGTTCCAGTAATTTCCATCTAACCGCAGGTTATGTTATGTTATGTTATGTTATTTGAATTTATTGAGCGCACAGCTACTCGGAAGTGTCCCGGCGCTAACAACAAAAAAGGCGGCCAAACTACAGATATCCATCAAAACAGCAATGTCTTCAGGGATTTTCGAAACAAGAACGGATCACAAATAGCCCTCAAAGACAAGGGAAGAGAGTTCCAAGCAAGGCAGGCTCTGCGGGCAAACGAATTGCCTCCCAATCGAACGCGCTTAAATTTGGAGGTCTCCATAAGCAGCAGTGAGGATGACCTCAACTGTCTCCTAGGAATATAAAAGGAGAATCTGTCCTGCAGATACTTGGGGCCCAGACCGTAAAGGGCCTGTTGAACAATGGACAGCATTTTGAATTTGAGGCGAGATTCCACGGGAAGCCAATGCAGTGCCCGAAGTTGAGGCCGAGCGCTTTGCCAGGGGGACAGACCGCCCAGAAGTCTGGCTGCTGAATTTTGGACCACCTGCAGTTTCCTTACAAGGTAGCCCGGGCATCCTACCAGGAGGGCATTAGCGTAATCTAGGCGGGAGAGAAGCAGAGCACGCACCACCGTCTCTCTGTCCCTAACAGGGAGCAAGGGTAAAAACTTCTTGAGACTCCTAAGAAGCCCAAAACAGGTGCCCGCAAGTTTTTTTATGTGCGAGGCAAAGTTCAGGTTTTCGTCGAACCAAACACCAAGATTTTTAACGGCTCCATTGATCGCCGGGGGACAAGGAAAGCCCGAAGGCCAGAGTCTTGTTCTAAACTCAGAGGAAAAAGAGCCGAACAACAAGACTTCCGACTTATTCTCGTTGCATTTCAGCTGTGCATTGGCCAGCCACTGAAAGACAGAGGACAGACACTGATGAGGTCTAACCACCGAGTCGTCCGCCTTATTCCAAGTAAACAGCAGTTGGGTATCATCCGCGTAGGCCATCACTTTAGCCCCCAGAGACTCCGCCAGAAAGACCAGCGGAGTCATATAGATGTTAAAAAGCAGAGGGCTAAGTGACGACCCCTGCGGTACCCATGTGGTGACCCTCAAAGAGACCGAGGCACACGGGGGAAGCCAAACCTGCTGCATCCTGCCCTCCAAAAAAGAGCTAATCCAAAGTAGAGCTTTCCCAGAAACTCCGATGTCAGAGAGGCGGTCAAGGAGCATGGCGTGAGGCACCGTGTCGAACGCCGCCGAGAGATCAAGCAGAATTAATACTGCTTTCCCGCCGGCGTCCAGACACTCTCGGATGGACTCCGAAACCTCCAACAGAGCGGATTCGGTACTGTAGGAGGCACGGAATCCAGACTGCGCCGGATGGAAAACACCAGCCACCTCGACAAAATTAGTCAGTTGGAACGTGACCGCCTTCTCGCAAACTTTAGCCAAACTAGGCAGAAGCGAGATAGGTCGATAATTTTCTGGGAGCAAAGGATCAAGGGATGGCTTTTTAAGAAGTGGCAAAATTAAAGCATGTTTCCATGCCCTAGGCACATGTGCTTCCCTTAATGATTGGTTGACCAAAAAATTGACCTCAGTGTTGACGGTATCTGCCACATCCGAGAGTAATCTGGCAGCGCATGGATCATTCAGCGAGCCAGACTTGAGGGCTTTAAGAATTCTGAGGGAGCTGGACAAATCAATCGGACAGAACTCTGAGAAGTTGGTGATTGGAAAAGCCCTAGGCAGGGTGGAGACCTGCTCAGGACTAGCCGACTTCATTGAAGGCCGAAATGTCTCCTGAATGCTAATAATTTTGTCCTTGAAGAAAGATGCCAGAGTGTTACACCAGGTAACCGAGACAGGGGCCACAGCTGCCTGAGCACTAGGAGCTAGGAAACTCTGCACTATAGAAAAGATCTCTTTGGCGTTGTTATTAGCCCGTTCAATACGGGCAGCATAGTACAGGCCCTTGGCCTCCCTAATCGCTCTATAATAGAGTTTTTGTTTAGATCTGAGAAGCACTTTATCAGGGTGATGGTATCCACCAGAACGCCAAGACCTCTCTGCCGCTTTGCAGGTGTGCTTAAGACTCCTCAGCGAGGGAGTAAACCATGGCTTAGAGGGAGCCTCTCTTCTCAGCTTGGACAGCCCAGCTGTCGACACCGAAGCCACAGCACCTGAGATCCACTCATCGAATTGAGTGACATTAGTTTCTAGGTCTGAACCAAAGGTGGGCCGTAAGGCATCAAGTGCGAGGCTGAGATGAGTAGAAAGCACCTTCTTAGACAGGGGCAGGCGTTTACTGTTAGATGATTTCCAAGAGTCTTGTAATGCCCAGGAGAACAAACTGTTGACATCCCCCAGGAGAACAAACTTCGAAAACCTCAGAGCGCGCTCTGCTAATGCCTCGCCATAGGATGCTAGAAAGTTCACAGCAGAGACAGGGGGGCGATAAATCAGAGAGCCACCAAGAGTGAATTGGGCCGAAAGTTGGAGATTAAAATGCAAGGCCTCGCAATTGCCCCAGAGAGTAGAAATTTCACTCCGAAAAGTCCAATTGTCTCTATACCAGATGGCCAAGCCACCCCCTCTGCCCGAGCAGCGGTCCACCCGGTGAACTTTGAAACCCATGGGTGTGGCCATATGTACTATGGGATTAGAAGACGCATCAAGCCAAGTCTCGGTCACAAACAAGATATCCAGTTTGTTATCTATAATTAGGTCAAAAACATCCAAGTAGTGTTTTTTCACGGATCTCACACTAATGAGGCAGGCGCTGATGGTGGCGGAACATAAAGTAATATCCACTGAGCCAGGTGGAGTAAGCTCTGGCGAAAAGCGGAACGCACAACTACCACAGACAAAGTCTGATGAAGGGAGGACGGAGCAGACCTTGTCAATAGGGCACCGAGGTGGCTGTAGAGATTTGAGCCACTCAGCCGACAGGATAGCTGGGCCGAAGGACTCGGAGGTAAGACGGGCAGAGTGACATGCCCTATGCCCTGACAGTGCGCTGACGGGCGCAGACGGGCTTGCCTTAGGCGCGCCTTCGGCGTGCTGTCGCGCACCCGCTGCGCTCGTCCGCAGCGCTTCCTGTCAGGCATCCTACTTAAAGGGCGTGGCTGGGCCCGAGGGAACAGCGTGCATCAACTAGAGTGCTGACCGCGAAAAACGCGCGTCGCACTCAAGATGGCCGCTAGAATGCACAGAAAGCGTCCCCCTGACGAGATCCCAGTGTATGAGGTTTGTTTCCCAAATAATTCACACAAGGCAAATTCCCGCAATAAAATTTCAGCCCCCCAAAGTTTCCCTTAATAAGCAAAACGAACAATACAAAAAAGCTGAACAAAAACAGTTTTTAAAAGGAAGATCAGCAGAACGCAGCCTTATTGAAGCACCGCGCCGCCCGACTGGCCAGCTTAAAAGGGTTTGCCTGGGCCCGGGGGAATAGCGTGCATCAACTAGAGTGCTGACCGCGAAAAACGCGCGTCGCACTCAAGATGGCCGCTAGAATGCACAGAAAGCGTCCCCCTGACGAGATCCCAGTGTATGAGGTTTGTTTCCCAAATAATTCACACAAGGCAAATTCCCGCAATAAAATTTCAGCCCCCCAAAGTTTCCCTTAATAAGCAAAACGAACAATACAAAAAAGCTGAACAAAAACAGTTTTTAAAAGGAAGATCAGCAGAACGCAGCCTTATTGAAGCACCGCGCCGCCCGACTGGCCAGCTTAAAAGGGTTTGCCTGGGCCCGGGGGAATAGCGTGCATCAACTAGAGTGCTGACCGCGAAAAACGCGCGTCGCACTCAAGATGGCCGCTAGAATGCACAGAAAGCGTCCCCCTGACGAGATCCCAGTGTATGAGGTTTGTTTCCCAAATAATTCACACAAGGCAAATTCCCGCAATAAAATTTCAGCCCCCCAAAGTTTCCCTTAATAAGCAAACGAACAATACAAAAAAGCTGAACAAAAACAGTTTTTAAAAGGAAGATCAGCAGAACGCAGCCTTATTGAAGCACCGCGCCGCCCGACTGGCCAGCTTAAAAGGGTTTGCCTGGGCCCGGGGGAACAGCGTGCATCAACTAGAGTGCTGACCGTGAAAAACGCGCGTCGCACTCAAGATGGCCGCTAGAATGCACAGAAAGCGTCCCCCTGATGAGATCCCAGTGTATGAGGTTTGTTTCCCAAATAATTCACACAAGGCACACAGGTGAAGTGATAGCTTTCTTCAGGGGGGGCTAGTCCCCACAAGCCAGGGCTACAGGAACCAGGCAGGGCCACCTTCCCATAGCAGAGAGGGTGGCATCAGACTGAGGCGGAGTCTGGGGCATCTACTGGCTGAACAGCTTGCGTAATCCCCCATTAGAGGCGAGTGAAGCCCTGGCTTTTGCCTGGGAGCCAGGCCCCCGCAGGCCAGGACTACAGGCATTAGGCAGGACCACCTTCCCTAACTGGGGCAGTGTGGCTTCAGAATGAAAAGGAGTTTGGAGCTCCTGCACACTGAATAGCTCCAGTAATCCCCTGTGAGAGGCGGGCGAAGCCATGACTTTCACCTAGGAGGCCCGGTACCCACAGGCCAGAGCTGTCAGCCAAAAGGCAGAGCCTACTAGCCCTCCCGGGACGGGATGGCGCCCTACCTGCAAGGGTTTGCTAGATTTCAGGATGTCCACCAGTTTGCTTGTCAGCTTCGTGCTGGTAAAAATATCACTAGTGATGTTTGATTCCCGAGGCCGATCCAGCCAGTGGATAATTTGAATTACGTCCAGGCATATTGTGTTCGCAGGCCCAATGACCCTTTGTGGACAGGGAGGTGAAATCAGTCCAGGAAATTATATTCATATCATCCCCGTTTTTCAGCAGATGAGTGTATTGAATGAGTCTCATCTCTCCAGGAGGTTTTATGGAGGGAAAATACAAAAATTCCAGGCTAGATAGATGATAATTCATCCATCCATCTACCCCTAAAAGCAGTTCCTGGCATCAGAGTATTGAGAAAATTCCTTATGTCACAATGGCCAGGCCGGCACTGTCGCACAGTCGGTCCATGTGCCAGCTTCATGAACAAGGTCTTTGTTGCATCAGACTTTGTGGTTATTCTGAAATCTGTGCTTTTGCTCAATCAGAAGCCTCTCATGGAATCTCACTTAAGTAGCTTCACTCTAAATGACAAACTTGAGTCGGAGATGCAGTAGGACTGCAATGGAAATATATGCTTTATTTACATGTGAACTAGTAGAAAAGAGAGAGTGCTTTGGTATCTCTTAGGAGTGTAGGAGAGTAGGATCTGCTTCACATGTTTACCCCCACTTTTTGCAGGTGTTTCACTGTTTTTCGACTTTAGTCTGGCTGGGACCCTGCTATTCAGGGCCCCAGCCTAGCTGCTTACTCTCTAAATTGATTGCATGTACTTTAGGTACACCACCGATTGGATCCTGAGGTACCCTTGTGAGTCCCTAGTATATGGCATACTATGTACCCAGGGCATAGGTACCCCAGAGGCCTACCAGGGGCTGAAACATGTATTATGGCACCCCTGGAAAGCCACCCAAAATGACACCACAGGTCTGCTACTGCAGCCTGGGTAAGGTGGTGCATGCACCCCTTACTGAGGTATAGGTTCACTATACCTCACCTATCACTGCACATAGTAACCTATCAGTCACCCCTATGGCAGGCCTTATCAATCAGGGCAAAGGCAGGGTGCTTGGTTATATGTGAGAAGGTGCCCAGGCATGAGCTGAGCCCCTCTGCAGCCTTCGGAAACTCTTCTCCTGGGTTGTCAATGGTGCAGCCTGACCATATACTTTTAAGTGCATTATATCTTAAACGGTAAATGCTAACTTTGGACTGGCTGCATGGAAACATGTCGTGTTTGGTGTCAAACACCTTGGAATCATACCCCCACATCAGTTCTTGATGTGAGGATATGATCCCACCCTTCTAGAGGGAGAGAAATGGCAGTACTGGTATACCCGGTAGAAATCTAATAGAGCCCTGGCATCACAAAATGGATGCTGCAGCCACAGACACGGGTCTGGCCTCCTGCTGCTGACCGAAACTCCGGCAGGGGAGGCCTGGACAATAGCTTTCCTGTCACAGGGAGGTGTAACCACCTCCCAGACAGGTTTATGTGTATTGGGGCTGGGTGGGAGCACTCTCTGAGTGCTTTAAAGTCCTGCACTGGGGGCACATTTGGTGTCCCTGTGCATAGTCCAGCTCAAACCGATTCAGGGGCTTACAGCCCCTGCTCTGGCGCAAAACTGGACTTAGGAAATGGGTGTAGCCACCCCTCTTTCTAAACCCTCCCATAGGTGGGTCCCCAGAGCTAGTCCAACCCCTTCCTTAGGTATAAGTAAGGAACCTCTGTAACCAGAACTTTAGATAACCCTGGGCGAAACTCTGAAGCTGAATCCTGGAACTTCGACGCTCTACTAAAGACTAGAGGACTGAAGAAATCTCCCTTGGGGTCAATGAGTGACTCCCCTGCTTGGCAGGCACCAACAAAGCAATTTGCCAGTCTGCATTTCTGAAGCTCCCGCAGGACTCCGAAGTATTTGCAGCCCAGGGAGAGGGTTTCTAGACGTCCCAGAGGCCCACCCGAGTCCCCTGCAAAGCTGAGACCCACAGCCCTCGTGAGTAGCGTGGAACTGGAACTCCTGGTCACCGTGCACTTTTGCAAGTGTAGTGACTTCTTGAGGTTGCTTGAAGTCGTGCTTGGGGTTACTTGTAGCCCCCACCTCAAGCAGAAGATCCACTGAAGATTGTTGGCCAAGTCCCCCCGAGTGACCCATGGGCCACCATTTTGTGTTTCCTCTTGAGGTCCCTTCGCGATCCCTGGTCCGTTGACCGGTGGGTCCCTGTGAAGGTAAATTTGATTTTCCTTGGGCTTTTCTGGTTGCTCCAGATGTGCCCTGACTCCCAACCAAGTGGTGAGTCCCTCAGACTTTGCTGGTCTGCACCGAAGCATCTTTCTTTTTTCTGCATGGGTTGCTGTTGCCAAGGCTTGTTGTGTCCAATCCGGGCACCAACACTGCAGCACTCAACATGCTTTATGGGACAGCTCGAATCCAGCTCTTGGTTGTCCTCAACACCTCCTGGTCCTTGTGGCTGAAGAGTAAAGCTTCACCTGAAACACCCGACATCGGTGGGCATCCACCTATCGTCCTCCTGGTCACTGGCAAGTGACCCAGACTCTGCCCCCTCTGCATTCAGGTTCTTCTTATCTTTGATCCAGGCTTGGATCTCTTCGGACATTTCGCATCTTCCCGGCAGCAGCACTTCTTTGCCAGCTCCCATTGAAATCGACGACACGACCCGACACCATTTGACACCAATGCTCCCGGCTTCGCTGGGTGAGGTAACACGAATACTCCGGTGCTCCCGTGGGTGTTGACCCGGGAACTTCCCAAGTCCCAAAGGGTTTGGTCCTGACTCATTTCTAAGTGTCCCTAATCTTTAAAAATCTAACCGCGACTTTCCCCATAGAAGCTAACGGGAGCTCGCAGCTGTATTCTCACACTGCACACGGCCCCCGTGGGTCCCCTGTGTCACTACCTTGGGTGGTTCCTTGGGGTCCCAGCGATTCTACAGGCTCTAGGCCTTGTGTCTAGTTAAGTCGTGGTTCTTATACCACTATTTTAGTATATGGTTTGGCTCGCCCCTAGGGCCTGACATGTATTTGTGCTTATTACTGTCATATTTGAAGTGTAACTTATGTGTTTTGACCTCTAGCCTCATAAAGAGACTAGGAGGGTGTGTTTAGAAATAAATACATATATTTTATATATATACCTGGTGTGGTTGTCTTTCATTTAGCCATTCAAGAGATTATAGACGAGTAAAACAAGCTGCTTTAAATTCCTTCAAGACGTAGCCTGAAGGCTGCTCTCCATAGCTACCACTAGGATAGCTTTCACTAAAGGTTGTCTTTAACCTATAACCAATAAGGGTTTTTTTGGACTGGTACAGGGTGCCCACTATAAATAGTGGACATCA
This sequence comes from Triturus cristatus, assembly GCF_964204655.1. Classification (NCBI taxonomy): domain Eukaryota; kingdom Metazoa; phylum Chordata; class Amphibia; order Caudata; family Salamandridae; genus Triturus; species Triturus cristatus. The sequence continues at coordinate 1,390,275,202 of NC_140591.1, read as the reverse complement.
TATACCAGGCCAACTTCTCACAAGGATGACTCAACTACCAGGATGAATTAGGGATATTAGCATTTAATATAATTCAGTCATTGGTCCTTAATCAAGAATATTTAAAACAAGAAGCCATATGCAGAGTTCTAGTTGTCTAGATGGTATTTACAGATGGACTGAGACTAGGATACTGATAATATATAACCATGTTGCACTACATTCATGACCTCATTGGTCTTGTAACCACTAAATAACTATTTGTTGCCCTGAAGAAGGCCATGGAGGTATATGCTGAGCGAAACACATTTTGGCTGACATTCTTAAACTTTGTTCTGCACCCTTTGTGTGGATTCTTGTTTTAAAAATATATTTGATTAAGGACTCAGGTTATTTGATCCTGGTAACAGACTATTTTTTTGCATCTTCTCTGGTTGCTCCTATCTTGCTGTTCTTTGTTTTCACTTCCGGTTAGGACACTTTCAGGCTTCCTCGTGTAGTGCAAATATAAAAAAAAAATTCTAACTACACCACGAGGCAGGTGCATTTAATGTGATTACACAAGGGAGACTTCTGCCCCGTAAAATATGTTGTGCTGGAATTTAAAGGGGGTTTGGGTTTTTTTGTTCTTTACCAGTTATATAAGTGCTTGTTCACATGGTACATTTTCATTGCTTGATGCTTTCAGTGTGTAGCAGTCCCTGGATCACCCAACGAGGTCAAGTAACAGCAGAGTACGATGAGGTGCTATTTGAGATGGTCCAGGGTGAGATAAAGTATTTGGGGTGTGCGTGAAAAGCTGCAGGCCTCCCAGGAACACATTTATGAAAATGAGGATGAATGGGTATGTGTTTATAACGACGGGAGAATGCTTGAAAGGTGTCCTGGCCGAACACGTGCACTTCATTTACTACTATTTTTCTAGGAGTTTGACAGAGAAACCTGGAAAGAATGCAACTCGGTAACAAAGGTTGTTATTGGAAAACCCAAGTTCACCCTCTATGTGTATCAGACTATACCCCAGCTACGAGTTCGATTATCCCTATTTAAATCACCACCCAGAAGGCACACACGCACAACATGCCTGCAGCACATGCGGGAGTGGGAAGGCCTCCTCTCAGCCGCAGTATGTTTCTTTATCCGGTGCCTTCTGTCTTGTGCATTTTTAATGTGTTCTGTACAAGTACAGAGACAGTCACACTGCGTACCAGCTCTCTTTCCTGGAGAGAGCAGGGGCACTGCTATTAGAGGTGCAGGGGGTGGTGCTGATCCCCCAAAATAAACCTGCAGGAGGAGAATGAGCAATAAAGGGGCCTTTACATTTGCTTTTATAATGTTCCATTTGCTTTGCATTCAAAGACAGAGGTCAAATGTCAAGCAAAGTCTTTCTTCTAACATGGAGACTGCTCTTTCTTTCCTTTTCTCTAACTGCAGGTGAGGCAAATGTATAATGTGAGCCAAGGGGCAGACAGCGCACGAGGAAGGGCGATTGGATGTCAAAGGTTTTCTAACACAATAAAATGCAAATAGTTGCAAATAAACTATACAAATATTTCCTAATATGGCAGCAGCAAGTAAAGTAAAAATGAGATATGTTGTTTTTTAATTGTAACTATGAAGTATGATGGTAACAGAGATTTTAATAGGGTTAGTCAAACCTGACACTTTACTGGTGTGATGCACAAATGAAAATAAATGTACACTGAAACCCTATTTTCACACTTTGTTTGTGTGCCATATATGTTCCGCAGTAAAGCGGCATGTCTAATACACATTTAGTGACCATTTAAATGGAAAATATGCTGTTTGTAAATGGCAGTGCCCTACCACACCATGCTTTAGTCATACATGCTGGACCCGGTGCCTCGAAATACACCACTGCACACATAGTGCTCCCTGCCAATCTCCTGTTAAATGCTCATGGCTCACTTGCTACACCTGCTCTGTGTCAAGCTTTGATTTCTCACTATCTCGATGACTTCAGTGATGTGACATTGATGGTACCACCCCCTCTTGGAGCTGTTTCAGCACCAGTGGGCGAGAGCGTTCATGGATGGAGGTGTAAATGCAAACTCTCTTTTCATGACATATACTGACGGTACGGTTAGAGTCTCTGTGGCTAGCTGGAGGTCTGAGCTGCCTCCTCCTGTTTACACTTGATTGCTCCGAGCATTTATTAATGATTTGTTTTTATTGTTGTATGTTATTAAAAAGCACACTAAACAATTATTTTGGCTGATTTGTTTCAGAGAGGGTGGGCAGCGGGTGCATCTGTGTGGGTAAAAGATTTACGCTGTAGATGTGTTAAAACACATATGTGAACAAGTGGATTTTTTCACTTACATATGGATATGCATATCGTCCTTAGAAGCGAAAGTAAAACCAGGGCCCAGCTTTGTCTTCCACGACACTCCCAGCCCCACATCTCTGACCATAATGCATACTAGGGGCATAATTGACAAACTGCACTTTGTAGTATGTTTTGTAGCACTACAAAACATACTACAAAGTGTACATTTTGCCTATACTATATGTATGGAGTTCCTAACCCGACTGTGGAGTCTCCGCACACGGAAGTATAGATTTTAGTAGTAAACGTGAGAAGGAAGCAATGGAGTGGATGAGAAAAAGGGCACACTTACTACTAAAGGGGAAGGGATTAGGGAGGGGTAATTGGGATTTAGGAAGGGTCCAGGAGGAGTTTAGGGTGGGACCCCCCACCCACACAAGAGTCAGCCAATTGCTTATTTTGGGAGTTGAAACACGTAACTTGCTCTTTTATAGTAATTTTACATTCAAAGTTTGTGAATACCGAAAGCAGTAAGCTTAATACAAACCATAAACTTACTCAAAACGTGTACGTTACGTTTGTGAATCAGGCCCTAAGTCTATTTCACGACTCCCTCACCAACTCCACCCTGTCCGACACCACTCTCTGTCCATCACTAATGAACATCGATCTCGCACCATTCCAGGCATCCCTGGTCGTGCACGCTTTGTGGTGCCATATATTTCTGTACACCTGTGGAACTAGCTTGTAGGCCACAGGGGGTTTCTGGGCCTCAATTTTGTCAGTGCCTGTGGTGTCCTGGAGCCAAAGCTACTAATGGATACACAAATGAGCACCACATGCACTCATTCAACACTCTATCTCCAGGGTAGCACAGCAGTCTGATCCTAGGCTGACTCACAGACGTGGGGTAGGGTAAGAAACACAGATGACAATACGCCATAGAATAACATGTATTACATAAGAATCTAAGGAATGGTTTATACTGAGATAAGAAAAGCATGTTGTTCTACTTACTGCACAAAATGCACCTCTTGTAACACATATTATGATAGCTGCAGTTTAAATGGGGTATTCAGAAGTCTGTGGTTATCGTTAGTGTACTATTCTCAGCAATACTCTCCCTCTGCATCATTTGTTGCTAGGTCCTTTACCCCGCCTCAATGGTATTTCCCGTCAGCCTCCCTCCAGGTTAGTGAGGAGTGGACTGACCCAGTGCTTTAGTTAGGAATTGCCTCAATTGTGCTCGCCTTGTAGTTTCGTTACCATCTCAATGTAGTTAGTGCATGCAAGGACGTATTAGTGTCTGTGCTGGATCTGCGAAGCTCTTGTTGCATTTGCGTAGGCCGCACTTCTCATTTGCCAGCCCTTGTTTGTCAGTCAGAGGCCTGTTCTGCAAGGCAGAGCTCAGGAGTGGCTGTCGCAGCTGATGCAAAGATGCTGCTCATGGTCCACAGCTTTGTGAGGAGTCACCAGATCGTACTTGGGATTTGTGAAATAGCACACACGACGACAGACCGAGATTTCGGTTGTCAGTGGACAATATTGGAAGATACAAAAGTACGAATTTCTTCGCGAAGTATCGTGTGGGTTGGAATTGACACCCCATCTGAAACAGATTAGAACAAAAGACATTAGAGCCTTGAAAAAGTTGTGGGTTTGTATTCCCACTGTGGCGACGAAACACATGTTGGCTGGCTATGAACCTGTATGAATAAAAAAGAAACAGAGGAAAAGAATTAAAGAAACAAAGAACCTCATTGCTATGTTTGTTTTGTGATCAAGTGGACTTACATTTGCTACTGCTGTCATTTTCTGAAATTAAGAAACATGTGCTGGGGATTGCAATTTTGTGAGGAGTCGGGCTGACTCCTGGTGCGTCCCTGTAACCATTCAGTGATAACTCAGGCCCAAAAAAGGCCCCCAACAAAATGTGTTCAAATACCCCACCCCAGGGAGTTTGTGATGGGACCAGAGCCCATCATCAGAAGAGATCCCTGGGCTAGAATGATGATGTAGGTAAAAGAGAAGGCACTCTGATCTAAATCTGGCAACAGTATACGTGGCACTCGATGCTGCAGTTCAAGATGTTGGAGACATGGCCATGCATTTTGATCGGTGTGACATACGGGGGAGGAGGGTAAACACACCCGGCCTCTCATTCACATCTCTCCTACAGGTCAACAAAACCGAGAGTATGCCTCCAGCCTGTGGCAAGAGCCAGCCTGTTGGTAGTTTAGCAGGGACAGGACCTCAATGATACACCACAGCTCAAGGCAAGTAGCTCGCTCCTTTGTTTCTCACTCTATAGTCATTCCTGCACAGCTGCCTCTTCGAGGTCACTGGGCAGTGGGTTACTCTTATAGGTAGCTCCCATTCTAGGGACACCTCCAGAACCCCTTTATCAGACATGGTTGCCTCTTTCCAGCAGCTTCTCCTTGTAGGACTTCAGAAGAACTTCCGGATCTGTTCCAGCCCTGTTGAGGACACCGGCAGCAGGGATCTCAGCCCTAGTGTCTTTAAACATTCTCTAATACTCTGGTGTGGGATGCAGTTCTGTCTTGCTATTTCCTGGCACACTGACTTGGAGTATCTACCCCATAATTATTGTCAGCTGGCATTCTAGAATGAGTATTATCCCAGGCGTGGTCTGGTTCCAAGGGTGGTGTTGTCTGTTCTCACTATCTATTCAACCATGTGCTGCTGCTCTGTAGATTTGTCAGGGAGGAGGACTGAGCCGACAGGGGCATGCGAGACAATAGCACTGAAGATAATGTCCTTCTCCATCTGGCTACGGCACAAAAATGTCTGCAGTTCACCATAGAGAAGCAAAGGAGGAAAGGGTAGGGCTGTTTCTGCACATCAAAGGAGCATTTGTATCACTCCTTCCCACCACAAGAAGCCGGTCCACTTTCAAGAGCCTCCGGCCTGGTCATCCCTCTTGACTACTTTGAGTTTGCCACTTCAAAGGAGTTTTGGAATTTTCTAGAGTATTCCTACATTTCCTCACAATCTCCAATCACTCACTCCTCTTAACTCACTCACGCTCCTTCATTGACTCTCTTTCACTCAATGTCACTTATTCATACACACTCTGAAGCTCAGATTCTCACTCACTTTCACTCTCATTGACACTCTCAAACACAGTCACACATACTTTCACTCCATCTCATCCACTCTCAATCACTCGCAAACACATACGCATGTGCACAGAGAACCCACATTGTTTTGCTTACCTTTCTTCCCCAGCTGGCAACTCAGAGGCTCCATGGCAGCAGCAGAGGAAGAATCTAGCAGATGTACTGTGCTGCCTGAGGCATGCACTGCATGCTGTACATCTGCGAATTAAAATGGATTCTGCATGTGAGGGGATCATGGCTGAAGTATGCCCCTCACATGTGCTATCCAGACATCCACCTAGAGTACTATGTTTTTAAACAACACTCTGTAGATAAATCTCTGTTCAACCCCAAGCCCCCTCCTCCTCCTCCTATCATCAGGAACCTAGTGACAAGGCCGAGGGGTTGACCTGTGCACCAACTGAGTGCATGAAAACACCAAAGTCTTGTTTTCATGAACACTGCTACATTGAATAATGCACAGCATTAGAAGAGGCAACAGTCAGAGCGTAGGGCCTCACAGTTGGCGGGAGTGTGCCCTGAAGCCCCTGATAAGGAGCCCCCATTGAACTCTAGACAGGGTTTAGCCTTGATAGCCTTCATCAGTGATGGCACAGCGAATGCAGGTCCATGCAATACATGAAAAACTCAACGACGATGAGTTGAATGTTTTCAAGAGTCTCACCCGCGGGCAATTGTTCAGGGTCACAGTCCAGTCCATTATTTTTTAGGCCTAACAGTTCAGTCTGAAATGTTCATGTTTAAGCAGGACAAGCAGCATCCAACTCTCCATTTCAGGACGGAAAATAAAGCGAACATAGCAAATCTGTCAATTAGCACCTTGTTAAATTTCATTTGCTAATAAAACTTTTTGGGACTAAATGATCACAACCGTAGGGCCTTATTTAGAGTTTGGCAAAGCAGGAGCTCTGTCATATATTGGCACAGCCTAAACCACTACAAGGAAGAAAAGGCATACCTGCTGTCCCCAAATACAATACTTCAAACACAAAAGAAGTAAGTTGCCTATAACAATGTGATGAGGAAACCGCGGTAAGGTATAGAAACCTTAATGTTGTAAGTCATGTATAACCGAAGGGGGGTCTCTAGAAGGCCATCCTTAATGGAAGAGGATGCCTCACTGTTGGAAAACGAGGCAGCATCTGTGAGGCCTGCACAAATAACATGACTACATTTGTCCTTCACTGGGAACCAAACACCCAATTGTTGCGCCTGACTCTCAGAGGGTAGCGTTGCAGAGCAGTCTGAGGCTTGCTCAAGGGAGGTGGTGTGGGCTAGTAATCGCCATTTGCAGGTGCACAAAAATAACACTCAATAATTGATTGTCCAGTCTGTACTTTGCTTTATAAAAGTAAAAGTACATTTATTAAACACACACACTACTCAATACTATGCACCAATTTACAAATATACATAAGCTGTTGGAATTACTTTGTGACATTGCATAACATCTCTACCCCTCCCGCAAAGGGGGGGTGGGGTCTAGTACCACCACTCCCATGTATGCACATCAACTTGCCCCCAATGCAGATAGTTGAACATAACCTGGAGCGAGGGCCCTGCGCACTGGCACCATCCCAGTGGCGACCCACCCCATTACCTCAACAAGCATTAAAAAGGGGTAAACCTGCCTTGGTGACACATGACCCTGACTGAGCATCTCCTACTGAACATAAAGAATGCACCTCTATATCTTAAGGCTCGCAGTCTGGGGACTTCACCTAAGCGCAGCAGCAAGAATCCATGTTTACGCACACTTTAGAATGACAGTACTCATCACCTTGGTTGATCATTTGAATGCATTACAATCACAGCCCCTAAAGGCATCACAGATGAAATCACAGGATTGCGCATATACAGCCAGACACCTTAGCAGGACTGTCTGGCAACATAGCCCCACTTGGCTTATGACATCTCCTTACACATGTGACTTACAGTCCCTTCAAAAGGAGTACTCCTGGCAACTACACTTCTCCTGCAGTGCGCCTCTTCACTTTAAAAGGAATCACAGGAATCATGGGATTACGTAAATACAGCCAGACCCCCCAGCAGGAAGGTCCAGCAACATAACTCCATTTAGCTTAACATCACCTTACACAGGTACTTCACTTTACACATGTGACTTCCAGTCCACCTAAAAAGAAATAACCAATAGTAAATGCATTTCGGTGCAATTACACCACTTCGCCTCCAGGGGATGCCCTTCTCCAGACATCCCCAACTCAGCCCTTCACTCTATGATGCACTTCATAGTACATACTCAGCTGTAGAACATTAGTTCCAGCCTAGAAGGTGTTAAAGGCTGGCTGAGCCCTTGAGGGGTTATTCTTTCAGATGCCCTGTGAAACTTATGGGTGGACTGTTCTTCTTTATGCTGGGGAGACTGCGGTGCTCCTGCAGCCCCCCGCACCCATTTTCACACATGAGGGTGACCCCCTCCTCTGGGGGCCACCAGGCACCAAAATGGCGGATTTCTTCATGCTGGGGGGGGGGGGAGACTGCGCTCCTCCAGCAGCTCCCCAGCACCTTTTCACAAGTGAGGGTGACCCCCCTCCTCTGGGGGCCACAAAGCACCAAAACATCAGATTTCCAAATGCCTGGTGAGGCATTATGGTGCGCTTCATGCTCCTCTTTACCAGCCCCAGCCACTGGGAACACTCTCCTCCGCCCTCAGGGTCTCTGATTCAGCAGGGTGCTGTCTTCACTGGCTCCCTGAGCCAGCCTTTCACCTGGCTCTCCTCCGTGGCCTCTCTTCTCCCTGCCCAGAGGACACTGCTCCTGCGCACCGGTCCTGGGCTCTTCTTCTGGTGCTGTTAGGGTCCTGGGGGCAGTCAGGGGGTCTCTCCTTCCAACTGCCCATTGCGCCAGGCTCCAGCACCTTCAGCCTCAGCAGACCACACCCCAGAGAGCTTCTCTTCCTGTGCAAGCACTTTTTAAAAGTTGAGTAGGGGGCTGGCAGAAAGTCTCTGTTGGTCCTATCAAATAGCGACACATCACATCCCTGCCCCTGCTCCCTTCTTCTTGTCCAGCCTCTGGGCTTGTTCAAAATGGCGTCGTCCAGGGTTTCTGGCCACATGCCTCTGAAGCCTCTTCCCCCCCACTGCCTTCCCTCCTTGGTGTAGCCTGGTGCCTGGCACCCAGCGACAGCGGTTGATGGATTGGCCTGTAGCCCCACCCATCTTCTCTTCGTGGAGAGGAGGCCCTAGCTTGTGGAAGAAAGGTTATCAATCCATCCAGCCCTCAGCCTGGGTCTGGTCATGGCTGGCTCAGAGAAATATGACAGTTCTGGATCACCCAAAAGCAGTACAAATATGACTTTGGACTCTGCAGAATACTTATTTTCACATTCGCAACATCGGACTTAAGTGCATGTCTGGAATCTGTAGGCCTAACGGAAGTTCGTCTAGCCATGGGCCCCACATCCCCATAGGGGAATAATGAAGTGAAAAAACAGTAAAACACACTGACTTTCCCTGGCATGTTTCTTTTCAGTGTATAAAGCCTATTCCATGTCACCACCCAATACTGCATAAGTCCTGCCACATCATTCACTTTGTAGCTGCTCCTGGACTGCGCACGCTAGGAATCTCCCCTGCGCAGCCCCTACACGTGTGCACACGCATGTACACATGTGTCTGCATGTAACCAGCCTGGTGTCCCTTACTCCAGCTACTGCGCAGTGGCCTGGTCAAGCCAGGGGAACACCAGTAAAATCCCCATGCAGTCTCTTACATCCTGAGTTCACTGTGGGTGAGTCCCAACTTATGAGGCTCCCCCACAGTAAAAGCTCAACAATTAGGTGCTCAAAAAGCGAAAAATCCGGGCGGCCCATACTGTCAGAACCACCTTCTAACACACGCAGCGCCCAGCTGATTCCTACAGGGAAGAAGTAGCCACTCTACATGGGTACACTTCCCGTAGTCAGCGATACCTAGTTATAAGGGGTTCTGACCAGACCCCCCTTACTGACCAGTTATCCGCTTAGACCACCTACTCCTCCCATCCATGAAATGTCCATCCATGACAGGGATCCCAGACTACCCTAAGAACCCTCCGGGCTCTAGGTTAGATACCTCTAGGTCACTCATGGTCTACATGGACTCAGCCTAACTAGGCTCACCTTTGCCCTTGGGCATGCAACACTATGCCTACCACTTCTCCGGACAAGGGTCCAGTGCCTCAGCACCGATGCGGTCTTCTGGGATAGGTCTAAATCCCATCCCCTGGGTCACTAGCTGGTCTCCCTTCCAGAGTTTGTTCCAACCAGTACCCTCTCTCCGTTTGGTCCTTGCACCCCAAAGATGCAACCTCTCTGGACCCTCACCCTCAGCCTGCCCTGAGGTCATTCTGCTGCCACCACCCTTTCGGGATGACTGTCTTCCCTAAAGAAAGCACAGCCACTTGTGCTTCCCCACACAGAAAAGCACCCTTTGGCCACTGGCCTGGCTCCCTGATAGGACCTCAGACCGGCCTCACCACCACACTGGCAGTGCCAGGGAGGAACACTGAGGGTGCCTCTTCAGACATCCTACAGCTCATTCCCCCCGTCAGTAGCTCCACCCGGAAAATACCCGGGAACCTAGACCCCTTCCTTGTACTCCGCTGCGAGAACAGGGCCTATGTACCCTTTCCTCCGAGAGGTGCACTCTCCTCCCGGAGTACCCTTTGCGAGCCTGTGGGTCCCGAGTTAGCTAGACCCGGGCCCACCTCTCATGGCTCTCCCTGGTCTCCCTGCAGCGCCTTGGGAGACCGCCCAGGGACCTACAGGGTCCCTGGATGGCCTGCACCACCCCTTCTGAAGAGCAGGGTCCCTTCACTTAAGATAGGCCTCACCTGCCTTCAGGGTAGTACTACCACTCTCAGCCCGGGACCCTAAAGATCCCGGCTAAGCCTGCACCACCCCTTCGCGAAACACAGGGTCCCTTCACTTAAGATAGGCCCCACCCGTGTTCAGGGTGGTACTACCTGGCAGAAGTCCACCTCCTACCTCGAGCTAGAGGAACACCCCCATGCTCCTGGTCCTTGGGTCCAAGTCCCACAGGACCTACCTGACTGGTTACCGGCTAGGCATCGCCCCAGCCACCACTTCAGGTTCCCTCCACCAGCTCCTGGTCCTGGGGTTCAAGTTCCAGCGGACCTACCGGACTGGTCACCGGCCACCCGACCCTGACACCTCAGGGTCCACTGCTAACCCTTTCCCTGGAAACTAGGGAGCACATCGCCCCCACTCAGATCTCCACTGGGTCATTTACCTAGCCCACCTAGGGGCTACCACTACACACCATCACTAAAGAACTACCCTCCTTGGGGGCCACCCACTACCAGCGGCCACCCCTGGGTTGCTCACCTCCCCACCAGTTAACCTGGGGGACCTGCCGGACACTCAACTCTACCACACCCTCCTCCCACAGTGGGAAAAGCTTCTTGGGGAACCCCACCAAGGGAACCCCTAGGGTGCTACTACCCGGGGTAAAGAAACCTCCTGCCCCACCCTTCCAGTGGTTTTGGCCTGCGCCATTAGCAAGAAACTTCCAGTGGGGGAAGGATATCGGGGGCCCCTCCTGTGGAAACCCTCCCTGCCCTTAAAAATGCGGGAACCTCCCAGGACCCCTACTTCTCCTGTCCCCCTTGAAGGTCAATCCACCCCTACACCCCCACCTGTGATGTAGGTATCAGTTGCTGTCCCTATCTCTTGAGGAGACACCCTCCTCATGCAGGTGTAGTGTATGAAGTGTTAGGGTTCAAAGGCGTACAATATGGCTTAGAACATTTGTATGCAATCATTTCCTGGAAAGCAGCATCCCGCTAGCACATTATAATCAACATAGCGCAGTCATATCAATACAGCTTACATTTAAACCATAATAACTTCACATGACACATATGGGTGCGGGGCTTTCCTTTCCCATACCTTTAGTTCACATAACCAAAACTTTGAAACCTTCTCAGAGCCTTGTACTCTTCCATTTGCTCATTGCTGCATAGGTAATGTGTGGCAAAACTGGACTTATCAAATGCCATAAATGCACACCAGAATAGGATACTATATATCCCACCGCTGCCACCAATGTTGGAAAACGAGACAGCATCTGTGAGGCCTGCACAAATAACATGACTACATTTGTTCCTCACTGGGAACCAAACACCCAATTGCAGCGCCTGACTCTCAGAGGGTAGCAATGCAGAGCAGCCTGAGGCTTACTCAAGGGAGGTGGTGTGGGCTAGTAATCGCCATTTGCAGGTGCACAAAAATAACACTCAATAATTTATTGTCCAGTCTGTACTTTGCTTTATAAAAGTAAGAGTACATTTATTAAACACACACACTACTCAATACTATGCACCAATTAACAAATATACATAAGCTGTGACATTGCATAACATTTCCACCCCTCCCGCAAAGGGGGGGTGGGGTCTAGTACCACCACTCCCATGTATGCACATCAACTTGCCCCCAATGCAGATAGTTGAACATAACCTGGAGCGAGGGCCCTGCGCACTGGCACCATCCCAGTGGCGACCCACCCCATTACCTCAACAAGCATTAAAAAGGGGTAAACCTGCCTTGGTGACATATGACCCTGACTGAGCCTCTCCTACTGAACATAAAGTATGCACCTTTATATCTTAAGGGCTCGAAGTCTGGGGACTTCACCTAAGCGCAGCAGCAAGAATCCATGTTTACGCACACTTTAGAATGACAGTACTCATCACCTTGGTTGATCATTTGAATGCATTGCAATTACAGCCCCTAAAGGCATCACAGATGAAATCACAGGATTGCGCATATACAGCCAGACACCTTAGCAGGACTGTCTGACAACATAGCCCCACTTGGCTTATGACATCTCCTTCACATGTGACATACAGTCCCATCAAAAGAAGTACTCCTGGCAACTACACTTCTCCTGCAGTTCGCCTCTTTACTTTAAAAGGAATCACAGGTAAAAGCATGGGATTACGTAAATACAGCCAGACCCCCTAGCAGGAAGGTCCAGAAACATAACTCCATTTAGCTTAACATCACCTTACACAGGTACTTCACTTTACACATGTGACTTCCAGTCCACCTAAAAAGAATTAACCAATAGTAAATGCATTTCGGTGCAATTACACCACTTCACCTCCAGGGGATGCCCTTCTCCAGACATCCCCAACTCAGCCCTTCACTCCATGATGCACTTCATAGTACACCCTCAGCTGTAGAACATAAGTTCCAGCCTAGAAGGTGTTAAAGGCTGGCTGAGCCCTTGAGGGGTTATTCTTTCAGATGCCCCGTGAAACTTATGGGTGGACTGTCCTTCTTTATGCTGGGGGAGACTGCGGTGCTCCTGCAGCCCCCCTGCACCCCTTTTCACACATGAGGGTGACCCCCTCCTCTGGGGACCACAAAGCACCAAAACGGCAGATTTCCAATTGCCTGGCAAGGCATTATGGGGCGCTTCATGCTCCTCTTTACCAGCCCCAGCCACTGGGAACACTCTCCTCTGCCCTCAGGGTCTCTGATTCAGCAGGGTGCTGTCTTCACTGGCTCCCTGCGCCAGCCTTTCACCTGGCTCTCCTCCGTGGCCTCTCTTCTCCCTGCGCAGAGGACACTGCTCCTGCGCACCGGTCCTGGGCTCTTCTTCTGGTGCTGTTAGGGTCCTGGGGGCAGTCAGGGGGTCTCTCCTTCCAACTGCCCATTGCGCCAGGCTCCAGCACCTTCAGCCTCAGCAGACCACACCCCAGAGAGCTTCTCTTCCTGTGCAAGCACTTTTTAAAAGTTGAGTAGGGGGCTGGCAGGAAGTCTCTGTTGGTCCTATCAAACAGCGACACATCACGTTCCTGCCCCTGCTCCCTCCTTCTTGTCCAGCCTCTGGGCTTGTTCAAAATGGCGTTGTTCAGGGTTTCTGGCCACATGCCTCTGAAGCCTCCTGCCCCCCGCTGCCTTCCCTCCTTGGTGCAGCCTGGTGCCTGGCACCCAGCGACAGCGGTTGATCGATTGGCCTGTAGCCCCACCCATCTTCTCTTCGTGGAGAGGAGGCCCTAGCTTGTGGAAGAAAGGTTATCAATGCATCCAGCTGAGGTCAGCCCTCAGCCTGGGTCTGGTCATGGCTGGCTCAGAGAAATATGGCAGTTCTGGATGACCCAAAAGCAATACAAATATGACTTTGGACTCTGCAGAATACTTATTTTCACATTCGCTACATTGGACTTAAGTGCGTGTCTGGAATCTGTAGGCCTAACGGAAGTTCATCTAGCCATGGGCCCCACATCCCCATAGGGGAATAATGAAGTGAAAACACAGTAAAACACACTGACTTTCCCTGGCATGTTTCTTTTCAGTGTTTAAAGCCTATTCCATGTCACCACCCAATACTGCATAAGTCCTGCCACACCATTCACTTTGTCGCTGCTCCTGGGCTGCGCACGCTAGGAATCTCCCTTGCGCAGCCCGTACACGTGTGCACACGCATGTACACATGTATCTGCATGTAACCAGCCCGGTGTCCCTTACTCCAGCTGCTGCGCAGTGGCCTGGTCAAACCAGGGGAACACCAGTAAAATCCCCATGCAGTCTCTTACATCCTGAGTACACTGTGGGTGAGTCCCACTTATGAGGCTCCCCCACAGTAAAAGCTCAACAATTAGGTGCTCAAAAAGCGAAAAATCCGGGCGGCCGATAGTGTCAGAACCACCTTCTAACACTCAGGCACAAAATTGTGTCATGCTTCATCATAGGCATTCTCTCCCCACTCTGGTAAGATGGTACTACCAGGGCGGACTCGACCTCTGGGAAGACTTTGCGAAATGAGGGAGTTCATACATAAAACTTTACAGGACAAAGGCAGGATTCTGTTGAACTAAAAATACCTTGAGGTGCCTCGGTTATCACCTTTATTAGTGAGGACCTGAGGTACGTTAAAAACAAATCCGTCGATGGACCCTACAGAGAATAATGTCTCTGAGCCATCTTGTAGTAAACCAACATGTTTCTGCCCTCACAAAGAGCTAAACGGTATGTGGCATTCGTCAGGGTTATCGGATCCCTAAAGACACATTATCAGGTGTCCCCAATATCCCTACTTGCTAGTGTGGGGGGCATACACCTAAGGTGTGCCCAAGTGAATCACACCTGGAAAACGTCTTGAGCGCAAAACATCATGAACCCTAGGTTTTAGGGGGCACCAGAGACTCGGTCAAAAGGAGGGGTGGTGGCCTTCATAGTCACACATTCTTCAGAAGGACCGCCACTCTGAGGAACCTGCTGAGTCCGCTCCCTCCATGTTTGATATATTGGCAAAGCTCCAGAACCCACCAAACTGGCCATTTCTACCACCTCATTCAATGTTGTGGGAACCACTGGGTTTGAGATGATGAGGCCTCATCTGTATTCGCCATTGAGATTTCCAAGGATTTTCAATGATTTGACAGGGCGATCTGCCTGCCACATGACCACCAGGTCACTGTGGGGGTAGCATTGCCCTGTTCAGGGTGAGGCTTCTGCAATTGATTTTCCATTCCAGGATACTCCATGTAATTTTAGATAGGGAAAACAAACAATGGGACCAAGGTGCAGGGTGAAAAGTCTGTGTGTTTCAGTGTCATTGTTATTTTTATGAAACAAGCTCCTGATTTAGGCGTTTGTAAAAAATAACAAAAAGAATATTCTGAGTGGGCCAAACAAACATGGCACCTACGTGGCATTCATCTGTACCTTCATATTATCTTCTGCACCAGCAGATACACCCAAGTCACAAAGATCCGTGTCAGGCAGATGGAGATCTTCGAATACGCCTGGCAGTCTGCCATCAGGGTAAGAAAGGCAAGGTCATCTGCTGACCTTGAAGACTGATGGACCACCTAACAAATATTAACTGAGACCTTAGTAGTGCAGAGAACCTTTCACTGCTGCCTCATTCGAAACTCTATTGAGTGCTATCTAGCCTCCTTACAATGAACTTCTCCCTCTTTGGTGGCCCTGGCGGCATCTCTCCCCCACATCCCTCCATGATTAGGAAACCACTGCAATAGATCTCTGAATCATCCTCCCAGCCCAACAAGTATTGAATTTAGCTGGAAACCCTACTCTTCTCCATATTGATCACTACTGCTTCTCAAAGCTCAGTTCACACATGTTAAATATTCCAAACAGATTAAATAAAAGTCTGAGGGATTCACATTTTGGTCTTTTCAACTAAGCTGATGGCAAAGTCCACAAATGGTTTGCTTGCCACAGAAACTTTCATCTATAGACTGAGTTAAACAGACAAATTGTCATACTTTGTGACAGGTTTGGTACTTCCTGGTCCTCCTTGGAGAGGGTCTAGACACCCACTCAAAATGTTAGTGGCCCTTTGTGATGGCCTAGTCATGCAGCCAACTTAATGTTCTCCTCTCAGTTTTACCTGGTCCGTTGCCACTGACCTCCTACAGGATTGGTAAGTGCAAGAATTCTACAAATCCGATCTGTCAGTGTCTCAGGAACACTTAGTGTTTCACTTTGCAAATTCTGAAATCCTTGTAGCCTGCCCAGTCCTAGAAGGACCATCCAAAGCTGGGCCCTCCTGGGTAGCATCCTGTCTGGGTTAGTGTGCTGCAGCAAATGCTTCCCTTTGCAGCTTTCTGCATAAAGACATCAGCTCAACTAATTCATCCAGCTAGAAAATCCTGTGTTCAAGCAATCCTTAGGCCCTCCCTTCATCCTTACGTTCAACCACACAAATGCATTAAATGTACTGAGAACCAGCCACACCCAGGAAGTCAGCCTCCTATTGCTGCGCAATAATATAGCAGGTATCCCACCACCAGTGTTCTGTGTCAAAAGAGTAGAATGTGTGGGGAAACAAGGGCGTATGCATCCAGGTTCCCCTCATGAACGATGTACGATGTATCCCTAAGTGCTAAAGAAAAAGGCCGGGATAGGCATATCTTTAGCATTTGAAGCGTTAGAAAAACATGAACCGTTGCATGTGGATGGAGAAAGCTATAAACCTTTGACAAAATATGGAGTAAAATTGATTTAAATGGATTATTAAATCAAGAATGAAGTCTTCTAAGTACTGTAGGATGTCGCTGTGCGACTGGTAATAGGGCACAATTGCTCTCCACTTTCCTTGGATTCAGACGCATGTGCCAGTGGGGCAGGGCACTGACCAAATATGCACACAGGAGGTCTTTATTTATGCCTAAAGCAATCAAGAACATTTGAAAGAAAGGCGGTGTGCATTCTATCACTTACTTAGACAACACACATTCTACCACATTCGCCAATTAAGGAATTAAAGAACGGGAAAGGCGAACGTATGAAAGCAAAAGAGGAAACAGCCTGCCTTAAAACCTTCTAAAAGGGCCACAATTGGAGATGCCAGCATTGTTAGTCTTCAGGTAGGCAGCGGAACAGTGGTGCCACCAACCCTGGATCCTGACTAGCATTTCAAAGCGGAGCCAAGCCAGCTCCATCATCTGGTGATAACTGGAGCCTCCTACTTTTAGGTACTGAACTCCCGCAATTGCTAACACCTTGAGAAGTTATTGGTGTATCAAGACAGAGCTGGAACATATCTGCAACAAAAGGCATTGATGCTTAGTCGTGGGAGCAGGTTCAGCTTTCATACTATTCTGTGCCTTAGAAACAGGATATTGGGTGGTTACAGAAAGTTAATAATGAACCCAACATTTAGTAAAATTGATGTTCTAGCCAAACACTTTGCTGCCCCCAGGACTGCGACACCCTCCCCTTCGCTGTGGGAGTAGAAATCATTAGTATCTATGGCAATAAGGCATTCATGTTCTAAATGAAGTACATTGCAGATCTAGCAATCTAAATGCGCAGAGAGCTGCCATGTGTTACATTGTTTGCTGGGAGCGTTGCCATGGCAATGTTCTCTACTCCTGGAGAGCGGAGGCTGCAGTTATGTACTGAGAGCTTCCTGGTGTCAAGTTGAGGACATTGCCGCATCGAAGGTCACCCGACCAGCTCCAACCAGTGAAGTGAAGGGAAGAAACTGATCAGTTCAACAAGAAGCAGCTCAAAAGTTGTGGCTCTTGACCACTCAAACCTTAAACATCTGGACTTCAGGACAAGCCTAATGTGTCTCCAAAGTAGGCATCACAATGAGGGAGGACTGGCAAGGGCCTAGACCAGTGTATGTTTGGATACAACTTAAGAGCCCATAAAGTGTGTTGATAAGTAGCAGTGGAGAGTAATGTTGTGTCTTTAGAAGTATAGTCAAGGTTTGCAGTTGCTGTTTCTGAAAACTACAAGATCAAGCTGCCGACAAAGTAGAGATGAGCAAAGAAACCAGATAGGCTGCTCTATTTGGGGAAGGAGACGTGTAAGAAAGACCGTCTGTAACCCCTGAATGGGCCTGTTACAGAAGACAATGCATCAATGTTTATAAGACAGGTGCCTGCAAGTATTATGCAAAGCAACCAGGCACATGAATATGCATGAACATTACTGTACTTTCAGCCTGGTGTCCACCTCAGGTGAGTGCAATTGTAGCTGCTCTGTATAAGCAGTGGCACCCATCTCACCTTCTGTGTCCGCAAGGCCAGGAGATAGACAAGAAGGGCAGGCAGTTCCATGCAGCACCCTATGGTGTGGAACCGGTATTATTGCAGATATTTTTGATGTCACCATCAGTGTCAAAGAACTATTTAAGACCACTTTAAGAGTTCTCTTAACAGGTGCACCATTTTGGATGGATCAAGAGAGCTGCATACTAAAGAACGGCTAGCATATTGGGTGCTTGCCAGTGCTTAATTTTCAGAAGACTAAGTGTTGGTGTCCAAAACTCTGCAAAGAAGCCCTCGGCGGCCCTCTAGTGAAAGGCACATCACCCTTCCATTTCATCTTGCTGTGGAATGAATGGAAAAGGAAGCCTGGCTGGTCATAACTCTCTGTGGTTCTGCTTCTCAATTTCACGAGTGACAGACGATGCAGCTTCCTGGGTGGCAGTAGTCCTCTCCCTTATCTGGACCTGCTGGGATCCCGTGGGTGATGTAACAGGAACCTGAGACCCTGACAGATGGAATTGGTGTTTGGAGACAAGGGTCAGCCCCATCTGCAGGTAAGTGACCTTACCAGGGATCTCATAAGACATCTAATGAAGCTAGTCTTCATCTTAAACCCTTTCATTTCAGACCTCATTCTTTATCCTCAATAGACAGAATGTATTTCAGTTATATTGCACTAGAAAGGGCAGATATTTGGGTCAGCAAGTATAATTTCAACTATCAGGCTCAAAGAGTTCCCGACAGTGAACCACCTTCTCTTGTACTAAAATTGCATTTCTCGCTCTTTCTCATCAGGTTGAAGAGTGACTTTATCCACATCTAGAACTGTAACATTGTTAAGACCCACATTCAAGGGTTCTTCTGTAGAGGTGGATGACATGTCACATGGAAGCACAAAGGAGGTTCTTGGGCTTTGTTTTGGATTGTTTCATAGGATTAGATGATGATTTGGTGTATCAGACTATGGTTGTGAAGCATTCCGAGGGTGCTACAAGCTTGAAGCTGGTAAAGGTGGAATTGCCTTAGCTTCAGAAGACTTTCTCATCTCAGCCTTAAGCATTGGGTTTATTGAAATAATTCTGATCATCCTCTTGTTCTGCTACCTTTCAAGGAGGTTGCTATGCTCCAGTGAGATGGACAAGCTATCGGCTTGGCTTCTTGTTTGGGGAACTTGGCGAGCTGTTACACGAGCAAAATATAGATACAATGCAGAAGATGGACAGAGAAGGGTGCAGCTTTCGTGCCTAACTTCTACATTGGAATCTCTTAGCGCTTCTGCAGGTGGGTACAGACCATTGATTTTATATACTTTTCTTTCCTTTATGTCGGAATACAAGGGGTTCCGTCTAACGGCAAACGTTCCTGATACCCGACACATTTATTATTCAGCACCTTATTCTTTTTGCCATTTTTGGCTGCAGCCAAGGGAGTGCAAGTGCTTTCTTCAACTGCTTATTTAGGTAACTCACATAATGTTAATATAGTTCAGAACCACAGCCATCACTGCTAAAACCCTAACAGATGTCTACGGGTAGCCTGGCATTCCTCTCCGCCATCAGGTCGTAGGGAGTGAATACAGTACAATTATTTTATGTACAGCTTTAAGTATTCAGTCGTGTAGCTATGTGGTTGCTCCACTTGAGTTTCTGAAGCAGCTTTAGAGTACCCAGCATATCTAACAGAGCCCTTTTGAAGTGCTCTGCTAGACAAAATGGGTACTGGGTGAGGTCTGTGGATGTTATTGAATTCTTTGGCTCATCTTGATCCAAAATTCCCCCAATCAACCTGCTGTCGTAATCATAACCCTGGTTGGAGCGCAGTTTGGATGGCTCCTATTGAACACAAAAGCCTGTGGTGCTAGGCCACACCTTTAACATTGTGGTTTCTTACTGGTTTCTGCAAGAGACTGCAAGAACATATCTTGTGAAATAGTCAAAAATCACATGGCTGTTTCAGTTCTTATGCCATGGGGCTGCCGCCTATTGAATGCCGCTGCAGGCTGAATCAGGAGCTTACTGCTTTGCAGGTATTGCATCCCTGCAGTAATTTTGGACTGACTATTCATAACAATACAATGTGACCTCAGTTACTGAAGAACTTCTCCACGCCATGGTTTGATGGGACCACTATATCAGTCTTCAGACTAGGTTGAAGATATTGCCACTCACCAGTTGTCCATTTTCATCATAGAATGACTTGAGTATCATATATCAAAACTCATGATGCAGCACCGATCAGAACCCAGAAATGTGCAATCAGTCTGTGAGGACGACACAAGTCATTAGAAGGTCACGGTTAATGGATATCCTAGGAATCAAATTCACGGCAACGCTAGGATCCTTCTAGTTGGTGCAGGGGATTTCCTTACGGTGTACTTAACAATAGCACCTCTCTCTCTTTCTCTACATAAACATTAATATATATATATATATATATATATATATATATATATATATATATATATATATATATATATATATATATATATATATTTGTGTGTGTGTATATATGTGTATATATCAGAAAAACGATCTCTTCGACTCAACCTGAGGGACACAGCGGGAACACCAGAAAAGTCTATTTATTCAAGCAGTGGCATGGCACGTTTCGGTGAGTTTGCCTCTATCAAATGCCATCAACACCGGAAATTTGCACCAACCATCTTTTTAAATGTGCTGCCATTCTCCCATTGGTGGAAGCCCAGCTGGCCCAAGTTCGTTGGTAGAGCATTACTGCAGCCTTTGCTGACGAACTGCAGTTCCCAGCAAGCATTGTTTTTGAAAAACTGGGTAAGGGTCTCTTGTGGGCCCCACTTAATCTCATAATGAGCGCTGATGTTATTGCAAAACGTGGTTATGTGCAATTGTATAGATATATATATGTTCAGGAAACAAGTAAAAACCTGGCTCTTCAACCAATATGTCACTCGCTCCACTGCCTTTCCTTTTAGTCCACAGCGCCGAGACACCCAAGGGTATTTGCACGCTTTACAAGTTGCTTAAATAAATAAAATAAATATGTGTGTGTGTGTATATATTATCTACTGGCGGTCGCCAGTAGATAGTTATAGTTAGGACCATGTTTCCATAGGAAATCCGCAACATTCTATTTTGAATAACTTTGGCGCCGATTGACGAATCCTCGCGAAATTTTCAAAATAGGTGGGGCGCTCCGCTCAGCTCCTACCCTGAAAGTCTCGGGGGGATTCGTGAAGCGGGGGCTGAGAAAAAGGGGGGGTCCCAAAACGTGTTTTCCCCATGCATTTTTCCATAGGACCTTTAGTCCAAGCTACAGCCCGAACGGCTGAACAGAATTACTTGAAATTTGGCAGAGAGGTAGTCCTCAGGTCAGGGATGTGCCTTTTGCAGGTGTAAATCTGGTCAGTATTTCCTGAGAAAATAGCATTTAAATCAATATATATATCTATAGGCGCGCTCCGAGCTTACCGTACGCGCACGCTGCCGTTCGCGAGCTTAATTCTGATAGATTGTTACATGACTGTAAACATTCGAATCGGTCGAAATCAGGAAGTGTCGGCCGCCATTTTGTGTGTCTCACACTGATAAACAAAGGTGGAGAACGTGAGAAGGGGGCAACGAAGAGAGTTGCAGACCCCCTAGCGTTTGTCAGGGGGTCCAAGAAGGTCCCAAAAGTATGAAAAATACATTTTAATTTTTTTTTTAAAAATCGCGGGGTGCGCATACGGTAAGCTTACCGTACGCGCACGGCAGAAAAAAAACAATAAAAAAAATAGAAGTAAAAATCAAATTTAAGTGTTTAGATATTAGGGGGCTCTAAAAAGAGCCGTTGTGTTTATGAAGTGTTTTTTTTGTGGTACCTACAAGTAAGTACCGATGCAGAGTCTAAAGTTCAAGAGGAAGACTCTGTTGCCTTCATTAGTGAAATGTACACCGTCTCCTCTATAAATGCCTTGCATGTTGTAACGCAAGTTGTTGTGGTATATAGAACCCATACCATAGTCTCTGAGGAAAGCAGAAATAGATTTGTTGACGTGCTTTCTTGCTTTGTCAATCTGTGAACAAAATTGGTTGGACCAGTTCCACTTTTGCCTTTGGCATATATTAGAATATACAAAGGCAGATTGAGGAAAAAGCGACATTAATTGCCCAAAGGTGTCCTCAACAAGCATTTCCAGACCTACCCCAGTTAAAGTGCCTAGGTCATTTCCACCACAGTGCACAATAATAAGGTTAGGCTGTTGGAGGTGTAGAAAAGATTTCACCAAAGGCATTAATTGGTGCCACTTTAACCCTCTCTGACCAATCCATTTAATGTCTACATTTGGCAAAGCAAGGTCTCTCACCATGCCTCTTTTTTCTGCATACCTTTCACTCCAGAAGACGTAGCTGTGACCTACAATCCACACTGTGAACATCTTTCAAGGAGATCTGGATGCACTCAGGAGGTGTCTTTCAGTAGAATGGCAATATGAAATGAAAGACAGTTGTAAAATGGAGGCATACATATTTTTTTTTAATAAAAAGAACTCATTGGCTGATTCAAACCATTTTACAGTTAAAACTAGGCTGTATGTGTACATTTTTAGAAGCATGTTTTGTATTGGTTCAGAAAATTATAGTTACGAATTAGCATTTAAAAAACCTTGCAAATTCACTTAAAAAACCATAGGTTTCACACATGTTATAGTTAGCTGGACATTTCCCTCGTAAAAAAACAGTGAAATTCCCCCGTTATAGTTAGTGCAGGCAACTATAACTCACGCGACCGCAATCCTCTGCTGATGACGTCAGATATTACATCACTGATGACATATGTGTCTTTCTGAAAAATAAATATTTGTAATATATGTATAGCTAAAGATTAATGGAAGAAGACATGGGTAAATAAGTGTCTAAATACCGTGATGTAATATCTGACGTCATCAGCAGAGGATTGCGGTCGCGTGAGTTATAGTTGCCTGCACTAACTATAACGGGGGAATTTCATTGGTTTTTTACGAGGGAAATGTCCAGCTAACTATAACATGTGTGAAACCTATGGTTTTTTAAGTGAATATATATATATATATATATATATATATATATATATATATATATATATATATATATATATATATATATATATATATATATATATACATTACATCGTGGCCATCACCACTGTGCGGCTATAGTAAAGTCAGAATCTCAATGGGAAGAGTATTTTTAGTCTTGCTAATAACTTTGGTGCCATTTGACGAATCTTCATGAAATTCTAAAAAAAGGTTCATCCACCTCAGCTTCTTCCTGGAAAGTTTCGGGATGATCTGTCAAGCATGGCTGTGAAAAAGAGTGGTTCCAAAATGTTGATTTTATCATGTTAATTACCATAGGAAATTTGGGAAGTGATATAGGAAAAAATGCTGAAAGGAATTACACACAATTCGCCAGAATGTTAGAACTTTACTCAGAAAGCGTTCTTTTTGTGATTCTGTGTAAATTCGTTTGGCTGTTTCTGAGAAATTTGTATTTAAAAGGTACTTAGTTGGGCTTGAAAGAGTAAAAAAACAAGCATTGGCCTCTTTTTTTTCTTTCAGCCATTTTGTACAGCAGCCCGCTGTGATGTGCAATACATCAAAAAAACTGCAAGGGTGGAGCCAAGATGGCGACCGGGACGGCAGCGTAGGCTCCCGGCTCCGTGAACCTCCGCACCCCGCACAGATATCCTGCACGAGATCCTTAGCCTGCGCCATCTACCCGTGTTGGTGAACGCGAGCGGCAACCGGCCGTGTGACCCCGAAGTTTCTGGCAGCGGTACCGCCGGAGAAATGACCGTCTGAAGTTTGCGGCCTGTGCAGCCCCGGAGCCGGGACCTCGAGTGAACGCCGTGGCCGGGCGGCAGTGCAACAACAACGGCCTTTGGTGACTGGGTGGGGTCGGACTGCCGGAGTGGTGCGAATATCGGACCGCGCTTCGCCGTGGTCGCTCCTACCACTAAGCGTAGCTGAACGAGTGCGTGCCCGTGGTGGCAACTCCAAGACTCTCCGGTGATTGGTTCAGCCTTCGCCGGTGAGCTGCCCGGACGCCGCCCGTAACTTGTCCCGATTCTTGCGGGCTGCTCCCGGATTTTCGCGGGCGCTGGTCCGTGGTGGGGACGACTGTGGCCCGTGACCACACACCGGACACATTGTTTGCCTGCCCCCGGAACCCAGTTACCAGTGCCATAGAACCCGAAGCGCTTGTGTCTGAGCTCCGGCCCCGATCTGGGATGGACCTACCCAGCGGCCATTTTGGTATGCCAGAGTCCACCATCCTGTACACCGGGTTGCAGCAGGATTGGGAGGGTGCGACTCTGAGGAGCGTAGCGGAGCGAGCGCCGGGAGCTGTACTGGGGTACGGTGACCTTCTCGAGGCTCTCGGTGCCCTTCACTCCACCCTGATTCACGGAGCCTGGGTGTTGGGGAGCAAGCTCGATGGAGTGACATCAGCGTCGGAACAGTTGCCGCCTGCCTATCCCCAGGTACACTGGGACTTCTCACGCCGCGCACGGGGGGACAGTGTCGTGGCCGCCCCTGTGAATAGTGCACGCCTGGACTCTCCGGACAGTATATTAACGTGCGATCAGCTGGCTGTGGATTTGGTCTGTCCCGGAGGTTTCGGACCTGAGTGGGGGGTGGTGGCCTTGTCCCGTGCGCGGTCTCCGACGACCCAGGCAACGTCCAAGCAACGGTCGCCCGCCCTGGCTGATTCCGCCTTCCTGGGCCTGGTGTGCAGTGTAAATCCTGGCTCGGCATCGGGAAAGACGATCCTCCCTAGAGCTGACTGTGTCGATCTTCAGAGCCCTCTACCCTACCTGTGTGTGTCGCTTCCTGAGTTTTATTGGACACTTCTCTTCCTGGTAATATTGGACATGGCACTGGGACTGGGGGTATGCATGGGTGGGTTTGCAAAGAGTGGCCAAGGATGATGCTGACCCTTCCGAGGTGGTCACCTACTAGGCGGGCGGGCTCGGGAGTTGTGTGCTCTCACGGCATAACTGTTAGTGTAACAAGTGCGTAATGCTCCTTACTCCTCTTTGACAGGGTCGATTTTGTGTTCTTTATTGTTTGCTTTATGGGAAACCGTGTGGTGCGGGAGGGAGAAGCCGGGGGCGTGTTTTGCAGGCCCTCCTCCAGTTTATTAATACTCTCTCTACCCCCCCGTCTGGTGGGGGCTCTTTTCCCACTTCTTTTCTCTGTTTCTTCTATATTTCGGGTCTGGTTCCGGGGCGACAGGCACACTGCTGGGGGGGGGGGCCGTACTCATCTGCAGAGGTGCAGGGTGGGGGGTTGGGGTGGGGATCCTTTAGTCTTTCACCTCCTTTTTCTATGGCCTCCTTTTCTTCTCTTATTCTCCTTTGTCTTTTTCTGGGATCAGCATGGTAGTACTCCTTTGTTGTTAATCACTGCTGTTTCCGGAGTGCCATAATTTCCGTGGAGTTTCCTGGGTCTTGGGGCAGGGGGTTGCGGGCGCAAATGGCCGTGTCATTCCTCCACATCCTGAACTTCCTGTTTCAGCGCCATTGCTTAGATAGACTGCTGTGTATTGTTTACGTTCATCGTTCTGCCTGCCATTTTTCGCTGCTGGGAAACTGTTTGGCACCTGATCCTTCCATCCTTTTCTATTATAAAATGTAAACCTTGATTATCCTGGTCTCCTACCTGGGCTGTTCAGAGACTGAGAGAATGCTAGCGTCGAGATTTTGCTCCCCGAGGTACTGACTGTGATAGACCTGCTTTCTGTTATTCTGATTGTTTAGCGGCCGGCCCCGGGGGTTGTAGGCCCATACGTGTAATTGATTGAAATGTCAATAAAGGTTTTCAAAAAAAAACTGCAAGGGGGGCAAGCAACACCAGGGAGGTGCAGGGAAGGAAGTAGCAACAATGGACAATGGCAGGGAAGCAAAGCAACATAAGGGATGAGCAAGGAAGGAAGGTGGGACCAGCCACAATGGACAGAGGGAGGATAAAAGCAACACGAGGAAGATGGGGTCTTGCAGGGATTCTGCAAAGTCACTGAACTAGTCTTGGGATCGTAAAAACTTAGTAGGCAGGGATTGAGTCATCCGAACACCTGAGTAACCATGAGCCCGGACCGACTAGCTATAGTGTCTCACTTGCGCTCCTACTCACTCACAGAGGAACAAGTGATTAAACTCCCCAGAACACAACACTCCCAACCCTCTGAGGATTCGTGGTTGCAGGATACACCCTTTCGCTCTCACGCTCTTACTTGTCCACAATAGGTTCTGACCGAGACACGAGAAAATTTTTAAATGTTTATTTTAACTATCGTGATCTATTATATGCAGTATACGTGCCACAATAAATAAGAAAATGCCTAACACAAATGCGGTCTGCATAGTAAGTAGTCCAGAATCATGAATGGAGCTGTCATTGTATAAGGCAGGATAGCCTATCCTTCCTCCCCTTCTACAGAAGCAAAATGATTATATATCAGAAGATCTCTGGGTGTTGGCAGCAGACCCCGTATGTTAGCATGAACAGATGAAATATCTACATCTCAGGTGTTGTCACTATCTCTTCCATGGAAAGATCCCTCTCCAAGTGTTACCTATTCTGTGCATAGCTATATGACAAAAGTACGTGTTCCCAAACAAGATCTGCATTGGTGTGTTTGGTCTAGGTCCTAAGGCCTGACCAAAACAAAAAACGAGGAGCATTGTTATTTGACCTTGTCTACGGTGTGCAGACTAAATTCCAGGAAGGAACAAAATGCAAAAACAACAGCAGATTCTGTGTGAAAGTACAGTGTCGCACAAAGCAAAATACATTTCTATAGTAAGATGCGTAAAGCAGAGGACAGTCGGCAACGTGCTCATGCTAACACTGGGAAAACGACAATGGCCCTGCATGGGACATATGACAGGGGGAGTGAACACCAGCAACAACAGACAACAGAAAACAGGTAGTGGGAAGCAACACAGGGCATTGGGATAAGCAACTTGAAGGAGGTGTGAGGGAAGATGGAGGGAATAGAAACACAATGGACAGCAGGAGGAGGGCAGTAGAGAGGCAACATGAGGGAGGGGCTGGGTAAGGAGACAGACTACATAGGCACTCTTCTAGAGTGCATTTCAGAAATTTAAAAAAAGTACCTGCCGGAGCCTTTGCCCAGTGTAAGGATACTGGCAGCAGACAGGAAACTGTATTAGGACCATGCTCCATGGCAGGGACAAATGCTGGAAACACCTGGAGAAAGCAGGATAGAGCAGGAGGTGCTGACCAACCAGAAGCAGAGACAAGAGGGCCATGGAAGTCAACCAATAGCAATTAATGGGTGGGCTCCAAGCGTGTTTTAAGCTTTTTTTTATCCAATAAGGTTTGCCAACAGCATATGCATGCTGTCTCAAAACGGAGGGATGGGGAAACAATGGGGAGAAGCACATGGGCAAGCGCAAAAGAGAGGAGGGTCGGTATAGCAGTCGTTCAACACCGAGCAACACGGAGTGCTGGGTGAGAGAAGTACACGAGGGAGACAAAACAAAAGCACACACACTCGAAAAGACAAATGTACTGCTAGAAAAGCAAGCAGGGGGGCAGTGAGGGCAGCCAATCAAAGAGGTTGTAAAGAGGCAATGCTCCTTGGGAGGGGCAAACACAAGATTGACAAGCATAAACATGAAGCAGGAAAATTAAAGTGGCGTGGAAAGCCAACCAATGGTAAGTTATGGACGGGCTTCAAATCCCTCTATGTTCTTGGTAAGCCACAATATGCCTCAACAACAGATAGCACATGCACTATCTAGTAGGCTGGACCTGAAATTTAAAGACAGCCTTGTGCATGAGTGTGAACAGAAAACAGATGTCAATTCCACATTATGTATAGTCTCATCCTTATTAGTTGCCTAGACAACTGGGAATATATTTTATCAAGCTAAGAACTTATCACAAAAGTCAATTGCAATCTTAAATCAAACCCAAATGGTTGTATCCAATTTCATTTTTCATACGCAAATATTATTATGACTGCCAAAACATGTGCACATGACATATTGTGAACCTGAGTAGAGAAACTTATTACAGTCTTTTGCCAATCTGAGCTCTAATGCACCCCAACTTGTGATAGTGCTGGAGGACTGGCACACAAGCTGTTCTTCTTTTTCTTGGTTGGGAAGAGGTGCCCTTTTGCCAGTATGATAAGTAGCCAGTTGTTCTGGGCAAAGCTATGAACTTCTCTTTCAACCTACTGTGTGCTGAATGGGGTCAGACACCTACCTCAAACACACAAAAGGTGAAGGGAGCAAGGCTTGCAATTTGTCTAACAACTGGCACTCGCTCAGGTAGCATTCCAACCCATTGTTATTTTGCTTATCATGCCTACCCCACTCAGATTAGCCACTTGCACATCAGTTTTGACCCTTCTGAAATAGGAACAGGTCAATCGGAACAGGCAGTACGGCACCCACAAGGAGCAGGGTCAAGACTCATTTGCATAAGGCTGGGTCCAAACTGAGGTTATATGTTGGGCAAAAGAACGAGATGTTGTTATGCTCAATTGCCAGTGGTTACACATATTTCAAGCATTCCTCAAATCTCCTTTTGCGTTTGATGTAACAACTTAAGTGGCAAGGGTTTGCTTAGACTTGAGTCCCGTGCTCACTATGCCACTGGAACCAAGCTACACCCGACTGAAGAGCACCAATCAGGTTGAAACCGTTTTGCGTTGCTTGTGTGCCGATTCAGGGAGGATCTGGCCTCGCAGTTCGGGTTGGACTTTTCACATTAGGAGCAGAGTCAAGACTGATTTGCATATGGCTGGGACCAAATTGAGAAGGCTCGGTAGGCAAAAGAACGATAAGTTGGAATGCTACCCGAGCTATTGCTAGTGGTTAGAAATTGCCAGCATCCTCCCATCACATCACATTTTGTGTGCAAAGACACCTGCCTTTAACCCTCCTATAGACAGCAGAGTGTGGGTTTTAATTGTGCTCATGTCTCTCTCTCTCTCCTTAGTCAGACATGTCAAAATCCCTTGGGGCCAGAGTGGCAGTCTGAAGAGCAGAGATTGGTGACACATCCAGTGTGGGAACCTGCAGCTAAGTGACTCCACAATGGATCTGGCTTACTGAAATAAACAGAACAGGATATCTCAGTCATCACCAGAACTAAAAAGGCTTAACTACTCAAGCACAATAACAAAAGTAACCAGCATGGGCAAAGCTGAAAGGTCTGGCTTCCATGTTTAGTCATAAGTCCCATCAGTTGGCTTTGCAAAGCCACTTAGCATGCTAAGTTTGCATTTCTGCTGTGGCTCCACCGTAGGGGCAGGGGAGCAGTTGGACATGCTGGATCTTATTAGTGTGGTGTAGTAGCTGAATGTGGTTGCTAGTGGTGCGTGTGGGTTATTCCTCCAATGATAACCCAAAGGAAAGGCTTTTTGGTATTTATCGCAATTCATTTGTTTTGCTGTACAGTTAGCTGTATTACAGTGAAATAAAAGGGTTCATTTGAGTATACAATGCATGTATGAGTTTGCACCCACATGTTGTTTTGTGGTACCCATGCTTTTTTGCTTGTCGCAGATGGAAAACCTATTTTGCATGTAAACAACAGTAAAAAAGACATGCACGTGTATACCTAAAAAGTATAGCGATATTCTTAATGTTAATTTTAAACTATATTCAACATATTTATGTACTTTCAATATGCTTAGACAT
The DNA here is from genome assembly GCF_964204655.1 of Triturus cristatus. NCBI lineage: Eukaryota > Metazoa > Chordata > Amphibia > Caudata > Salamandridae > Triturus > Triturus cristatus. The sequence continues at coordinate 1,390,245,613 of NC_140591.1, read as the reverse complement.
GAGTCTTTTTCTGGATCATTATTGGTATGTGGACTAATGGTTGTTCTAAGTACCAAACCAGAAGGAACCATTGTTGTGTTAAAAAATACACTGAATAAGGGATTGCCCCGTTTACCGGGTTATGTGTCCGAAGATGTATGCGCCATGTGTTTTTTTCTGATATTCTGTTGCTTTAATACATCGTTCATTATGATGCACCATGAATAATAAACCAGCTGCACTTTCAGTGAATGTTGTCCCTTTCTTCTTTTATGGATGTACTGTGTATCAGACAGGGCTTAATTTGTAAAAAAAAAAAACCAAGTGCCAGGACTCTCGTCAGGAGGCCACTGCAGCTTGCTCCACACATTACCCCTGCCACTGCTACCAATGAAGGTAACAGCACAACTACTAACCATCACACTCCTACAAGTGCGGCAGGTCAGATTATTTTAGGCCCTCAAAGCTATAAGTATGGCTTGGGCATAAGGTAATAGTCATTTTCAATGTATATTGAATTAATAATTAACTGTTGCCGTGGTCATCTGGAAATTAGCCAGGTAGCGCCACCTTGTGGCAAACTGTCACAGGCTCTGGTGTGGACATTTAAGTGCCAGTGCAGAGCACCGTAAAACACTGGCTCAAATTAAGCACTGGTAGCAGAAGGTGGCCATATCAACTTATGTGTATAATGCATGCCCCTGATCACACTCAGGAAGTTTTCTACACTTCAGAAGCCTCTCCCCACATACTATAGCTCAGTAGGTCTGACAGGGAAGGGAATGTGTGTTATGTTTGTGAACATGGACCTTAGAAATCATTGGAGTGAGCATGTCACTGTATCTACTGTGGATTGATATGGAACAGACAGAGGCTAATAAATGCAGTGCTGTGGCTACAAACACACGTGCTGGGGTGCCTGACCACTACTAGTATCATGTTCTATTGCTGAATGTAGTTCATGGATGATATGAAGAAAGACTTTCTGTAAAGTAAGGTAAACCTTTGAAAAGAAAAGACCTGAGGGCTGAGGCAAAGGCAGAGAAACCTCACCTGTCACCAAAAGTCTGGCCAAGTAATACTGGTGCAGAAAAACCAGGAAGTGCACCCCTCTCCACATAGATTCTATATCCATCTTAGCCGTCTTAGCGTCCGCTCCAAATACGTTTTTGGAGCAGACGCTAAGACAGCTTTTTCTGCTACCATGCCACTTGAATCGTGATCACACACTTTACTTTTTGTGTCTCAAGACTTATTTGTTTGACATGTAATCTTGAAAGTGAACATACACCCTGAACTCATATTAGAGCCCTGAAGAAGTCCCTATTGGGACGAAACGCGTCGGCTAAATGGATTTTGAATATTGGATTTTAACAGCTTGATTTGTTCGTCATCTTCAATAAAGAATAAAGAGAGCAAGAACATAATGATTTGACAAATTCTTAAAATCATCGCTAACAATTTGTGTCCAACTGACTTTGAGTGGATATATAAACTATGTGTGTGGAATTCCTGCTTTTCTTACTAAGGTAAACCTTTGCTTGCATCATCTCTCACTTCTCCTGTACTAATTCTCAGCAGTTCATGGCCTCATGCATCCTACCACGAGGTGGGTTGCAGCCTTTGTGGCTGGTTGCAAAGCATTTTGGGAACCCTTTTACACTTTGACAATTATTGCACCCGGGTTCGAATAGCGCAGAATGTTTGATTTCATCCCTTACTTTTTGTGAATGTCAGCAAGATTGCACTTTTTGACTCACAATTTCAACAGACTATGGGCCAATCGCAATTTTGTGCAGTGTGCAAGTCGCTATGTGTCATACATGATTTTGTGTCGCGTATTTTTGTGCTGATTATGATGTTGTGCGGAAAGCCTCAACCCAACAGTCGAATTTCCCTAGACCGTGTCGGAACCAATACGCCCGACTCAATTGGAAACAATTCCGACCAACCCATTACGATGCTCGAGGTCGGAAGGGAAACCGTTCGGTCATTCTGAATCGGTTCCGACCAGCACTCGGAGAATCCGAGTCGGTTGGAGCCGATTCATACAGCTCTACAGACAGCGTTTCTGACCGACAGATTACGATGTCGGATTCTGACAACCTTTCCGGCTCGGACTGTCGGACACGAAAAGGCTGTCAGAAACTGACTTTGGGATCCCCTAACAGACCCCCCTTCATCCTGAGGCCTCCGGTTGGGGGCCGTGGGGGTAAGACAATGGGAGTAAAGGGGAAGTCAATGGTAGTTCTTCCGAACGATGTTCGGAAGCATCGTAATCAGTCGTGCAGAACCGCCGATTGCGAGTCGGTTGGAAACAAATCCAACAAGGAGTCAAGCGGTATGTTTCCGCACAACTTCGTATTCAGGCCCTTTGTTGTTAGTCACCGCTTACGATTTGGCTTTTTTGCTAAGGAATCCGCAGCACAAACATGCACTTGCATTGTGCTTCAGCCGCTTTTCATATACTCTTGTGTATTGAAAAATCACTTTTTTTTCCATCGTTTTGCGATTTTTAGTGCCTTTCTGCATTAGGCCATGAGTGGCTGCCCTAGTTTGCAGCTAATAATAGCTTGGAGTCCTCCATCCTTCATTCTTTTTATTGATTATTTAGTCATCCTAGTATATTCTTGGGAGCATCACGAAGAGGCCCTCATGAGCCTCAGCACTTAAAAAAACTATTTCTCAAGATTAATTCAGAAAAGCAATCCCCAAAATGGACTTAATAAAGAAACGCAAGACAGTGCCGGGACTTCGAGTGATGGACACACTCAATCATACACCCCTCTTTTTAGGTCTCGCCTAGCGTTGCAGCACGCATGCGTTGCTCGCTCTGCGAGGGCTATTGTGATCGATGAGATTTCAGAAGGGGACTTGAAGCCTCGCCCATCATTTTCATTGGCTGGCATCATCGTTTATGCTAAACGGTGGCCTGCCATTGAAAACGAGGCTTCTTTGTTTCCGACCTGTCTCCTTTTAGGATGGCCCATCCGGACTGGATCAATTGCTTCACCGCTGTCGTGAGGCTATTTCTTATCTTTAGGAGGCGTGTAGTTACGGATCAAGTTAGGCACGCACAACGCGCATGGTGCGCTTTCACTTTCCTAGTTTTACTTCCATTCGAAGCGTTTATAATTTTCAGCGTGGTGCTCTTCGGCCACGCATGTTTCTTTACTTAATTACTGTTCCTTTTCGGCACGGTACGCTTCGGCCATGCTTGTTACACCATGCGCTTACCTGCAGGAAGAGGGTATGCCAAGCGAGCGCTCCCTTAAGGTAGCTGAAAGAATACGCCTAACTTTCACTCATTGTGGTGAACACTGATTTGGCAGCGCGATCCAACACCACAGAACTGCCTGGTCACACTGATCCTACATCGCTATAAATCCTGGTTCTACACAGTCAACATGGCAGACACAAGAGCGCCTCTCACCCCGACTACGGATTTCTCTGTTTCAAAACCTATCTCCTTTCGCCCACATATGTTTATTTTGGTATGTTATTCTCCCCAGGATATTCCTATTTTCATGCTAAAACTCTGAGAGGCGGTGATGCAGGAGTATGGGGGGTGTGACGGGGCTGCATACGTAGGCCGTTTGTTTCCCGTGTCCAGGGTTGGGGATCTTGCTGGTTTGTATGGTGGGATGTTTTAGTAAAGTTGGGGGCGGAGAAGTCGGGGTCAGGGGGGGAGGTATGAGTCGCTAGTGCTACCAAGGCAGAGTTGAGGGGCGGAGAGAATACGTCACTTCCATAACAATGTTCGGGGGTTGTGTGATCTTCGTCTTTTTTTATTATTTAAACTCGCTTGTTAAATTTAGTTATGGTGAAATTAAGTGATCTGCACACAATCACAGGATGTTGAGCCTCCCGTGGAGACACACACTGTCCCCAGCTTCAAAGTCGGCCGCTGTCTCTGGTATGGCACATCCTCTTTCCTTGCATTCATCAATTGCCCCAGCCCCTCCTGCTTCGGAGTAGCACTACAGGCTGCATTTGGGCTAGTTTTGGTAGCGTCTGGGCTACCATGCAACAGCGGTCCCTGGTTGTAACAGAAGCGGAAGCCGAGTTCTACTGAGTGAGGACGAGTGAGCAGATTAACGTGCTGCTGCACCGGAGTGTGTGCACACGGATCGGACTGAGGGGAAAAAAGAAAAATGCTCCGTTTCTTTTTTATTTTTTTCGTGGGGTTGAGATGTGGAAGTGAGATGGGTATGATTTCCTTCCTCTTCTCCACTTTGGAGTACTCTGCCGCGCCTTTGTTTGAAAGGCGGGAACTGGCCTTTCTTTAAGATGCGGCACTGTCACGTAGTGCTTTATGTGAGAGAGCTGGAGGTAGGATTCCGCCTCTCAGGGAACTTTACTGAGTGTGGGCACGTTTCGAAGAGATGGGAATAGGATTTCATCATTTATGGGCTTTTGGGACGGTGCAGGCATTGAATGTATGACTTATAATTGAGGCAGTGTCTGAGCTCGCCTCGCAACATTGGCGCTTCAGGCTCAGATCAATTACATGCTCTATTAATAAAAAGCATATGTGGCAGCGATTGTAGGTGGGATTTTTTTATCGCCGTACCTAGTCATTCCTATGGCCTTACGGTCACACCTGCAGACTTTGAAATTGGGGGCCCGGGTTTGAGTCCTAGCGTTGGATCCCCATCCTGTGATTCTGGGCAAATCACTTAATAGCTGGATATCGGTACCTATGCAGGAAAGTTGCGATGATAGGATGAGCTGTTTTAGCCGCCTAGTAAAAACCTAGGTGTTCATAGCTACATTTTTTTCATTTGACTACATTTTTAGGTCTCGCCTGATCCAGCGCTTGCGCTGGTCTGGCCGAGACATTTTGTATACAGGCTTTTCAAAGTGCTGCCGTGGCCTAAAGCTTCAGTGCACGTGAACGTGCACGCGCGCAGCGCCATGTGTCTTTCCTCCGTAGTACGCGATCGTAATCTCGATCACTTTCACTTGTGTATGTTAATGCTTTTGTTATCGCGGCCGCGTCTGCTTCACTTTCGCGGCCGCGTGGCCAATGCTTGTTTCCATTTGAGCTTTAACCCTGAAATGGAATGAGTAAACACACAAAGAAGATTCCTAAAAAGTATTTGAGAGCATTCTAAATTATTTGTAACCGTTTATTAAATCCAACAGTGCGATACTTGCAGTACCACAACAGTGAGGGGCACCCTCACGTGTAATTTTGCATCGGACTCTAAATTTGGTCCTGCCGGCGTCTGAAGTGTAAACGACCGTGCTAAACCGTCCCACCATCAGCCCTCTCCCTCCCCCACCCCCGTTAACCTTCCCCAAAATTCAGTTGTGGGTCTGGTTTTGCCCCTGATGTAAAATAATCATCATTCATCACCATCCAGACAGAGGTCAGAGATGTACTTTTAAGTGATGGTATTACTGTGCTAGTTAGTGGCATTGAAACAGGAAAACTTCTATCTTTTGTCGTCACGAAAATATTGGCAATTATGACGTAGCCCACGACATCTAATTGTCTAAGAACTCCGTTGCTATGTAAGCGAAGCTGCAGTGCAGAGGTAAAGCCACTTGGGAGCAGACGGCAGATACGAGCTCAAAGCTCTCAAACGTCAGACCGCGCGCTACTTTTCTGCTTCTAACATACTTCTACGCGTTCCTCCTGCTTCTAATATGGCCGTCGCGTAGAAGAGTGTACACGCTCGGTCTAGTGTTTCAAGCGGCAATAGTTCCGGCTTCGGTTGCCATGACACCGCTGATAACAGAGTTGGGTTTCTCTCTCCCGCTTGAAGTGCAAAAAAACAACAACAAAAAAAGACTCCACCCCACAACTCCGAGCGAGGGATGCATCCCGGGGCAGAGGGGTAATGGGTGACCTTATGCACTCGATGGAGGTGAGCGCTGCCGGGAAATTTTTGATGACCCATATTTGGAGGAAGGAAGGGCTAGTCGTTTAGATTCCCTTAGGAACAGAGTGACTTACCTCTTCACCCCTAGGCTAGTTTCCTGGAAATTTCCCATGCTGCAAAAGTTACTGTATCAAACCGAGTTCACTGTCTCAGTTCCCAACCTCTTCTGCCCCTTTCCCTTTGCGGTCCTGCCATGCCCCCTTTACTATGCTGTCCTAATAACTATCCCGCCTTGCCCTGTTACCCACCCGCACCTGTAGTGCTCCCCATCATGTTTTCCTCATTGTCTTCCTCTCTTAAATCTTTTCACTCATATCTATTCTTCACATTATGCTAATGCGTATCCCTTTTATCGCACACCCCCTTCATTTTATTATCACACTTGTTCTCTTGTTACATTCTTTACTTATCTGTGCATTTTGTCATCCTCTTCCTCGCTATCCATATCCGTACACATTGCCTATTAGGATCACGGGCGGATCGCCACTGCTTGCAGCCTGGCCTCCAGATAATGGCGTGGCTCAGGGGAGGGGGATGCGACCACATTCCAGCCCTCGATATATTTTATTTGTTGGCCTTTGGGCTATCTTTGCACTTACAACTGGGGCATTTAAGTGCCGGCAAAGCCTAAGACATTTCCGGGAACTGCACCCGCTCCAGACGCACAGGAGTGTTTAGACCTCTTGTGTGTCATACTCTTATCACAATTGTACACAGCTGCCACCTGTGCCAACGCAGTTCTTTCTCAGAAAACGATGATTTTTACAAAGTGTAGAATGTCTCCTTATCTGACTCACATTGCTTTCCACTTTTGACTCGCCCTTAACTCTGCCACTCCATTCTCACACCTCTTCCTATTCCCCATCTCTTCCTTCCTTTGCTATTTTCTCTCTCCTCCTTTCTCCGCTATTCCATTTGTCTCTTTTACACTTCACTGTCATACGCACCCATATAGCGCCTTCATTCACTTTCTCCCTCTCCCTAATGCATTATGCCTACCCCGTCTACACTCTTTCATTCACCATCCATCCCTCCGTCCTTTCCCCTCCTACTTTCACTCAGTCATTCCATTCTTACTCCACCTTCATTCCCCTCCGTTTACTTTCGGTCCCGAGAGACTGTACTCTCCTCCCCGCCCTTCCATCATCCATGTGTTCTCCCTTCCTCTAGTCTCCTCCTTCTCTTTGTCATCTTACCCTTTCCTCTCACTTGTTTTGGAGTAAATGTAGTTAGTGGGATTGGTGTTACAATAAAATGTTGGGCCACCTTCAAACTGTTAAACTTTAGAGTTATCTTGATAGATTGATAGTTACAATTACAAAAAAACAACGTTTAAAACATTTCTCACGATTTTGCCAACCTGTGTTACCGATATTAATTAGTAAATGAGCACTTTTCTGACTTTCTGACACCCCTTTAAATGTGACTTCTGTTGGTGGATCTACACAAAGGTGAAAATGGCAACAGCAACCTAAACATGCGAACTGTCTCCCAACTTTAATGTTATCTTGACAAATGCAGTCCAAATTATAGGTACGTTATAATAAATCTGTGTGTGCGGCCTGCACACGTTCCTGGGTGTGGTCTGACCAAGATGTGCACTGCAGAAATCCGTACAAAATCACACAACACTGTACAATACTGGCTAATACAATCCAGAACTCTACGGTAACGTACCCAGCCCATCTGCGTATTGACCTAAAATTATGCTCTACTCGCAGAATGTAAACAGAGGCCCATAGGTCTCCCATATACAGAGCACCTGGGATTAGGAGGGGGGAGAAGAGGAATAGTCTAAATTATACAGCAAGGTTGGATAAATTATGTGGCAACAAAAGGCAAATTATGCGGCATCATGCAGCACTGCGTAGCCGTCAGTACCGGAAGAAGGCATCTGCTCACAGCTGCTGGTTGCCACGGAGTCAGATTTCCCTTTAATGGGTAAATAGAAATGCTTGTTGTACAATGCAATAGGTCTTGCATTTACGCAACGTTCAGCTATTGGCATTGTAAATGACAACGCCTTTTATGTTTTGGTTTTTAAAACAGAAATAAAAGGCACTGTCATTTACAATGCCAATAGTTCAAAGTTGTGTAAATGCGAGACCTATTGCATTGCAAATGCTTGTTTCATTTGCTCCCTGCCCCATGCATGCAGAGTCATCGAGTAGGTCACTGAGGAAGTGCGCTTTCATGACACGAAGCAGATGGCTTCAGAGGATTCTTTTCAAAGGGGCCGTCCCGGCTTTTAGCAGACAATGGCTCCCAACATAAAAACTTTGCATAGCATGTCAAGAGCATTAATCTACCTGTAACTTCCCCATTCTACAGTCATTCGTCTGTTATTTGATGTATTTTACCTTATTAGTTAATTGGTTCAGGAGGAAAAATATGAAAACGTCACCAAGAAAGGAAAAATAGGCAGAGAGAATTATATTAATAAATATAATTCTCTCTGCCTATTTTTCCTTCCCTGATGACGTTTTCACATGTTTTTCCTGAGCCAATTAACTGATAAAGTAAAACCTATTCATGGCCGAAAACCCTGTCACGTTGAATGAATCACGTCTCCCTCATCTCCCCTCTCTATGGTCCTCATGTCTCCCTCAACCCCTCCCTTTCTCCCGTTCTAGCTCTTCTCCTGTTTCTCCATCAACAATTCTTTAATCTCTAAACCTTCCTTCCCCTCATCTTACCTCCCTCCCAGATGTGTGTCCCCTACCCATATCTCTTACTGTTGCATCCATGTCTCACTCAGCCCTTCTCTTTGTCCTCATCCTTCCTGTCTCGCACACCCTGCATTTTGTTATGCCCACTCTCTACTTTATCCCACCTATCATTTCCCATTACCACCTGGTGCACCTCTCCCCCTCTCTATCTCCCTCTCCTTCTATTCCTCCATCATATCTCCCTCACTGCCTCTCCCTGTTACTTTCCTTTGCACTGTTTCTCTGCCATTACTACCCTCTGTGACAGACTCAGCAGCAGTAGGGTACAGCGCGCTCTCTCTCTCCCTGACACAGGTGTAAGAGGGCCCATGCTACTACCGGTGCAGGGTTAAAATAAGGGCCAAAAGTAAAGAGTGCCATGTCACGGCATCAGTTTACAAAGAAAGCAAAAAAAAGAGAAAATTCCAAAACAAGCATTTGCAATGCAAAAGGTCTCGCATTTGCGAGAGTTTGAGCTTTTGTCATTGTAAATAACAATGCCTTTTAGTTATGTGTTTTGTTTTGTTACGCACTTTGGACTTCAGGTTTTCTGAACACATAAATAAAGGCATTGTCATTTACAATGTCAATAGCTCAAATCGTCATGAATGCGAGACCTATTGCACTGTAAATGCTTGTTTTCCTGCTTTTCCGGATCTGTGGTTGGTAAAAATACGTACATTACTTTTATTTCTAGAATGCTCCTCATGCTTTTGTAAACGTGTTCTCTAATATTATAAGTAAAATTTCCGTTCTCCTGTTTTACAGAATTCTGTATCTCTGGATTGAGCATCAGTCAAGGGTTTCATAAAGTTTCCATTTACAGCGACTATTGGTTTGTCATCTGTTTGCAATCAATTAGCTGGTATGTGTTTAACATGAGGAGTTCCTCCATAGAATACATCTATTTACATATTTGCTTTTTGTTTTTATGTCTGTGTTTTGACAGGGCAGCTGTGGGACAAACTTGTAGCTCACAATATACAGAATGGGCTTTGGGTCAGCCCTCTTTTTTAATCTTTTTATTAGCATTTAGAAATTTAGAATAACGTGTTATCCGGCACACGAACCATGTTTATTACCATTTACCTACATAGGCCGGAATCCACAATGTTCCCCATAAATAGTACTTTAGGATTCCAGTAAATATTTAGGTCTCGCCTGGTGCTGCAGTGCAAAGCGTTGCTCGCTGGGCGAGACATTTTGTAGGAGAGCAGATTTGAGAAGGGGATTTGAAGCTTCACCCCTCATTTTCATTGGCTGGCATCACATTTATGCTAAACGGCGGCCTGCCATTGGAAATGAGGGTTTTTGGGTGACGCCCTTTCGCCTTTTTGTCTGGCCGATCCAGACTGTCTCGTCTGCTTTGCTGCTGTTGCAAAGCACTTACTTATCTTAATGAGTAAAAACAGATGGCGAGCGCTTGTTCCAGGGGCATCTGATGTAGACGGAAGTACCTCAGTGAGGATTTTAATACTAACAACCTAAGAATAGTGAAATAATTACCAGTAATAACACAAGGAGAACGCCGATAATGTCACTCCTATGCATATACAAACATGAATGTAGAAAGAAACAGAATGAGAGAATGTTGAGGACACGAAATGCACTATACAAAGCACTTATGTAGGCGCTAAACTTGTGCATATACACATATACTTATGCACATGTACATCACGTTATATTACATCCTATTTTAACACATAAAATTGTGTTACAAATAACTGCTGGGCTGTGAGTGAGGCTTTCCGTTGCCTTGTGGTACTCGGAACACCAAGTCACAGTAGTGTTGTCCACTCCTCAGCGGTGATTGCGGCCTCACAGGTGACCCTCGACGCTAGCTCGCCCTTAGACTCGCACAGACTGCCCTTGTTAATCCGTCCATCCGGCCACGGCGGTGCCTCTTGCAAGCAGACACCAGAGTGAAGTAACACCGGCCTCGGCGCAGTGTCTCGGCTCGAGAGGGCGAGCTGGCCAGAGCCCAGTTCTGACGTGACCTCCCTGGCAGGCAGCAGATCCCCAGCTCCCCCGGCGGAGTGTGCTGCCGTTCAGGCCGATCAATAGACGATGGACGTCGGTAATGCGGTGAGGCTCTGCATGCTCGCTGTGGCCGATCGCTGCCACCATGCATTGCAGGATCAGCGCTGGGATTCAAGGGTGGCCATCCCTGCCGCACATAAACCATGTAAATTCATATAGGATTTTTGTAAACCACCCAGATACCCACTGCAATGTTGGTCTGGTGAAAAAAAACGTTCATAAGTCAGACTTTAAAGCACTGGAAATACTGTTTCAGTGTCCTGCGAGACCAGACCTTTACAATGTATATGTTTAAAACATTAGTGCATTATTGGGGGGGGGCAGTTTGGTGTTCGGCTCGGAGCAGCCTGCCACCTGACAAGTAAGTGTGCAATTGCTAAATTAAGCTTAACACAAACCATGTTGGTGCATGGCTGATCAGCCGTGCAGTTTGAACCCTTGACTTCTAGTCGTTACACCGGCAGGTGATACTTCTTATGCTGCGAGTCCGGCGATACTAGGGTGCACAGTGGGTGGAACTATTAATATGTAGCACTGCGTTTGTACCCCCACCCTCCTTCACAAACACACCCAATACAATCTGGCAACAAAGTAATATTGTTTAAAGCAAACAGTGACCCTATTTATAGCACCCACCAGAGCATACATGGTCTATCGACGCTTGAACTCGGCACGCGTTTCATCGACCTTTGAGGGATGAAAGGCTGAGCGTGCCTTGTTTGATTGCGAGGCAGCGACCTAAAGATCTCAGTGCGCAAAGCTGTCTGTGGCAGTGGGACCTTTCTAGCAAAAAACAGTCGTTGCTCGTCCAAGCAATACCTCTTACCACCCGCTCCTCTAAGTTCCCTCCAAATACAAGGACCTCTTTACAGAAAAAGTTAAATGCAAATGAGTTGGCACTGTTTTTTTTACCACCTGAAATGTTTTATCAAATGCCACAAACGCTGTCAGTGCTTTCGAACAGCTCACACGCACATTTATTATTCCATGGAAAGTAACAACATTGTGATATTTTGCCCAGACATTGTAAAGAACTGCACACATTGTTAGCACAATGTTAACACACTGTAATACACGTGCTATTCCAGCATGCTCTTCATACTACGGCCCCTCGACAAAATACTTACAAAAATAATGGCAGTGAATTTTACAGTTAACTGTCCCGGTACAATTCGGTTGGATATTTCCCCCTCGAGCCCACCTCTGCCTCCCCCAAATACACCTCTGAAAAACGCTACTTCCCCCTGTGTGTGTTGTGTTGAACTGGGGATAGTTAAATCAATAGATGAAATACGGGGCAATTGTTAAAAATTCTGAAAATCCGCGTCACTCTGACTCCCAGGGCAGCTAGAGGAACAAGCATTAAAAATGCAATAGGTCGCGCCTTTCATTAAGTTAAAGCCATTTGCTTTGCTATACAATACCATTAGCAAAGCAAATGGCTTTAACTTAATCAAAGGCGAGACCTATTGCATTTTCAATGCTTGTCTTATCTTACATGACCTGTTTACCATTTTCTCATCCATGCTGCTCTTCCGTATACCCTCGATACTGGAAGCACGCCTCCCTTTCGATGTTTTTGGGGTCCGGGTCTGGACTCTTTACTTTTTTTCTTTACTTTCTTTCGCATTATTTCAATGCATACAATTACAGACAAACATGAATTAAAATATATTATATCCATTAAAATCCCTCTAAAAACATACATCGTCTCAAAAGAAATTAGTTCTTACATTCATATGTTTAAAATGACGACCAGAATAACGAGAGTATTAAAACATCTGGAGCGATAAACATCTGCGCTTAGCCACCGCCCATAAGAAAGATGCTAAAGCATAACGTACAAAGGGATCTGCCAGCTGTTGAATAAAGTGCTGTGTAGGTCCACATTGGACAAAATTATATTTATAGCGACTAAAAAAGGTTTTCATTTGGAGACCATAAAATGTGCAAAAATAAAATATGTAAAAGTGATTGAGCTGCTCTCCCGTCACAGGGACATGTCGGTAAGGCATTCACCGAATGGGTACTAGCCGGAAAGCCAAACATTAGAGGAATATAATTGAGTCGAAACCTAATCAAGATGTACCGGTGCTGAGAGTTCTGTACAAATGACAAATATGATTGTAGTACAACTATTATTGGTGAAAGCAAGCTAGAAGCAATTACTGTGAATGTTTTATTCCTTTCCCATCTGTCCCCCGTGGCTTTTGCTTAGAAGATCTTTTTTAATTTAGTTTTTAGGAAATTAGCACATAGCCTTGGAGCATGGGTACTCACAAACTTTATCTCGGGGCCAAATTTACAGTGTGGTTTGTGGCCGTGGGCTGCACCCGTGGGGGGTGGAGTCAGTGGGGGCAGGGCTAGAGGGGGCGGGGCTAGAGGGGGAAATGTGCGGTAGCCCCAAAAAGTATACAGAGCAGCAGAAAGAGGCAAAAGTAGGTTGCGAAAGAAAGGTAGTGAGGTAGGTTACACTGCATATGCTTATTTTAATCCGTTTTAAGCATGTAAAGCACAAACAGTTATCAGTTCTTGGACTGCATTTCATAATACTTGAGTGAAAATATGGGCAATTTAGGGTTCTTTACTAAAATATTTTATGCTCGGAGTTTCAGCACGAAAATGCCACAGTTTATGTTCTACAAAGGCATCAGGGTTCGTCTGCAGCAAGGGTTTTTTAGTCGACATCTGAATGGCGCATAGTTTGATGAAGAGGGGTTTAGTATTGGGTGAGCAGGATGGCTGTATTCTATGTAGAGAACTGCAGTGTTATCAAAAAACATATTCAAAAGAAAGAGACGTGGAAATGAATCCTCCTTCGGTAAACTGAAGCTAACTTTAACCTTTTCCACTTTGTTCGGTAAGCTTCTTCTGTGTGCAGTTTATTTATGCCAGTGTTTTAACCATCCGAGATGTCCCGTCTCTGTGCCTCCCGGAAGTGCCTGTATTTCTATGCTTTTCCTGAAGCTGGGAGGAGAGGCTTAGAAATGCCCCCAAATATTCGAGGCGAGAATTATTTACTATTCTAACTCCAGGCCTTACATACTTAGGGAAAGTGTATGAACATTACTTATTTTCGGCAAACGGGGAGATTACAAAAACATTAATGTCAGTGCGCGTGCATCAAATACTAGGGCACTGACAAACGGGGAGCTAAACAAAAGGAGATCCTGGGCAGGCAAGTTCCCGTTCTGTTGGTGAAAGCCTTATTTCAATCTCTTCCTGTCTCAGCACGAAGCATTTTGCTTAAAGTCGTGACGTAAAAAGGTGTTTAGTGAGGCCGTTAAAACTTGGCATTGTTAAACGTACCTGCAGGTAAAGTGACCCTGAAGATTCTCAGGGTGATTACAGGCTGCAGTGAAGAGTCTGCGGGCTGCGAGGACATCGTCACCACAGACACAGGAATGTCCCCAAAAGGTCCTTTAAAAGTCAGCTGTAACAAGCATTTTCAATGCAATAGGTCTCGCATTTTCTAGAGTTTGAGCTATTGGCATTGTAAATGACAATGCCTTTTATTTACTTGTTGATTTTTAAAACATAAATAAAATGCATTATTATGTACAATGCCAATAGCTTAAACTCTCACAAATGCGAGACCTATTGCGTTGCAAATGCTTGTTTAAACGAGTTTCTGTGTGCGCCACCGAGAATAGCGCAACTTTAGTCACGTTGGCACTCGACACAGGAAGCGGCGCTAACATGGTTTTGGAACTGTCCAGTGCTCCTGATCCAATGTTACTGCCCTCTCCGCCCATCTTATAGATGTAAACTAAGAAATCTACTGCCAGTAGATGGGAGGAGGTGGAGGCGGGTAGGCGCCCGAGGGAACGTCACCAGGAGCTGCTGGCATAGTAGGCACAATCCGGCTAGAATACAAAAACAGCGTCGTTACCCTTCAGATGAGGCGGTTGTTATGCTGCCTGCCAGTGATGTGTCGAGTGACTGGCGGCACATCGCTTAAAATGTCACCCAAAGCAAATATTTCCTGAGCTAATGTACAGTCACAGGCAGCTCTGTTCAGCGGAGCGGCAGAGAGAAGGCCACGTGGACAGTATGATAAGGGTAAGAACGGCCTCCAGGTTTCCATCCGCCTTAAATGGGGGTCGGTGCCTTCGAGGCGACTCCCGGTGTTTTTGTGCCCAAATGGCTGCAACTTTGATATGTCGAGGTGAAGACGTGGATTAAATGTGACTGTGCCCGTTTCGAAGACACTGAAACGACGGGGACATCTATGAAGGGACGGCATGGGATGTGGATAGGGGTCAGAAAATGGAAAGCGCGAGGTACCTATAATTTGCATACGACCTGGTCGTTAAATAGTGACAGCAGGACTTGATATCGTTTAACCTTTCATTCTCATTGGTATTATTGCAGCGACGTCACTACCTGTAACTTCCATGTGCACCCGTGAAATGGATAAAAACGAAAATAGATGGTTGAAATAAGTACCCAAATCCTACAGCTAGTTCTTTCTATTCAGTGGATATGCATTGCGTTAATTTCACTAGAAAGAAAACCTGACAACTTTTATGTGACTACAAAGCTAGGCCAGTTCTTAAAATGGATGGTGAGCTTTGGAAGGTTAAACTAATGTGGAACAAGCGGCCGTGCGGCCGCGAAAGTGAAAGTGATTGCGATCGCGATCAAACATCGTGCGGCCGCGAAAGTGAAAGCAAATGGTGTGCAGGCTGCCAAATGGTGCGCGCGCCCGGCGCACATGCACTGTATTTGGAGGCCTGAAAGCACTCGTTTGCACTTCCAGATCCCCCATTTACAAAAGCTCTCGCGAGAGCAGCGCTAAAGCGCTGGCTCAGGCGAGACCTAAATAAGCTAGTTACAGCTGACTTTTAAAGGGCCTGTGCTTCCCGCCGGGTGCCGTGTGTGACGTCACAGAGGCAGGCCAATCAGAGGCAAGCAGTAAACAGAGAAGATGGCCGCAGGAGGAAACGTATGCTCCTGCGACCATCTTCTCTGTTTACTTCAAGGAATTGACTGGCATACTGGCATATGGCAACAAGGTCCGCGGGGCGCCAAAGGAGGCCTGCCAGGCCGTACTATGAGTACCCGTGCCTTGGAGTGTCGAATAGAGCACAACGTCCGAATGCAGAGAAAGATTATTCCACATACTTTATCCAGGCAATCCTCTGGGCATGATCCAATTTTACCTTGAAACCAAGGAGAGGGGCTCTAGTAATCCAAAGGGACAGAGCACCTAGGTAACGCAATAGTTAAAAAACTGATTTTTCCTTTGGAAATCCTTTTTCACTCTTATTCATAGCATCATACACTCATATCCATAGATACCTGATGTTCTATTAGGTATTAGATAACCCATGTGTTTTTAATAGTTATTAAAAACTAAAAAATATTACAAACTCATGGGTTATCTAATAGTATATTAGATAACCTATGTGATTTTAATAATTTTATTATATTGTTGTTTATGATGATATATGGTTTTATTGTAAACAAAATTTCATTTTTGATATGATTTATTAAATATGCACATAAGTGCTTACATACTCTGAGTAGAGCTTCTAATTCTAATTTTAAGTGTATAATTGGCGTGTGAGTGGAACATCAGGTAACAATGGATGTGAGTGTATGATGAAAGAATAAGATTGAAAAAGGATTTCCAAAGGGAAAATTTGGTTTTTAATTACTAAATGATCCAATTTTAAACAGTCCCTCGGGATCCCTGGTCTAGTGGTACACACCCTCTTTTCCATATAGATAACCATAGTAACAAAGGAGCTAGTCTAATTTCATCCTCAAGATATGGTAAGTCCAACTCCATGTGTGCAGAGTAGTTTGCACATGAGCGGGGGAGCGAAAGGATACTCTTATAAAAGTCATCCTCCACATACTGAAGTGGCCTTAGGTCTATCGTGCCCCAAATTGCTGCCCCATAGATTGCACTAGCCTTCGCTTTTGCACGATAGATGTTTAACATTTCTGGGATAGGTTTGGATCCCAGTTTTTTTTAGAGCTTTGCAAGGGCCATAATACCATTTACCAAGAGGCTTTTTCTATGTGGTATCACATTTTTCCAGGAGAATTTCTTGTCAAATAGTACAGCCAGATAAGAGAAGGTGTCTACCACTTCCATCCTTCTCTCCTCTATATGGAAGTTAAAAGATTTCTTTGGGCGTGTTCCCGCAAATAAAACAAAGGTTTTAGACACATTCACACGTAGGTCTAAACTTGCCAAAAAGTCTCCCATACTCCTCTATGAGCTTTTGCAACACCAATGGAGTCCTTGCCAGCAGGACTGCATCATCCTCATAGAGGAGTATAAGTAGGGGGGATGTCTCCACATAAGAAACGTCTTTCAATGTCTGGCCCAATATTGCCTCCAACCCGTTGGTATACGGAGAGAACAAGAAAGGGCCAAGTACATATCCTGCTTCACCCCTCTCTCAATGTTAAAGGCCCTTGTGCATTCTCCTCCTTCTTCCATAATGGGCACTTGCTGTAGTTCCTGTATATAACTGCCGAATAAACCCAGTAATTGGGGGGGTCCACTCCCATTTTCTCGCAAAGACACCTGCCTTTAACCCTCCTATAGACAGCAGAGTGTGGGTTTTAATTGTGCTCATGTCTCTCTCTCTCTCCTTAGTCAGACATGTCAAAATCCCTTGGGGCCAGAGTGGCAGTCTGAAGAGCAGAGATTGGTGCCACATCCAGTGTGGGAACCTGCAGCTAAGTGACTCCACAATGGATCTGGCTTACTGAAATAAACAGAACAGGATATCTCAGTCATCACCAGAACTAAAAAGGCTTAACTACTCAAGCACAATAACAAAAGTAACCAGCATGGGCAAAGCTGAAAGGTCTGGCTTCCATGTTTAGTCATAAGTCCCATCAGTTGGCTTTGCAAAGCCACTTAGCATGCTAAGTTTGCATTTCTGCTGTGGCTCCACCGTAGGGGAGCAGCTGGACATGCTGGATCTTATTAGTGTGGTGTAGTAGCTGAATGTGGTTGCTAGTGGTGCGTGTGGGTTATTCCTCCAATGATAACCCAAAGGAAAGGCTTTTTGGTATTTATCGCAATTCATTTGTTTTGCTGTACAGTTAGCTGTATTACAGTGAAATAAAAGGGTTCATTTGAGTATACAATGCATGTATGAGTTTGCACCCACATGTTGTTTTGTGGTACCCATGCTTTTTTGCTTGTCGCAGATGGAAAACCTATTTTGCATGTAAACAACAGTAAAAAAGACATGCACGTGTTTACCTAAAAAGTATAGCGATATTCTTAATGTTAATTTTAAACTATATTCAACATATTTATGTACTTTCAATATGCTTAGACATGAGTCTTTTTCTGGATCATTATTGGTATGTGGAATAATGGTTGTTCTAAGTACCAAACCAGAAGGAACCATTGTTGTGTTAAAAAATACACTGAATAAGGGATTGCCCCGTTTACCGGGTTATGTGTCCGAAGATGTATGCGCCATGTGTTTTTTTCTGATATTCTGTTGATTTAATACATCGTTCATTATGATGCACCATGAATAATAAACCAGCTGCACTTTCAGTGAATGTTGTCCCTTTCTTCTTTTATGGATGTACTGTGTATCAGACAGGGCTTAATTTGTAAAAAAAAAAAAACAAGTGCCAGGGCTCTCGTCAGGAGGCCACTGCAGCTTGCTCCACACATTACCCCTGCCACTGCTACCAATGAAGGTAACAGCACAACTACTAACCATCACACTCCTACAAGTGCGGCAGGTCAGATTATTTTAGGCCCTCAAAGCTATAAGTATGGCTTGGGCATCAGGTAATAGTCATTTTCAATGTATATTGAATTAATAATTAACTGTTGCCGTGGTCATCTGGAAATTAGCCAGGTAGCGCCACCTTGTGGCAAACTGTCACAGGCTCTGGTGTGGACAATTAAGTGCCAGTGCAGAGCACCGTAAAACAGTGGCTCAAATTAAGCACTGGTAGCAGAAGGTGGCCATATCAACTTATGTGTATAATGCATGCCCCTGATCACACTCAGGAAGTTTGCTACACTTCAGAAGCCTCTCCCCACATACTATAGCTCAGTAGGTCTGTCTGGGAAGGGAATGTGTGTTATGTTTGTGAACATGGACCTTAGAAATCATTGGAGTGAGCATGTCACTGTATCTACTGTGGATTGATATGGAACAGACAGAGGCTAATAAATGCAGTGCTGTGGCTACAAACACACGTGCTGGGGTGCCTGACCACTACTAGTATCATGTTCTATTGCTGAATGTAGTTCATGGATGATATGAAGAAAGACTTTCTGTAAAGTAAGGTAAACCTTTGAAAAGAAAAGACCTGAGGGCTGAGGCAAAGGCAGAGAAACCTCACCTGTCACCAAAAGTCTGGCCAAGTAATACTGGTGCAGAAAAACCAGGAAGTGCACCCCTCTCCACATAGATTCTATATCCATCTTAGCCGTCTTAGCGTCCGCTCCAAATACGTTTTTGGAGCAGATGCTAAGACAGCTTTTTCTGCTACCATGCCACTTGAATCGTGATCACACACTTTACTTTTTGTGTCTCAAGACTTATTTGTTTGACATGTAATCTTGAAAGTGAACATACACCCTGAACTCATATTAGAGCCCTGAAGAAGTCCCTATTGGGACGAAACGCGTCGGCTAAATGGATTTTGAATATTGGATTTTAACAGCTTGATTTGTTCGTCATCTTCAATAAAGAATAAAGAGAGCAAGAACATAATGATTTGACAAATTCTTAAAATCATCGCTAACAATTTGTGTCCAACTGACTTTGAGTGGATATATAAACTATGTGTGTGGAATTCCTGCTTTTCTTACTAAGGTAAACCTTTGCTTGCATCATCTCTCACTTCTCCTGTACTAATTCTCAGCAGTTCATGGCCTCATGCATCCTACCACGAAGTGGGTTGCAGCCTTTGTGGCTGGTTGCAAAGCATTTTGGGAACCCTTTTACACTTTGACAATTTTTGCACCCGGGTTCGAATAGCGCAGAATGTTTGATTTCATCCCTTACTTTTTGTGAATGTCAGCAAGATTGCACTTTTTGACTCACAATTTCAACAGACTATGGGCCAATCGCAATTTTGTGCAGTGTGCAAATCGCTATGTGTCATACATGATTTTGTGTCGCGTATTTTTGTGCTGATTATGATGTTGTGCGGAAAGCCTCAACCCAACAGTCGAATTTCCCTAGACCGTGTCGGAACCCATACGCCCGACTCAATTGGAAACAATTCCGACCAACCCATTACCGTTCGGTCATTCTGAATCGGTTCCGACCAGCACTCGGAGAATCCGAGTCGGTTGGAGCCGATTCATACAGCTCTACAGACAGCGTTTCTGACCGACAGATTACGATGTCGGATTCTGACAGCCTTTCCGGCTCGGACTGTCTGACACGAAAAGGCTGTCAGAAACTGACTTTGGGATCCCCTAACAGACCCCCCTTCATCCTGAGGCCTCCGGTTGGGGGCCGTGGGGGTAAGACAATGGGAGTAAAGGGGAAGTCAATGGTAGTTCTTCCGAACGATGTTCGGAAGCATCGTAATCAGTCGTGCGGAACCGCCGATTGCGAGTCGGTTGGAAACAAATCCAACAAGGAGTCAAGCGGTATGTTTCCGCACAACTTCGTATTCAGGCCCTTTGTTGTTAGTCACCGCTTACGATTTGGCTTTTTTGCTAAAGAATCCGCAGCACAAACATGCACTTGCATTGTGCTTCAGCCGCTTTTCATATACTCTTGTGTATTGAAAAATCACTTTTTTTTCCATCGTTTTGCGATTTTTAGTGCCTTTCTGCATTAGGCCATGAGTGGCTGCCCTAGTTTGCAGCTAAAAATAGCTTGGAGTCCTCCATCCTTCATTCTTTTTATTGATTATTTAGTCATCCTAGTATATTCTTGGGAGCATCACGAAGAGGCCCTCATGAGCCTCAGCACTTAAAAAAACTATTTCTCAAGATTAATTCAGAAAAGCAATCCCCAAAATGGACTTAATAAAGAAACGCAAGACAGTGCCGAGACTTCGAGTGATGGACACACTCAATCATACACCCCTCTTTTTAGGTCTCGCCTAGCGTTGCAGCACACATGCGTTGCTCGCTCTGCGAGGGCTATTGTGATCGATGAGATTTCAGAAGGGGACTTGAAGCCTCGCCAATCATTTTCATTGGCTGGCATCATCGTTTATGCTAAACGGTGGCCTGCCATTGAAAACGAGGCTTCTTTGTTTCCGACCTGTCTCCTTTTAGGATGGCCCATCCGGACTGGATCAATTGCTTCACCGCTGTCGTGAGGCTATTTCTTATCTTTAGGAGGCGTGTAGTTACGGATCAAGTTAGGCACACACAACGCGCATGGTGCGCTTTCACTTTCCTAGTTTTACTTCCATTCGAAGCGTTTATAATTTTCAGCGTGGTGCTCTTCGGCCACGCATGTTTCTTTACTTAATTACTGTTCCTTTTCGGCGCGGTACGCTTCGGCCATGCTTGTTACACCATGCGCTTACCTGCAGGAAGAGGGTATGCCAAGCGAGCTCTCCCTTAAGGTAGCTGAAAGAATACGCCTAACTTTCACTCATTGTGGTGAACACTGATTTGGCAGCGCGATCCAACACCACAGAACTGCCTGGTCACACTGATCCTACATCGCTATAAATCCTGGTTCTACACAGTCAACATGGCAGACACAAGAGCGCCTCTCACCCCGACTACGGATTTCTCTGTTTCAAAACCTATCTCCTTTCGCCCACATATGTTTATTTTGGTATGTTATTCTCCCCAGGATATTCCTATTTTCATGCTAAAACTCTGAGAGGCGGTGATGCAGGAGTATGGGGGGTGTGACGGGGCTGCATACGTAGGCCGTTTGTTTCCCGTGTCCAGGGTTGGGGATCTTGCTGGTTTGTATGGTGGGATGTTTTAGTAAAGTTGGGGGCGGAGAAGTCGGGGTCAGGGGGGGAGGTATGAGTCGCTAGTGCTACCAAGGCAGAGTTGAGGGGCGGAGAGAATACGTCACTTCCATAACAATGTTCGGGGGTTGTGTGATCTTCGTCTTTTTTTATTATTTAAACTCGCTTGTTAAATTTAGTTATGGTGAAATTAAGTGATCTGCACACAATCACAGGATGTTAAGCCTCCCGTGGAGACACGCACTGTCCCCAGCTTCAAAGTCGGCCGCTGTCTCTGGTATGGCACATCCTCTTTCCTTGCATTCATCAATTGCCCCAGCCCCTCCTGCTTCGGAGTAGCACTACAGGCTGCATTTGGGCTAGTTTTGGTAGCGTCTGGGCTACCATGCAACAGCGGTCCCTGGTTGTAACAGAAGCGGAAGCCGAGTTCTACTGAGTGAGGACTAGTGAGCAGATTAACGTGCTGCTGCACCGGAGTGTGTGCACACGGATCGGACTGAGGGGAAAAAAGAAAAATGCTCCGTTTCTTTTTTATTTTTTTCGTGGGGTTGAGATGTGGAAGTGAGATGGGTATGATTTCCTTCCTCTTCTCCACTTTGGAGTACTCTGCCGCGCCTTTGTTTGAAAGGCGGGAACTGGCCTTTCTTTAAGATGCGGCACTGTCACGTAGTGCTTTATGTGAGAGAGCTGGAGGTAGGATTCCGCCTCTCAGGGAACTTTACTGAGTGTGGGCACGTTTCGAAGAGATGGGAATAGGATTTCATCATTTATGGGCTTTTGGGACGGTGCAGGCATTGAATGTATGACTTATAATTGAGGCAGTGTCTGAGCTCGCCTCGCAACATTGGCGCTTTAGGCTCAGATCAATTACATGCTCTATTAATAAAAAGCATATGTGGCAGCGATTGTAGGTGGGATTTTTTTATCGCCATACCTAGTCATTCCTATGGCCTTACGGTCACACCTGCAGACTTTGAAATTGGGGCCCCGGGTTTGAGTCCTAGCGTTGGATCCCCATCCTGTGATTCTGGGCAAATCACTTAATAGCTGGATATCGGTACCTATGCAGGAAAGTTGCGATGATAGGATGAGCTGTTTTAGCCGCCTAGTAAAAACCTAGGTGTTCATAGCTACATTTTTTTCATTTGACTACATTTTTAGGTCTCGCCTGATCCAGCGCTTGCGCTGGTCTGGCCGAGACATTTTGTATACAGGCTTTTCAAAGTGCTGCCGTGGCCTAAAGCTTCAGTGCACGTGAACGTGCACGCGCGCAGCGCCATGTGTCTTTCCTCCGTAGTACGCGATCGTAATCTCGATCACTTTCACTTGTGTATGTTAATGCTTTTGTTATCGCGGCCGCGTCTGCTTCACTTTCGCGGCCGCGTGGCCAATGCTTGTTTCCATTTGAGCTTTAACCCTGAAATGGAATGAGTAAACACACAAAGAAGATTCCTAAAAAGTATTTGAGAGCATTCTAAATTATTTGTAACCGTTTATTAAATCCAACAGTGCGATACTTGCAGTACCACAACAGTGAGGGGCACCCTCACGTGTAATTTTGCATCGGACTCTAAATTTGGTCCTGCCGGCGTCTGAAGTGTAAACGACCGTGCTAAACCGTCCCACCATCAGCCCTCTCCCTCCCCCACCCCCGTTAACCTTCCCCAAAATTCAGTTGTGGGTCTGGTTTTGCCCCTGATGTAAAATAATCATCATTCATCACCATCCAGACAGAGGTCAGAGATGTACTTTTAAGTGATGGTATTACTGTGCTAGTTAGTGGCATTGAAACAGGAAAACTTCTATCTTTTGTCGTCACGAAAATATTGGCAATTATGACGTAGCCCACGACATCTAATTGTCTAAGAACTCCGTTGCTATGTAAGCGAAGCTGCAGTGCAGAGGTAAAGCCACTTGGGAGCAGACGGCAGATACGAGCTCAAAGCTCTCAAACGTCAGACCGCGCGCTACTTTTCTGCTTCTAACATACTTCTACGCGTTCCTCCTGCTTCTAATATGGCCGTCGCGTAGAAGAGTGTACACGCTCGGTCTAGTGTTTCAAGCGGCAATAGTTCCGGCTTCGGTTGCCATGACACCGCTGATAACAGAGTTGGGTTTCTCTCTCCCGCTTGAAGTGCAAAAAAACAACAACAAAAAAAGACTCCACCCCACAACTCCGAGCGAGGGATGCATCCCGGGGCAGAGGGGTAATGGGTGACCTTATGCACTCGATGGAGGTGAGCGCTGCCGGGAAATTTTTGATGACCCATATTTGGAGGAAGGAAGGGCTAGTCGTTTAGATTCCCTTAGGAACAGAGTGACTTACCTCTTCACCCCTAGGCTAGTTTCCTGGAAATTTCCCATGCTGCAAAAGTTACTGTATCAAACCGAGTTCACTGTCTCAGTTCCCAACCTCTTCTGCCCCTTTCCCTTTGCGGTCCTGCCATGCCCCCTTTACTATGCTGTCCTAATAACTATCCCGCCTTGCCCTGTTACCCACCCGCACCTGTACTGCTCCCCATCATGTTTTCCTCATTGTCTTCCTCTCTTAAATCTTTTCACTCATATCTATTCTTCACATTATGCTAATGCCTATCCCTTTCATCGCACACCCCCTTCATTTTATTATCACACTTGTTCTCTTGTTACATTCTTTACTTATCTGTGCATTTTGTCATCCTCTTCCTCGCTATCCATATCCGTACACATTGCCTATTAGGATCACGGGCGGATCGCCACTGCTTGCAGCCTGGCCTCCAGATAACGGCGTGGCTCAGGGGAGGGGGATGCGACCACATTCCAGCCCTCGATATATTTTATTTGTTGGCCTTTGGGCTATCTTTGCACTTACAACTGGGGCATTTAAGTGCCGGCAAAGCCTAAGACATTTCCGGGAACTGCACCCGCTCCAGACGCACAGGAGTGTTTAGACCTCTTGTGTGTCATACTCTTATCACAACTGTACACAGCTGCCACCTGTGCCAACGCAGTTCTTTCTCACAAAACGATGATTTTTACAAAGTGTAGAATGTCTCCTTATCTGACTCACAATGCTTTCCACTTTTGACTCGCCCTTAACTCTGCCACTCCATTCTCACACCTCTTCCTATTCCCCATCTCTTCCTTCCTTTGCTATTTTCTCTCTCCTCCTTTCTCCGCTATTCCATTTGTCTCTTTTACACTTCACTGTCATACGCACCCATATAGCGCCTTCATTCACTTTCTCCCTCTCCCTAATGCATTATGCCTACCCCGTCTACACTCTTTCATTCACCATCCATCCCTCCGTCCTTTCCCCTCCTACTTTCACTCAGTCATTCCATTCGTACCCCACCTTCATTCCCCTCCGTTTACTTTCGGTCCCGAGAGACTGTACTCTCCTCCCCGCCCTTCCATCATCCATGTGTTCTCCCTTCCTCTAGTCTCCTCCTTCTCTTTGTCATCTTACCCTTTCCTCTCACTTGTTTTGGAGTAAATGTAGTTAGTGGGATTGGTGTTACAATAAAATGTTGGGCCACCTTCAAACTGTTAAACTTTAGAGTTATCTTGATAGATTGATAGTTACAATTACAAAAAAACAACGTTTAAAACATTTCTCACGATTTTGCCAACCTGTGTTACCGGTATTAATTAGTAAATGAGCACTTTTCTGACTTTCTGACACCCCTTTAAATGTGACTTCTGTTGGTGGATCTACACAAAGGTGAAAATGGCAACAGCAACCTAAACATGCGAACTGTCTCCCAACTTTAATGTTATCTTGACAAATGCAGTCCAAATTATAGGTACGTTATAATAAATCTGTGTGTGCGGCCTGCACACGTTCCTGGGTGTGGTCTGACCAAGATGTGCACTGCAGAACTCCGTACAAAATCACACAACACTGTACAATACTGGCTAATACAATCCAGAACTCTACGGTAACGTACCCAGCCCATCTGCGTATTGACCTAAAATTATGCTCTACTCGCAGAATGTAAACAGAGGCCCATAGGTCTCCCATATACAGAGCACCTGGGATTAGGAGGGGGGAGAAGAGGAATAGTCTAAATTATACAGCAAGGTTGGATAAATTATGTGGCAACAAAAGGCAAATTATGCGGCATCATGCAGCACTGCATAGCCGTCAGTACCGGAAGAAGGCATCTGCTCACAGCTGCTGGTTGCCACGGAGTCAGATTTCACTTTAATGGGTAAATAGAAATGCTTGTTGTACAATGCAATAGGTCTTGCATTTACGCAACGTTCAGCTATTGGCATTGTAAATGACAACGCCTTTTATGTTTTGGTTTTTAAAACAGAAATAAAAGGCACTGTCATTTACAATGCCAATAGTTCAAAGTTGTGTAAATGCGAGACCTATTGCATTGCAAATGCTTGTTTCATTTGCTCCCTGCCCCATGCATGCAGAGTCATCGAGTAGGTCACTGAGGAAGTGCGCTTTCATGACATGAAGCAGATGGGTTCAGAGGATTCTTTTCAAAGGGGCCGTCCCGGCTTTTAGCAGACAATGGCTCCCAACATAAAAACTTTGCATAGCATGTCAAGAGCATTAATCTACCAGTAACTTCCCCATTCTACAGCCATTCGTCTGTTATTTGATGTATTTTACCTTATTAGTTAATTGGTTCAGGAGGAAAAATATGAAAACGTCACCAAGAAAGGAAAAATAGGCAGAGAGAATTATATTAATAAATATAATTCTCTCTGCCTATTTTTCCTTCCCTGATGACGTTTTCACATGTTTTTCCTGAGCCAATTAACTGATAAAGTAAAACATATTCATGGCCGAAAACCCTGTCACGTTGAATGAATCACGTCTCCCTCATCTCCCCTCTCTATGGTCCTCATGTCTCCCTCAACCCCTCCCTTTCTACCGTTCTAGCTCTTTTCCTGTTTCTCCATCAACAATTCTTTAATCTCTTAACCTTCCTTCCCCTCATCTTACCTCCCTCCCAGATGTGTATCCCCTTCCCATATCTCTTACTGTTGCACCCATGTCTCACTCAGCCCTTCTCTTTGTCCTCCTCATCCTTCCTGTCTCGCACACCCTGCATTTTGTTATGCCCACTCTCTACTTTATCCCACCTATCATTTCCCATTACCACCTGGCGCACCTCTCCCCCTCCCCCTCTCTATCTCCCTCTCCTTCTATTCCTCCATCATATCTCCCTCACTGCCTCTCCCTGTTACTTTCCTTTGCACTGTTTCTCTGCCATTACTACCCTCTGTGACAGACTCAGCAGCAGTAGGGTACAGCGCGCACTCTCTCTCCCTGACACAGGTGTAAGAGGGCCCATGCTACTACCGGTGCAGGGTTAAAATGAGGGCCAAAAGTAAAGAGTGCCATGTCACGGCATCAGTTTACAAAGAAAGCAAAAAAAAGAGAAAATTCCAAAACAAGCATTTGCAATGCAAAAGGTCTCGCATTTGCGAGAGTTTGAGCTTTTGTCATTGTAAATAACAATGCCTTTTAGTTATGTGTTTTGTTTTGTTACGCACTTTGGACTTCAGGTTTTCTGAACACATAAATAAAGGCATTGTCATTTACAATGTCAATAGCTCAAATCGTCATAAATGTGAGACCTATTGCACTGTAAATGCTTGTTTTCCTGCTTTTCCGGATCTGTGGTTGGTAAAAATACGTACATTACTTTTATTTCTAGAATGCTCCTCATGCTTTTGTAAACGTGTTCTCTAATATTATAAGTAAAATTTCCGTTCTCCTGTTTTACAGAATTCTGTATCTCTGGATTGAGCATCAGTCAAGGGTTTCATAAAGTTTCCATTTACAGCGACTATTGGTTTGTCATCTGTTTGCAATCAATTAGCTGGTATGTGTTTAACATGAGGAGTTCCTCCATAGAATACATCTATTTACATATTTGCTTTTTGTTTTTATGTCTGTGTTTTGACAGGGCAGCTGTGGAACAAACTTGTAGCTCACAATATACAGAATGGGCTTTGGGTCAGCCCTCTTTTTTAATCTTTTTATTAGCATTTAGAAATTTAGAATAACGTGTTATCCGGCACACGAACCATGTTTATTACCATTTACCTACATAGGCCGAAATCCACAATGTTCCCCATAAATAGTACTTTAGGATTCCAGTAAATATTTAGGTCTCGCCTGGTGCTGCAGTGCAAAGCGCTGCTCGCTGGGCGAGACATTTTGTAGGAGAGCAGATTAGAGAAGGGGATTTGAAGCTTCGCCCCTCATTTTCATTGGCTGGCATCACATTTATGCTAAACGGCGGCCTGCCATTGGAAATGAGGGTTTTTGGGTGACGCCCTTTCGCCTTTTTGTCTGGCCGATCCAGACTGTCTCGTCTGCTTTGCTGCTGTTGCAAAGCACTTACTTATCTTAATGGGTACCATCTGTTTTCACTCAGCCCCGTAAACACGGGGCTGAGTAAAAACAGATGGCGAGCGCTTGTTCCAGGGGCATCTGATGTAGACGGAAGTACCTCAGTGAGGATTTTAATACTAACAACCTAAGAATAGTGAAATAATTACCAGTAATAACACAAGGAGAACGCCGATAATGTCACTCCTATGCATATACAAACATGTATGTAGAAAGAAACAGAATGAGAGAATGTTGAGGACACGAAATGCACTATACAAAGCACTTATGTAGGCGCTAACGTTGTGCATATACACATATACTTATGCACATGTACATCACGTTATATGACATCCTATTTTAACACATAAAATTGTGTTACAAATAACTGCTGGGCTGTGAGTGAGGCTTTCCGTTGCCTTGTGGTACTCGGAACACCAAGTCACAGTAGTGTTGTCCACTCCTCAGCGGTGATTGCGGCCTCACAGGTGACCCTCGACGCTAGCTCGCCCTTAGACTCGCACAGACTGCCCTTGTTAATCCGTCCATCCGGCCACGGCGGTGTCTCTTGCAAGCAGACACCAGAGTGAAGTAACACCGGCCTCGGCGCAGTGTCTCGGCTCGAGAGGGCGAGCTGGCCAGAGCCCAGTTCTGATGTGACCTCCCTGGCAGGCAGCAGATCCCCAGCTCCCCCGGCGGAGTGTGCTGCCGTTCAGGCCGATCAATAGACGATGGACGTCGGTAAGGCGGCGAGGCTCTGCATGCTCGCTGTGGCCGATCGCTGCCACCATGCATTGCAGGATCAGCGCTGGGATTCAAGGGTGGCCATCCCTGCCGCACATAAACCATGTAAATTCATATAGGATTTTTGTAAACCACCCAGATACCCACTGCAATGTTGGTCTGGTGAAAAAAAACATTCATAAGTCAGACTTTAAAGCACTGGAAATACTGTTTCAGTGTCCTGCGAGACCAGACCTTTACAATGTATATGTTTAAAACATTAGTGCATTATTGGGGGGGGGGCAGTTTGGTGTTCGGCTCAAGGCAGCCTGCCACCTGACAAGTAAGTGTGCAATTGCTAAATTAAGCTTAACACAAACCATGTTGGTTCATGGCTGATCAACCGTGCAGTTTGAACCCTTGTCTTCTAGTCGTTACACCGGCAGGTGATACTTCTTATGCTGCGAGTCCAGCGATACTAGGGTGAACAGTGGGTGGAACTATTAATATGTAGCCCTGCGTTTGTACCCCCACCCTCCTTCACAAACACACCCAATACAATCTGGCAACAAAGTAATATTGTTTAAAGCAAACAGTGACCCTATTTATAGCTCCCACCAGAGCATACATGGTTTATCGGCGCTTGAACTCGGCATGTGTTTCATTGACCTTTGAGGGATGAAAGGCTGAGCGTGCCTTGTTTGATTGCGAGGCAGCGACCTAAAGAGCTCAGTGCGCAAAGCTGTCTGTGGCAGTGGGACCTTTCTAGCAAAAAACAGTCGCTGCTAGTCCAAGCAATACCTCTTACCACCCTCTCCTCTATGTTCCCTCCAAATACAAGGACCTCTTTACAGAAAAAGTTAAATGCAAATGAGTTGGCACTGTTTTTTTTACCACCTGAAATGTTTTATCAAATGCCACAAACGCTGTCAGTGCTTTCAAACAGCTCACACGCACATTTATTATTCCATGGAAAGTAACAACATTGTGATATTTTGCCCAGACATTGTAAAGAACTGCACACATTGTTAGCACAATGTTAACACACTGTAATACACGTGCTATTCCAGCATGCCCTTCATACTACGGCCCCTCGACAAAATACTTACAAAAATAATGGCAGTGAATTTTACAGTTAACTGTCCCGGTACAATTCGGTTGGATATTTCCCCCTCGAGCCCACCTCTGCCTCCCCCAAATACACCTCTGAAAAACGCTACTTCCCCCTGTGTGTGTTGTGTTGAACTGGGGATAGTTAAATCAATAGATGAAATACGGGGCAATTGTTAAAAATTCTGAAAATCCGCGTCGCTCTGACTCCCAGGGCAGCTAGAGGAACAAGCATTAAAAATGCAATAGGTCGCGCCTTTCATTAAGTTAAAGCCATTTGTTTTGCTATACAATACCATTAGCAAAGCAAATGGCTTTAACTTAATCAAAGGCGAGACCTATTGCATTTTCAATGCTTGTCTTATCTTACATGACCTGTTTACCATTTTCTCATCCATGCTGCTCTTCCGTATACCCTCGATACTGGAAGCACGTCTCCCTTTCGATGTTTTTGGGGTCCGTGTCTGGACTCTTTACTTTTTTTCTTTACTTTCTTTCGCATTATTTCAATGCATAAAATTACAGACAAACATGAATTAAAATATATTATATCCATTAAAATCCCTCTAAAAACATACATCGTCTCAAAAGAAATTAGTTCTTACATTCATATGTTTAAAATGACGACCAGAATCACGAGAGTATTAAAACATCTGGAGCGATAAACATCTGCGCTTAGCCACCGCCCATAAGAAAGATGCTAAAGCATAACGTACAAAGGGATCTGCCAGCTGTTGAATAAAGTGCTGTGCAGGTCTACATTGGACAAAATTATATATATGAAGCATAGCGACTAAAAAGGTTTTCATTTGAGGACCATAAAATGTACAAAATAATAAAATATGTAAAAGTGATTGGGCTGCTCTCCCGTCACAGGGACATGTCGGTAAGGCATTCACTGAATGGGTACCAGCCGGAAAGGCAAACATTAGAGGAATATAATTGAGTCGAAACCTAATCAAGATGTACCGGTGCTGAGAGTTCTGTACAAATGACAAATATGATTGTAGTACAACTATTATTGGTGAAAGCAAGCTAGAAGCAATTACTGTGAATGTTTTATTCCTTTCCCATCTGTCCCCCGTGGCTTTTGCTTAGAAGATCTTTTTTAATTTAGTTTTTAGGAAATTAGCACATAGCCTTGGAGCATGGGTACTCACAAACTTTATCTCGGGGCCAAATTTACAGTGTGGTTTGTGGCCGTGGGCCGCACCCGTGGGCGGTGGAGTCAGTGGGGGCAGGGCTAGAGGGGGCGGGGCTAGAGGGGGAAATGTGCGGTAGCCCCAAAAAGTATACAGAGCAGCAGAAAGAGGCAAAAGTAGGTTGCGAAAGAAAGGTAGTGAGGTAGGTTACACTGCATATGCTTATTTTAATCCGTTTTAAGCATGTAAAGCACAAACAGTTATCAGTTCTTGGACTGCATTTCATAATACTTGAGTGAAAATATGGGCAATTTAGGGTTCTTTACTAAAATATTTTATGCTCGGAGTTTCAGCACGAAAATGCCACAGTTTATGTTCTACAAAGGCATCAGGGTTCGTCTGCAGCAAGGGTTTTTTAGTCGACATCTGAATGGCGCATAGTTTGATGAAGAGGGGTTTAGTATTGGGTGAGCAGGATGGCTGTATTCTATTTAGAGAACTGCAGTGTTATCAAAAAACATATTCAAAAGAAAGAGACGTGGAAATGAATCCTCCTTCGGTAAACTGAAGCTAACTTTAACCTTTTCCACTTTGTTCGGTAAG
Organism: Triturus cristatus; assembly: GCF_964204655.1. Classification (NCBI taxonomy): domain Eukaryota; kingdom Metazoa; phylum Chordata; class Amphibia; order Caudata; family Salamandridae; genus Triturus; species Triturus cristatus. Next base: position 1,390,214,160 of record NC_140591.1, on the reverse strand, counting down.
CTTCTTCTGTGTGCAGTTTATTTATGCCAGTGTTTTAACCATCCGAGATGTCCCGTCTCTGTGCCTCCCGGAAGTGCCTGTATTTCTATGCTTTTCCTGAAGCTGGGAGGAGAGGCTTAGAAATGCCCCCAAATATTCGAGGCGAGAATTATTTACTATTCTAACTCCAGGCCTTACATACTTAGGGAAAGTGTATGAACATTACTTATTTTCGACAAACGGGGAGATTACAAATACATTAATGTCAGTGCGCGTGCATCAAATACTAGGGCACTGACAAACGGGGAGCTAAACAAAAGGAGATCCTGGGCAGGCAAGTTCCCGTTCTGTTGATGAAAGCCTTATTTCTATCTCTTCCTGTCTCAGCACGAAGCATTTTGCTTAAAGCGGTGACGTACAAAGGTGTTTAGTGAGGCCGTTAAAACTTGGCATTGTTAAACGTACCTGCAGGTAAAGTGACCCTGAAGATTCTCAGGATGATTACAGGCTGCAGTGAAGAGTCTGCGGGCTGCGAGGACATCGTCACCACGGACACAGGAAGGTCCCCAAAAGGTCCTTTGAAAGTCAGCTGTAAAAACACTAGTTACAGCTGACTTTTAAAGGGCCTGTGCTTCCCGCCAGGTGGCGTGTGTCACATCACAGAGGCGGACCAATCAGAGGCAAGCAGTAAACAGAGAAGATGGCCGCAGGAGGAAACGTATGCTCCTGCGACCATCTTCTCTGTTTACTTCAAGGAATTGACTGGCATACTGGCATATGGCAACAAGGTCCGCAGGCCGCCAAAGAAGGCCTGCTGGGCCGCTGGCGGCCCGCGGGCCGTACTTTGAGTACTATGAGTACCTATGTGGTCCATCGGCTTAAACTGCCGACTTTGGTGCAGGAAACCAGGGTTCGAGCCTCAAGGATGCGTCCACATCCTGTGATTCTGGGCAAATCACTTAATCTCCCCGTGCCTGAATATGTAATGTAAATACGGTGCTCATGTACAGCGCTCCAATACCTTCGGGTCGAGTTTGCGCTATATAAAAGATGCAAAAAAAAAAAAAGTCCGAAGGCAGAGAAAGTTTACTCCACATACTTTATCCAGGGAATCCTCTGGGCATGATCCAATTTTACCTTGAAACCAAGGAGAGGGGCTCTAGTAATCCAAAGGTACAGAGGATGTATGACGTTACAACGTGTTTACAACGCGTGCAGTTACATCGCGGTTTTTACAACGAACGCATGTAACCACGCGATGACATTACAACGCAAGTCTTTACATCGACTTGCGCTAGATGGCGTGCTAACATTAGAAAAGCGTAATTTACTATTCCAACTCCAGTCCACTTAACAGTAGGGAAGGTGTTGGGATAGTAAACTACACTATTTTTAATGTTAGCACGCCATCTAGCGCAAGTCGATGTAAAGACTTGCGTTGTAATGGCATCGCGTGGTTACATCGCGTTCGTTGTAAAATCCGCGATGTAACTGCTCGCTTTGTCAAAGTTTCGTTGTAAAGGTTGTTTCCCGGTACAGAGCATCTAGGTAACGTAGTAGTTAAAAAACAAATTTTTCCTTTGCAAATCCTTTTTCACTCTTATTCATATCATCATACTCTCATATCCATAGATACCTGATGTTCTATTAGATATTGGATAACCCATGTGTTTTTGATAATTATTAAAAACTGAAAAATATTACAAACACATGGGTTATCTAATAGTATATTAGATAACCTATGTGTTTTTAATAATGTTCTTATATTGTTGTTTATGATGATATATGGTTTTATTGTAAACAAACTTTCATTTTTGATATGATTTATTAAATATGCACATAAGTGCTTACACACTCTGAGTAGAGCTTCTAATTCTAATGTTAAGTGTATAATTGGCGTGTGAGTGGAACATCAGGTATCTATGGATATGAGTGTATGATGAAAGAATAAGAGTGAAAAAGGATTTCCAAAGGGAAAATTTGGTTTTTAACTACTAAATGATCCAATTTTAAACAGTCCCTAGGGATCCCTGGCCTAGTGGTACACACCCTCTTTTCCATATACATAACCATAGTAACAAAGGAGCTAGTCTAATTTCATCCTCAAGATATGGTAAGTCCAACTCCATGTGTGCAGAGTAGTTTGCACATGAGCGGGGGAGCGAAAGGATACTCTTATAAAAGTCATCCTCCACATACTGAAGTGGCCTTAGGTCTATCGTGCCCCAAATTGCTGCCCCATAGATTGCACTAGCCTTCGCTTTTGCACGATAGATGTTTACCATTTCTGGGATATGTTTGGATCCAAGTTCTTTTTATAGCTTTGCAAGGGCCATAATACCATTTACCAAAAGGCTTTTTCTACGTAGTATCACATTTTTCCAGGAGAATTTCTTGTCAAATAGTACAGCCAGATAAGAGAAGGTGTTTACCTCTTCGATCCTTCTCTCCTCTACATGGAAGTTAAAAGATTTCTTTGGGCGTGTTCCCGCAATTAAAACAAAGGATTTAGACACATTCACACGTAGGTCTAAACTTGCCAAAAAGTCTCCCATACTCCTCTATGAGCTTTTGCAACACCAATGGAGTCCTTGCCAGCAGGACTGCATCATCCGCATAGAGGAGTATAAGTAGGGGGATGTCTCCACATAAGAAACGTCTTTCAATGTCTGGCCCAATATTGCCTCCAACCCGTCGGTATACGGGGAGAACAAGAAAGGGCCAAGTACATATCCTGCCTCACCCCTCTCTCAATGTTAAAAGCCCTTGTGCATTCTCCTCCTTCTTCCATAATGGGCACATGCTGTAGTCCCTGTATATAACTGCCGAATAAACCCAGTAATTGGGGGGTCCACTCCCATTTTCTCCAAAATTGCCCATATTTTAATCAAAGGCAGCTGTCAAATCCACACATGCCATACAGAGTTACCCCTCTTTGGCTAAGGTGTATTTAGAGATGACCATCGTTAAATTTAGGCACTGTCGATTGTGCCCTTCCCATTTCTGAAACCATAATGGGGCTCTGCCAGGATTCTTTTTCTCTTGCCCACTCCTCTAATCTGTTTAAAAGCAGTCTACCCATGAATTTAGCCGTGCTATCAATTAAGGAGATAGGTCTATAGTTTCTGGTTCTGCCCTATCTCCCTTTTTATAAATTGGGACAATGATGGAGTGTTTCCAAGAACATGATGGGACTCGTTTGGTTACAGCATTAAAAATGGTAGTCAAAGCAGGGCTCAACAGTGCCTTAGTTTCTAAAAATACATCTGCCGGAACCCGGTCAGGGCCAGGCACCTTCAGAGGATTAGTCTGGGCCAATGCGCAAACTATTTCTCCGCTATCAAAAATTAGATGTATAGGAGACTGGCCTTCTATGCTAACACTATCACTTGTAATCGGAGTGAGATTTTTAAATATATTTTGAAAGTGCAAGACCCATCCATTTTCCTCTATATGTGTATCTAAAGAGGGAACTCCCTCTTCTTGTAGAAGGGGGCCTTCATCACCTTCCAGAATTCCCGACTATCCTTTCTCTGTAATGCCAGTCTCAGATCTTCCTATGCTTTAGCCTTTATATATCCCTAAGTCTAGACCACCTTCCCTTTTCATAACTTGCTCGTATGGATCTTATCAGGCCTTGGTCCCTAGTTACTGCAATAAGGCAGTATGCAGGCTATTAGCACATTTAGAGAAGCTGCGATCAAACCATAAATGTTGAACCTTATTTCTATTCTTAAATGGTCGCGTCAATTGGGATCTAAACCCCTTCAGTACTACTTCAAATGCTATTATCGCCCGATCTGGGGGGCACTATCGTCTAAGCAGATCACGAGCTCTCTGAGATTGTCAGCTGTCAGAGTATGAAGGAGGGATTGTCCCGCCACCATATCCCATTTCAATATGTAACCATCGTCTCAGGCAAGGACGGGTTTTGGGACCAAGGTCTACCTGCATATAGGATTTAATCTCCCACCTCATATCATAAGCTAGGAGAGCATGGTCTCTAAAGACTGTAAAATCAACACTTTTACTACTAATTCTGTCTCCTAGAGGTTCAGAAACAATAATAAAATCAATTGTAGAACCAGAATCTGGGGATCCATGCGTCTTGTCCATAACTTCTCCTGTCCTTTAGGCAAACCCTATCTTCTCCTCTCTCACACGGCCCTATACCCTGCATATTAGAAGGAGCGGATACTGTATGGGTACTTATACCATCAAGTCTCTCACTATGTGCATAGCTCTCACTTGGGACTAACTTACCCGATTCCGGGGGATGGATTGCGCACATATTTTAGTATTCTGGGATTTCTGATTACCTCTTTGTTCCCTATGCTCATTCATTTCACTCTGATTTGGGCCAATTAAAGTTGAACTATGGTTTGAAACCATTGAAACTTCCTTAGACCTATTGGCCGTACCAAACTTCTAAAGTTCGCCCTTCTCTATTAATGACTTGATTGATTGTTCAATGTATTTTAAACGCTTTATCAGAGGCTGGATAGCAATTAATAACAGCTGTTCAAATTGTTTGTGGATTTCTTGTGTGTTTTCCTTTAAAAAGCCGTGAATTTGAACCTAATCAATACCCGTTGTCACCAAATTTGCTTTTGAAAGCTGTGGTAGTCTAGTCCCTCCTCTTTTCCTTACTATCGGTTGTTCCTTTGGAGAAATAATGATGCTATTTGGACCAGACTGAGTACTTGGTGGATCAGGGAAAACGTGTCCCGAAGAGTCAATGGGGGCAATATGCATCCTCTCATTAATGGTTCCCCCATTATTGGGTTCTCCAAGCAATTGTCTACGTTCTGTCAATTCTATCTCTTTGGTCAAAACATTAGCAACCCTTACCAGAAATGAGTCAAGTGTTGTGATGATCTCCTTGCCTGCATCTGCTTGTTTGTTTTTTCTTTTCCCCATATTGGGTAATTTGTAGGAGTCGAGCACCCAACGTTAGGGGGGTTGCCCAAACCCTTCCGGGCTTTGACAGGAGTGGACGTGCCCGCTCTTGCCCCGGGATTTGCCTGGGTGCGTCCCGTGCCACAGTCCACTAAGCACTTATGAGCACAGAGGGGCATGGCCAAAACGGGAGGCTGCTGGGAGTTGAATTTCTCCTGGTCCTCCTGATGACAGAGTCCCCCCATCAAGCACAACCCTTACATTGGCGGCTACACAGGTTGTTGGGCCGCAATGCGCTTATGAGTGTGGGGATGGGGTGGCCAAAACTGGAGGCTGCTGGGAGTTGTAGTCCTCCTAATGACAGAATCCCCCAATCCCCTGTCAGGCACAATCCTGACGCTAACGGCTACATGTCTGGACTCATATATTGGGCATTCAAGGATTCTGCACATCTCTAGCTCTACATGTATTTTCCTATTCTTGGGTGCCTAGACTTCTTCATTTCTATGTAATATCTCTTTTTACTAGTGCTAGACCCACTCTAAAAAAGATGTCTTTTCAGCTCTTCTGTATCCTTAACCTTCCCTATAGGGAAGCTCACTGGTTTCGCCCATTTCAACCATTGGCTTTCTTTGACCATCCCTTTTCAGCCATTGCTTTGAGACATTATCAATAACTTCTTGGATCAGCCCAGTGGAATATCCAGCTCTCATCTAATGGTATTGGCTGTTTGGGCGTCTCCTTCCACCTCCACTCCAGTACTTGTTTGGAACTGCATGAAGGACTACTTCACAATTATATCCTGATCCCTCCTGTGTGTCTCACAATAATGTACTAATACGGCATGTGCTAGCACAATACACCCAGATTTATTGGCTTTGCCAGTGCTTCTTCCTTTAGTGTATACATTATACATAGTTATGTTTGACAGGTGCTTAACATAAAGGTTAGAAGAATTACAAAGATGGAGCAAAGTGTAAAAAATACAGCAAGGGTCCATTGAAGAGAAGATATGCTGATATGAGCTAATGTTGGGGGGATTAACAATCCAGGAGGTGGTGGGGTGCAAGAGTTCAAGGCTAGGTAGCAGTAGAGGGGGAAAGAGAGTGCAGGTGAAAACTCTGAAGATTTTACAGAGTTTAAAGCTTATGTAAATAATGTATTCTCAAATAGAATAAGTTTGATCTGTGCCTGATATTTTTGACCCTGAGCTGTCTCATAGTGTTGGTGCTGCTCAAGAGACGACTTAGGGAGTAATTTCCATAGTGTAGTAATGGGGTAGTAAAAGAAAACCATAATTAGAGGTCTACATACCCTTGGACCTAGTGTGACTGTATCTCCTGACAGCGCCAGTGTAAGTTAGGATTCTCATTTACAATTGTTGGTTGTGTAACCGTTCCATTAGAAGCCGTTGTTCTTTTTTGCTTGGATCATAGCAGCAAATGAGAACACCAATGATAATGATCCAGCTGTCAGAGGGCAACTCTCAATGGTGAATGCCTGAAGTGAGGTCATTGGGTACCCTTGCCGACATCTCTTAGTTTATTCATTTTTTTGCACCTTTTGCAGAACTTCTCTCGGTATGGCCAGCAGACTTTAGCTAAGGTAGTACCCATAGCCTCATAGGCAGCTATTGAGAGTTCAAAGAGGTTTGCAGTGACTGAAAACGCCACAGCTGAGTGATGGTGCAGAAGCAGAACAGCAAGGTGCCACCTCCATCAAGTCAACATAGGCACTTTGTCTGGATCTCCAAATAAAGCACACAAAGCAGGTAGGGGAGCTGGCTGGTCCAACTCTATTAACTGGATTCAGTCTCCCAGATGCTCTGGGAGAGGAAACCATGCTAGGTCTTCTGATTACAGGAATCAGGAAAGGACTTCAGGATCCGAATGGGATGTTTACATAAAGAATGGGTCCAAATAGAAACAAACCTGGGCTTTGCCTGTGAATTTTCCAAACCTAAAGCGCAGCCAGTGCTTAATTTGTTAAAAAATGAGTGCCAGTGCCCAAAGCTGCTCAGAAGCCTGTAGCTTGTGCTATTAAATGCTGGTGTGCCAAATACCAAGGCTGTGTAGCTTTGAATCCACCTCATGCCTCTTTATTCCACAGTCACTCACTCCCTGCCCCTTTATCTAACAATTGCGTTTTCATGATTTCTTCCTCGGTGACAGTTTTCCTGTCTTTCTCTTCCTCCTACCTTCCCCTTTGTGTGTTTTTCTCTCTCTTGCTCTCTGGAAATGTCTGAAAAGAAAGAATTTGTGCCAGTCCCCAGAACTGAGTGTCAGTCCCCTACTGGCAACCACGACTCAAATTAAGCACTTATTGCAGCTCTGGTAGTCTGTCCATATAATAACCTAGTCCGTCTCACATATGATCTGGTCTCATCATTAGTCTATGAGAGTTGCACACAGGTCACTCCAATTTCACTTGTGATTTGCTGAAATTTCAAGATGTCAGAGAGCTAAAGAGATGCTTTGTGCCTTTGTTCTTCAAAGAGACCTTCTATGATGAGGCAAAGTGGTGCTAATCCCGTGCGGCACTTCAAGACTACTTGGCAGGCCAGCTTCCTGGGAAGAGAAAGAATCACCTACCAAATGAGTGTGATGTAGAGTTTTGTGAGAGGTCTAACTTTATAAAGACCACTTGTATTTTCCCCAAGTAGTTTTATCACCATATGGTTACCTTTGTTAATTGCTTTAAGGAAAACTAAAGCAGCCGTGTGTGCCCTAGTTTAGGGCTGGCTAAATTAAAAGGCAACATTTAACATCTTCTTATATACAAATTTAGAGAAATTACCTGTTAAATAAATCGAAAATGTGTAAAGTTCAGCAATAGGTGCATATGAGTGTCAATCTAGTTTACATCTAGGCCATTCAGAATTGTGTATATTTTCCTGTTTCAATGTTCTTTCAAAGATTACTACATTTCTCTTAAATGTGCATTAGTGACCAACATCTGGGCCCACATATCTGTGGTGATTGTCTGTTGCAAAACCCCATTAGCGTGCTATCCAGGCTGAGTACCTAGAATGGCAAAGAAACTAGAACAATCTGTCTGTGAACAGTGCCGAAAAGGGATGGAAGCCTCTGGGAAACCAGTGTTGTGGATGGTAGTGGAGAGGCTCGGTCTGTTTAGGAGCACTGCAGTGTTTGGCATCTTCTAGGGATCCACATTTTAATGCTTTTAGGAACCCACCATGTTTCCTAGAACTTAATTCTGCTCTGTAAAAGAACCTTGCCCTGTTGTTGCTATGATTCACACTTTTGTGGCCCCTTCAAGTATATTACATTTCTGTTCTGAGATAATTTCATAACGCACCTCTGTGTCTTTCAAAACCTGACTTAAGAAATCACAAGATTCACACAGCTATTTATGCCTTGACTAGGGCAAAATGGCCATCCTGAACCAAAGAGTGAAGATTTACAAACTAATATGGGATTTGCCAAAACGGGAATTACGTTACAGGAAACAGTGGTCCCTGAAAACGAAGAGATTAGTAATACAATGAATATAGCCAAGGTTGGTTCTCTATTGCAGCCAGTGTCCAGCCGGACAAAGGCACCTTTAATGAGTTGAAATGGTTAACACTAATCCAGAGAATGTAAGTACAATCTTAGTGGGATACAAGCCTGTATCCTGAGACTTACATATCAACATGTGAAAGACGTTCAGGCAATTTCAAGGATGTTTCTATCTGAAGAATATATAAAGTAGCGAAACATCTGATACATATACTGTCACCTTCACAATACGTTATATACAAAGAATAGAATGTGTAAGGTAGACAACTGTGTCAACGGCGTTTCGATCCATATCAGGGGGATATCGGATCATCATCAGGACTAATCAATTAAATTGCCCATGTTCAAAATCCTCGTGATCGAAATTGAATTCTTGGGTAATTGGAGGGGGCGTCTAGGACGGGTAGCGAAACCGGAATGGTCCAAGGGACGCGTGTCTAAGTTCAGAGATGGTAGGGCAATGCCTACGGGTTAGTGATTCCGGGAGTACAGGTCACGGTACGAAATGCTGTTCGTCTCAAGGTGGTGAGAGAATGGAATTCCGTGGCCACGTCAATTGAGACTCGCTCGGATAACGTAAAAACGAAAGTGAAGCGGATTAAAACGGGAATTACGCCAATGCAATATAATTGGGACTGTGTGTGCTTTGTGGAGATTCTACCTTTAGAAGAAAGTAAATTGTTTGCTAATTTACACCTCTCACAGACAGAAATATGTTTCCAGAATGGGGAGGTGATATACCCATAGCAAGAAGGATCTAAAAGAAGGAGGAGTTCCTCCAGAGTAAATATATTTTGTGACGTATTTCCACATAGAGAATTTTACTAGGTGGACATTTCACATACATGCATTTTACATGTGTGAGTACAACTCAGACTCTGTGTCAAGGACCAGGTTCCTCTGGAGCAGTACCCTCAATATGTCTGCATTCTGGCCGCACCAACTCTGCTTCTTAATACATCAGAAGTTCAAACTGGTCAGACGAGGGGAAGGGTTTCAGAGAAGGTACTGCGGAGAGGGAGATCTGGAACATGAGGGTGATCCTCGATCAGTGAAGTTTTCAGACAGCACTTCGACCCCCTTATTACAATACATATCATACACCGATGTAAGTAAGCATAGTTATCTTACCTGACAAGGATAAGTGCTAAGGAGTCTGCAGTTTTATTCACAACTCAAAGATAACAGTTCTTAACGTAGCCTGACTCAAGTTGTAATCAAGACTCTAAGACAAGAGTTCTTTGTTTAGCCAAAACGTGAAAGTTTAGTCTCTTAGTCTTTGATCAAAACCTAAGCCTTTTAAAATGTTCCCAAATCCCTAAGCAGAGCCATCTGTTCAATCTTCTAAGTTTCATAAATCTCTCAGCATAAATATCTGTTCAATGCTTTTAACCACTTCTCAATCTCTGGTTTTTTCAAAGATTGTTGCAATATAAGTCTTTTAAATGGAAATCAGGGACTTACCGGGTCTCAGGTGTGGGAAGAACTAGGAAGGAAGTAACTCACCACCGACTTCCACTAAACGGTAATACTCCTAACACCTCAATAGTAGGCACTGGACAAGTGGTGACGTGTCCTTATTTAGGAGGAGCGTAACAAAAATCATTGCCAGGATTTAGCAGTTTCTCGCGAGCCTTGTGGTGAGCATTTACTCTTTTCCTGCTGTTTTGTCTGCCCCAAGCATGCCGCCATGAAGATCACCCCCTCCTAAAGGACGCAGGCAAGAGTCAGTCCTTAATCACACAGAAAGTGGTGCAACAGATATATTCCCTCATATGTTTGTGCAGCGGGATCACTCCTTATTCAGATGAATTATAAGAAACCATCCCTGAAGTCTATAATCAGAGATGAGCCCAAACAGCGCACATCACTTCAACACCGACCAATGTGGCACATGGGTGACGTGATGGACTTTTCACAGCGTAACAACATAGCAATATCCAGAGCAACATCCATAAGGGGTCAGGTGGTACAGACAAACAAGGTCAGGGAGGGCAAGGGTGGGCACCACACTCTTATTGTTTTCCAAGAGTCTTTGTACACAGGAGTATTCCTACTACAGCAGATTTCTCACTTTTACTCAATGTCTTTTTTTAATATGGACGCCAGAGAGGAATTGTAGCATATGGGAACCCCGATTCCATTACCTAAAGATTGACACACAGTTTGCTGTGTGTTGTTGAAGACCCTTTGCTTACAGCACAATAATTCATAGAGTGGGCTTTGGTCCAGTCTTTGCTCTTAGTTAGTTGTATCTATTGTCTTTCTCAAACCAATGCTCCTGATTTGTTGTTTTTCATCACTATTCTTATTTTTGGCCATCCCTTGAGCAGGGTTTGTTCAGCATTGTTTTGATTAGATGAGTTGTATCCTTCCACTGCTAACATCAGAGAATTATTTTTTGTTTGTCTTAACTCTTCATGGAAATGCATGTTTTCCTCACTCTCTCTCTCTCTCTCTCTCCAGTTACCACCATTTGTAACCCTGCCTCCCCAGTTCATTTCCCTCCCCTGCTTCATTATTTTATTAGCATCTTTAAAACAATTTGATTAAGCAAGAACCTAGAAGCTACACTTCCTTGTTTCTCTGTTGCTCCCAGTCCCTCCTCTCCTTCCAGCACTTTAAAAAGAAATTTTATCTGCAAGAGCCTGGCAGTTGCACATTGTTAGTGGCCCTCTCCCTACTTTGAGCAGCATCGTGTGCATGCCTTGGTTTTTTTTAATTTTCCATTTTTAAATGGCCGTTGGTCGTCTTAGAATAGTAAATTAAGATTTTGAAAATATTCGGAAAGGGCCACTAGTATACCACTATGCAGGCCACGCATGTGCATACATGTGCAATAATTGATGGTCATCTAGGAATGCTTTTTCTTTATTAGAAAAAACAGTCAAAGATGGCTACACATGCCTGTGTACACATTGTAATGCATAGGTGGAATTATTTTCTAATAAAGAAAACACATTTCCCAATGGCTGCCAATGGATGCACATGTAAGTGCATAAATTGTTGCACGCAAGTTGCCATTTTGGAACTTTTTGTTGCCAATGTAAACAAGCTTTGGGAAAGCTAATAGCTCGGCACTCACCTTTTGAACGCAAGACCTATTGGTTTAACCAACGCTTGTTGATAATTCAGACCCAGTGTTACTCATATTTTCTTCACCATCCTCTAATGTTGAATAACGATGAAGCCAAAATATCAGCTATTGTTTCTAATTTTCATTAAGCTGCATTAGTGTGGGATTTGCTAGCCCTGTAACCCAGTAATCAAGTGTTTTCTAGAAGTGTGTGCTAAAAAAAAATCAGTAGTTGTAATACCAATTAGACAAGATACATGTATTCTGATTTGCTGATGTGGCACATTATAAGAGGTTGTAGCTGATGGGATGTCGCCTACCTAAGCCTAATTTAACATATTTTCTTGTGGGCTTAGAAACGATCTAAAGGATTTTATAGCCAACGGAATGCCATTTCCAGAACAAATAAATGTCATTGTTAAGGGGTCTTGCAACTAACTCAATGCATGATGGACAGAACCATGTATAAATGGAAAGAAGTATGAACAATAACCATGCCAAGGAGAAACTTGATGGTATGCAGTCTCTACCGGTTAATAGGATTCAAGACACATTGTTACTGGGTAGAATTAAGGGCCTTTGTTTTTGGAGTAGCAATGCGTAACCTGGATTCATTTACATATACCTGCCCATAATTCCATGATTTCCAAAACTCTCTGTAATGTACTCCACTCTCTAAACGGGAATGTTCCTGGTTATATCTCTCCGACTTGATTAATACATTACTTCCAGATCTCTTTGTTCTGCCAGGTTCCGTTTAGGCGGTAGAACGTTCTCAACACAGGCCCCTACTCTTTGGAATTTGCTTCCTTGCAACATCCAGCTTCTTGCCAACCACTGACAAATGTGGCTATTTACCTCTTTAGTTTCCTGATATTCTGGGCTATTGTAGATTGTTTAGTTGTCACAGATAACCTCCAAAAGACACCTTGGGCAAGAGTGTGCGTTATAAAAATAATATATCATATGACAGCTTAATGATAAACAACTTGGTTAAAATGTCCAACAGCTAGCAGTAGCGGCTGCTACAGGTCAGTACGGGTGGGGAGGGGAGAGGGGGTTAATGGTAATTAAAAAGAAAGAAAAAATAGGAAAATCTACGTACCTGCCGGTCGCCACCTCTCTTCTGTCCTCTTCGGTCGATGCTGGAAACAGGAAGCACACAGGCTCCCAGACTCCCCTAAGCCAATCATGATGCTGCTGTCACCAACCAGCATGATAGCAAAGTCGTGATTTGTCTGGAAGGCCTGGTTCGGTGCTCAGACAGGGAGTGGGAAGCTGTGCATGTTCTCCACTCTGCTGTATTGCACACAGCCAGGTGGAGAAATGCTAAGTGCGCATGACTGTTTGGCTGGTCCAAGACGGAAGGCCAAACCGTCATGAGCACTTAGAAATGCCCACCACTCCTCCCCTTGCTCTGTCGGCAGCCCTGCCCCGCCCACACCTAAACAGAGCAAGTTTGGAAAAATAAAATGATAATAACATGGTGTTATTATCATTTTCTTTTTCCTGTGGGGTGACGCTCCTCCGCCTTAGCGGCGGAGCCGTCGCTGACAACTAGAAGTGTAAACTTTTCGCATGGCCCAATTACAATCTAAGCAAAACTAAAGGAAATGATGGACGTAGTGTTGAACATTGCAAGCACTCACCCCCAGTCAACTGATCTAGGTTTAATCCGTCACCGTTCTTTAGCCCACTCTGCCACCCCAGTTCAGACATGGCCATATGCAAATCAGTCTGACCCTGTGCCTCATGGGAACAGTCAAGCCCGAACTGCCAAGCCATGTCTTTCCTGGACCGGAAACAAGCTTCCTAGGACCGGTTTCTGGCATTTCAGCCGTCTTCAGCCAGGCTTGCTTGATTCCAGTGGCAAAGTGAGCAAGGGACTCACGTCTGAGCATACCCTGCCAACTTATGGCGAACAAAGCAAAACCAAAGGAAATGATGGACGGAGTGTTGAACATTGCAAGCACTCACCCCCAGTCAACTGATCTGGGTTTAATCCATCACCGTTCTTTAGCCCACTCTGCCACCCCAGTTCAGACATGGCCATATGCAAATCAGTCTGACCCTGTGCCTCATGGGAACAGTCCAGCCCGAACTGCCAAGCCATGTCTTTCCTGGACCGGAAACAAGCTTCCTAGGACCGGTTTCTGGCATTTCAGCCGTCTTCAGCCAGGCTTGCTTGAATCTAGTGGCAAAGTGAGCAAGGGACTCACGTCTGAGCATACCCTGCCAACTTATGGCGAACAAAGCAAAACCAAAGGAAATGATGGACGGAGTGTTGAACATTGCAAGCACTCACCCCCAGTCAACTGATCTGGGTTAAATCCATCACCGTTCTTTAGCCCACTCTGCCACCCCAGTTCAGACATGGCCATATGCTAATCAGTCTGACCCTGTGCCTCATGGGAACAGTCCAGCCCGAACTGCCAAGCCATGTCTTTCCTGGACCGGAAACAACCTTCCTAGGACCGGTTTCTGGCATTTCAGCCGTCTTCAGCCAGGCTTGCTTGAATCCAGTGGCAAAGTGAGCAAGGGACTCACGTCTGAGCATACCCTGCCAACTTATGGCGAACAAAGCAAAACCAAAGGAAATGATGGACGGAGTGTTGAACATTGCAAGCACTCACCCCCAGTCAACTGATCTGGGTTTAATCCATCACCGTTCTTTAACCCACTCTGCCACCCCAGTTCAGACATGGCCATATGCAAATCAGTCTGACCCTGTGCCTCAGGGAACAGTCCAGCCCGAACTGCCAAGCCATGTCTTTCCTGGACCGGAAACAAGCTTCCTAGGACTGGTTTCTGGCATTTCAGCCGTCTTCAGCCAGGCTTGCTTGAATCCAGTGGCAAAGTGAGCAAGGGACTCACGTCTGAGCATACCCTGCCAACTTATGGCGAACAAAGCAAAACCAAAGGAAATGATGGACGGAGTGTTGAACATTGCAAGCACTCACCCCCAGTCAACTCATCTGGGTTTAATCCATCACCGTTCTTTAGCCCACTCTGCCACCCCAGTTCAGACATAGCCATATGCAAATCAGTCTGACCCTGTGCCTCATGGGAACAGTCCAGCCCGAACTGCCAAGCCATGTCTTTCCTGGACCGGAAACAAGCTTCCTAGGACCGGTTTCTGGCATTTCAGCCGTCTTCAGCCAGGCTTGCTTGAATCCAGTGGCAAAGTGAGCAAGGGACTCACGTCTGAGCATACCCTGCCAACTTATGGTGAACAAAGCAAAACCAAAGGAAATGATGGACGGAGTGTTGAACATTGCAAGCACTCACCCCCAGTCAACTGATCTGGGTTTAATCCATCACCGTTCTTTAGCCCACTCTGCCACCCCAGTTTAGACATGGCCATATGCAAATTAGTCTGACCCTGTGCCTCCGATCCAGGGAAGACATGGCTTGGCAGTTCCTTTGGTTTTTCCAATTACAATCTAAGACACCAACAGTCGGATTGTGAAAGGCATCAGCTACTATGAACCTTTAAAGAATCTAAACATAACATGTCTAGACACATTGTTTATAGCAGAAAGGTATGGCACAAGTTAAAGTTGAAATATTATACAATTCAATTTTCAACACAGTCCAACAGATATGATTTTTTGTGGAAGATGTTGAAGACACAGTACTTTGCACTCTAAGTTCAAACTGTGATACACATGCTTTAATATAATCAGGAGAAATCCCAAATTCAAGGTAATGTCTCGTGTCAATACCCATTCAGGTTTATGGTATGAAAATCCCTCCGATTCTATCATATGCCATGGAATACACACAAATTAAAACATGGCAATCCATAAAAGTAAAGGAAGGAACCGTACTCCGAAAATTGTTAAAAGTGTCGCATTCGGTACCAGTTCAAGCACTCTGTCTTGAGCTATCTGTAACGGGAATCTTTGCTAGAGTAATTTCAAATATCATTAGGTGGGCATACAACCTATTACATGCAGCGCCGGACACCTTAAAGCAGCTGTTAAAACTGGAGACTTTTAGAGAGGAAGCGTCTGGGTATAAAGCCTTTGAGGTCTCTCAATGCACCGTCGCACTTTTACAGGAGTGGTCCCTAGCACACTTGAAATTGTTTTTAAAACATTTGGCCCCTAGAATCAGCTATGAATTGGATAAAGAGCATTGCATTCAATTGAAGCCTTATAAAGCGTTTGCAGAAAACATAGAATTTAAAACCTATGCTCCCTATTTATGTTTTCAACTAGAGCACGGGGTAAGGTGCTGTATACTATTCTTACGTTTGGGTATACTCCCTTTAGCAACATTCTTAACTAGCTGGGATGGTACAAATAACCCCAAAGGCATATGTGAATTATGCAAAGGTGGCCGACAAGATTTGCTTCACGTTTTATTAATCTGTCCTAATGCGAGTATAGTAGCGGCACGACGACGTTATATAATTCCAATTCAATTAAACTATAATGCATTTTTGGCCCAAGATTTAATTATGTTGTGTAACTCTCCAGTCAATGAATTTGTGTGCAATAACTTGTATACGTTTTTAAAAAGCTTTCTGAAGCTGTTCTAAAGTTAAAACGCACAATCAGAATGTTTTATTTAATTTTATTGAATGTTGTATGGGTAGGCAATAGAACATTATTACTTCTCCATTTTATAGTATGTTTTAAAAGTAAAAGTTTTACCATCTTAATTATTATAAACTCAATAAGAATAATTGTATATCTGTATTTGTTGATCTCAGTTAAGGTCTGAATCAAATACAAATTTACTGACTTTACTGAATACCCATTCAGCTGTACCGACATATTGTAAACACACCTGCTTTCCTAGTAGGCCAGCAAACCTACACTTGTGAGTTGTGTTTTGGATACCGGGGCTCTACCTACGAGTGCCCCAGAAATTAGGTGCTATTTATTGTACCCTATAAAATCCATTTGTCGTGGTGCTATAATTTACACCTAGTCTGAGTTTTGGAGGAATAGCATGCAAGTTTTGGTGTTACCACATCAAAATCCAAATATCACTGTAAGTACAATATTCTTTTCCATTTTAAATTCCGGCAGATTTAACCCGCCTGGAGTGAGTTAACGTTATCCGCACATGCCAATAGACCCAATTCAGGCAGAAGACTCACAATTTCTTAAGCCAAAAATGCAGCTACGGCTCGCCCCACAGGAAAAATAAAATGATAATACATCATGTTAATATCACTTTATTTATCAGTACTGGCTCGGTAGGTGCAGAGCGGGGCTGGGCCATCCACAGAGCAGGGGGAAGGCGTGGTGGACACTCTCTAAGTGTGCATGGCGATTTGGCAGACACTTAGCATGGTCTCCACCTGGCTGTATTGCACAGCCGGGTGGAGAACGATGTTATCATGCTAATTACAGCAGCGTCGTGATTGGCTTAGGGGAGTCTGGGAGCCTGTGTGCTTATTGCGTAGACTGTAGAGGACGGAGGAGAGGCGGCAGCCTGCAGGTAAGTGACATTTTCTTTTTTTAACCCCTCTGACCCCTCCCCCCGCCCCACCACTACTGCCCTGTAGCAGCCACTACTGCAAAATATGCTTTAATTTGCCTCTCTCCTGCCTGAAATTGCCTTAGCTGCAAGAGACGTCAATGGCTGAAATACGCTCTCCTAATTATTATTATTATTATTATTTTTTTTTTAATCTCCCTCTTTCCTCTTCTACAATGTTGACATGTCTGTTTATCACACTTGATAATGACCGGTATGGTAAACTCTGCACATCTTGGAATTCCGGTCCCTGCGCAGCCCAGGACAAAGGGTTAACACAGCGGCCAAAAACTTCCGACCTAGTAATAATCTGGGTCATAGTTGGCGAGGGCGGTCTGGCCAATGACCTAATCCTCATAGCTGCCAAGGTTTCAGATTGCTTATGTGTGACATTTTCATAATTTCAGTGTAATTATGAGTAGGCCTGGGCGAAGCACTACGCTACGCTCGCGTAGTTTGCGAAGTTCGCGAACTGCACGTAGCACAGTGCGAACACGCGTAGCGTAGTGTTGCGTAGTGCTGCGGTCATTTTTTGCTTGCTCGCGGTCCTCAACGTCAAGTTGGTGACCGCGAGCAAGCAAAATGACATCCTGGCGAGACTTTTTTCTTGTTCGCGATCGCGAGCATGGAAAATAAACCTCCCGGCGAGATTCCCAACGCGAGAAGGTCAGGTTTCTCATTGCGAGGGGTCGCGTATGCTCGCGACCGCTCGCGATGAGAAACTACCAGTTCGCGTTGAGAAAGCTGCAGCTCGAGTAAAAATCTACTCGAGCAGCAGAAAACTACAGCTCGCACTGTGCAAGATGCCATTTTCAATGATTGCACAGTGCCGGTTGCTTGTCCGCACTGTGCAATCATTGAAAACAACATCTTGCACAGTGCGAACATGTTACTTCGCAGTTCGCGAAGTGCTACGCGTAGCTCGCATAGTGCGAACTTCACTTTGCGTAGCTTCGCGAAGTGCTACTTCGCGAACTACGCCCACCCTTAATTATGAGTGACATTTAACAACTATGAGTGACACTTTCTCGCGAGCAAACTCGAGCAATGAAGATGAGGGAAATATATAAATATCAGAAATTACACCCATTTTAGTAGCAAGAAACACTGAGAAAATCTAAAAGATGCTGCAAAGCACCAGAAATGGAAGGGCACTAGGATGTGAGAAAGGCCCCAGCGTGGAGCCTGAGCCAGCCTCACTGCTGAACTCAACTTTGTGCAGACTGCAGCAGTGTCTGCAATGCAGAGCTTAGCTCAGTCACTGTAACACCTGATGCGTGGTACTTGGCAGGGCTGGTTTACTCAGACCATGCAATTCTGAAATTAATTTGCAAAACATTCGTAGTCTGCTCTTTGAGGATTAGGAATCACTCTCCTCCATCACTCTGCAGTGCGTGTGGCTGCAAGAGACTGAGACGCTGCATGAAGCCACCAATGAATTTTACTCAAATCATCTAGCAGTGACCATATGTTACTGGTGCAAGTGTCTGAATAGCTGTGACTCCAACAAACAAATGATGGACGGAATGCTGACAATGCAGACATTCTCCCCCAGTCAAGAGATCTGGGTTAAATCCATCGTTCTTTTGCCCACTACGCCACCCCAGTTCAGACATGGCTATATGCAAATCAGTCTTGACCCTGTGCCTCATGGGAACAGTCCAGCCCGAACTGCCAAGCCATGTCTTCCCTGGACCGGAATCAAGCATCCTAGGACCGGTTTCTGGCTATCAGCCGTCATCAGCCAGGATAGCTTGACTCCAGTGGCGTAGTGAGCACGGGTCCCAGGTCTGGGAATACCCATCCCACTTAGGGCGAAAAGCGTTACAACAAACAAATGATGGACGGAATGCTGACAATGCAGACATTCTCCCCCAGTCAAGAGATCTGGGTTAAATCCATCGTTCTTTTGCCCACTACGCCACCCCAGTTCAGACATGGCCATATGCAAATCAGTCTTGACCCTGTGCCTCATGGGAACAGTCCAGCCCGAACTGCCAAGCCATGTCTTCCCTGGACCGGTTTCTGGCTATCAGCCGTCATCAGCCAGGATAGCTTGACTCCAGTGGCGTAGTGAGCACGGGTCCCACGTCTGGGAATACCCATCCCACTTAGGGCGAAAAGCGTTACAACAAACAAATGATGGACGGAATGCTGACAATGCAGACATTCTCCCCCAGTCAAGAGATCTGGGTTAAATCCATCGTTCTTTTGCCCACTACGCCACCCCAGTTCAGACATGGCCATATGCAAATCAGTCTTGACCCTGTGCCTCATGGGAACAGTCCAGCCCGAACTGCCAAGCCATGTCTTCCCTTGACCAGAATCAAGCATCCTAGGACCGGTTTCTGGCTATCAGCTGTCATCAGCCAGGATAGCTTGACTCCAGTGGCGTAGTGAGCACGGGTCCCACGTCTGGGAATACCCATCCCACTTAGGGCGAAAAGCGTTACAACAAACAAATGATGGACGGAATGCTAACAATGCAGACATTCTCCCCCAGTCAAGAGATCTGGGTTAAATCCATCGTTCTTTTGCCCACTACGCCACCCCAGTTCAGACATGGCCATATGCAAATCAGTCTTGACCCTGTGCCTCATGGGAACAGTCCAGCCCGAACTGCCAAGCCATGTCTTCCCTGGACCGGAATCAAGCATCCTAGGACCAGTTTCTGGCTATCAGCCGTCATCAGCCAGAATAGCTTGACTCCAGTGGCGTAGTGAGCACGGGTCCCACGTCTGGGAATACCCATCCCACTTAGGGCGAAAAGCGTTACAACAAACAAATGATGGACGGAATGCTGACAATGCAGACATTCTCCCCCAGTCAAGAGATCTGGGTTAAATCCATCGTTCTTTTGCCCACTACGCCACCCCAGTTCAGACATGGCCATATGCAAATCAGTCTTGACCCTGTGCCTCATGGGAACAGTCCAGCCCGAACTGCCAAGCCATGTCTTCCCTGAACCGGAATCAAGCATCCTAGGACCGGTTTCTGGCTATCAGCCGTCATCAGCCAGGATAGCTTGACTCCAGTGGCGTAGTGAGCACGGGTCCCACGTCTGGGAATACCCATCCCACTTAGGGCGAAAAGCGTTACAACAAACAAATGATGGACGGAATGCTGACAATGCAGACATTCTCCCCCAGTCAAGAGATCTGGGTTAAATCCATCGTTCTTTTGCCCACTACGCCACCCCAGTTCAGACATGGCCATATGCAAATCAGTCTTGACCCTGTGCCTCATGGGAACAGTCCAGCCCGAACTGCCAAGCCATGTCTTCCCTTGACCGGAATCAAGCATCCTAGGACCGGTTTCTGGCTATCAGCCGTCATCAGCCAGGATAGCTTGACTCCAGTGGCGTAGTGAGCACGGGTCCCACGTCTGGGAATACCCATCCCACTTAGGGCGAAAAGCGTTACAACAAACAAATGATGGACGGAATGCTGACAATGCAGACATTCTCCCCCAGTCAAGAGATCTGGGTTAAATCCATCGTTCTTTTGCCCACTACGCCACCCCAGTTCAGACATGGCCATATGCAAATCAGTCTTGACCCTGTGCCTCATGGGAACAGTCCAGCCCGAACTGCCAAGCCATGTCTTCCCTGGACCGGAATCAAGCATCCTAGGACCGGTTTCTGGCTATCAGCCGTCATCAGCCAGGATAGCTTGACTCCAGTGGCGTAGTGAGCACGGGTCCCACGTCTGGGAATACCCATCCCACTTAGGGCGAAAAGCGTTACAACAAACAAATGATGGACGGAATGCTGACAATGCAGACATTCTCCCCCAGTCAAGAGATCTGGGTTAAATCCATCGTTCTTTTGCCCACTACGCCACCCCAGTTCAGACATGGCCATATGCAAATCAGTCTTGACCCTGTGCCTCATGGGAACAGTCCAGCCCGAACTGCCAAGCCATGTCTTCCCTGGACCGGAATCAAGCATCCTAGGACCGGTTTCTGGCTATCAGCCGTCATCAGCCAGGATAGCTTGACTCCAGTGGCATAGTGAGCACGGGTCCCACGTCTGGGAATACCCATCCCACTTAGGGCGAAAAGCGTTACAACAAACAAATGATGGACGGAATGCTGACAATGCAGACATTCTCCCCCAGTCAAGAGATCTGGGTTAAATCCATCGTTCTTTTGCCCACTACGCCACCCCAGTTCAGACATGGCCATATGCAAATCAGTCTTGACCCTGTGCCTCATGGGAACAGTCCAGCCCGAACTGCCAAGCCATGTCTTCCCTGGACCGGAATCAAGCATCCTAGGACCAGTTTCTGGCTATCAGCCGTCATCAGCCAGGATAGCTTGACTCCAGTGGCGTAGTGAGCACGGGTCCCACGTCTGGGAATACCCATCCCACTTAGGGCGAAAAGCGTTACAACAAACAAATGATGGACGGAATGCTGACAATGCAGACATTCTCCCCCAGTCAAGAGATCTGGGTTAAATCCATCGTTCCAAGTAGGAGAGCAGGGGTGAACGCTAGTGCCAGAGCAGAGGTCAGCGCTGCTGTGAGAGAGATTAATGATGCCAGTCCAAGTGTGAGTACATATGAGAGTTAAAGTGCCAGTACAGGTGCTGGTACGATTGACAGTAAAAGTGCGAGCAAGGTGAGTGTGAGCTTACTGGTGGATGTTACAGTTGCGTGAGTGACATGCAAATGAGAATACTTAGCAACTTCCATTGCAGGTGCGAGGAAGGTTACTGGTGCATGTGAATGAGGTTGCTGGCGTAAGTATACTAGGGGTTTTAGGAGTGCAGATGCGAGTGAGTGATGCACTTGCTTATCTTCCTATGCACTCACTAACTTATTTATAGGCATCCATTCTGTCATCTACTTGCTCACTCATTTGTCCATCCATGCACTCTTATCTTATTCACCCATTAAACTGCTCATGCATAGTTGTCACTCCATGCATTCTTCTATACATCCACTAATCTATCCAAGTAGCACTTATTGATATTCACTCACTTATCCATGCACTCAGCTGCACCCTTTCATTCATTTATGCACCCACACACCAATACCTCATCTACTCTTGCATTCAACTATCCATGAATGGCATGCTCATATATACATACATCTATGCAGATGTACAAACATTCACACATTCCCCCAGAGACACTCACATGGACAAACTCGCCAATCAATAACAAGCATTGGCCGTGCACAAAAGTGAAAGCGACGCGGCGGAGAGGGGCGGAGGAGCGTTGAGAGGAAAGTCAGATGGCGCCTGATCGGCGCTGAAAGCTGGCGTTTGCGCGCGTGCTCGCGCGCGGGCACGCAAGCGATAGGCCAGCCAAAGCAGCTTGTGGTAGCACTTTTTAAAGCACCTACTAAATGTCTCTCCGAGCAGCGCATGCGCCGGCTCAGCGAGACCTAAAAACAGTGTTGATTAAAAAAGCAGACCTATGGTCATTGCTAGTGCTTGCTTTATTTTAATGGTCATTTTGTAAATCAGCTTTATCCTCCTTCTTGAGGCTTGTTTTGACGTGCTTATTGTTCAGTCAAAGATGTGTTGCTCCATCTAGTACACGGGTACTCATAGTACGGCCCGCGGGCCGTTGGCGGCCCGGCAAGCCTTCCTTGGCGGCCCGCGGACCTTGCAGACAGTGCCTGTGCCCTGCGCTTGTCAGCGAACACCGCCGGTTACAGCAGCGCGGAGCTGTGAGGCCGGGCGATTCTTTTAAAGGCCATTTACTTGTTAATGAGGCTTTGTTGTATTTCACCTCTTCTTAGCGCCCCTGCATCTCCCCTCTGATTGAGTGGAGATGCAGGGGCGCTAAGAAGAGGTGAAATACAACAAAGTCTCATTAACAAGTGAATGGTCTTTAAAAGACCTGTGAAGTACTTGGGTGCGGCGGCTGTGTGCATTCCCTGGAAGCCGTCTCAGCACGGGGTCAGAGGACAGCAGGGTGAGGTGATGGAGGGCAGCAGGGAGTGAGAGCAGGGGGTGAGGTGACAGCGGGAGGAAGACAGAGTGCAACAGAGGGAGGAAGAGGGAGGGAGAGAGAGGGAGAGGAGGAAGACAGGGAGAGGAGGAAGACAGGGAGAGAGGGGAAGACAGGGAGACAGAGAGGGAGACAGAGGGAGGGGGAGGGAGAGGGAGGGCGGGAGACAGAGTGAGAGATAGATAGATAGATATATAGATAGATAGAGAGGGCGGGAGACAGAGTGAGAGATAGATAGATAGATAGATATATAGATAGATAGATAGATAGAGAGGGCGGGAGACAGAGTGAGAGATAGATAGATAGATAGATAGATAGATAGATAGATAGATAGATAGATAGATAGATAGATAGATAGATAGATAGATAGATAGATAGAAAGGGCGGGAGACAGAGTGAGAGATAGATAGATAGATAGATAGAGAGGGCGGGAGACAGAGTGAGAGATAGATAGATAGATAGATAGATAGATAGATAGATAGATAGATAGATAGATAGATAGATAGAAAGGGCGGGAGACAGAGTGAGAGATAGATAGATAGATAGATAGAAAGGGCGGGAGACAGAGTGAGAGATAGATAGATAGAAAGGGCGGGAGACAGAGTGAGAGATAGATAGATAGATAGATAGATAGATAGATAGAGAGGGCGGGAGACAGAGTGAGAGATAGATAGATAGATAGAAAGGGCGGGAGACAGAGTGAGAGATAGATAGATAGATAGATAGATAGATAGATAGATAGATAGATAGATAGATAGATAGATAGATAGATAGATAGATAGAAAGGGCGGGAGACAGAGTGAGAGATAGATAGATAGATAGATAGATAGATAGATAGATAGATAGATAGATAGATAGATAGATAGATAGATAGATAGATAGATAGATAGATAGATAGATAGAAAGGGCGGGAGACAGAGTGAGAGATAGATAGATAGATAGATAGATAGATAGATAGATAGAAAGGGCGGGAGACAGAGTGATAGATAGATAGATAGATAGATAGATAGATAGATAGATAGATAGATTGATAGGGCGGGAGACAGAGTGATAGATAGATAGATAGATAGATAGATAGATAGATAGATAGATAGATAGATAGATAGATAGATAGATAGATAGATAGATAGATAGATAGATAGATAGATAGATAGAGAGGCGGGAGACAGAGTGATAGATAGATAGATAGATAGATAGATAGATAGATAGATAGATAGATAGATAGATAGATAGATAGATAGATAGATAGATAGATAGGGCGGGAGACAGAGAGATAGATAGATAGAAAGGGCGGGAGACAGAGTGATAGATAGATAGATAGAAAGGGCGGGAGACAGAGTGATAGATAGATAGATAGATAGATAGATAGATAGATAGATAGATAGATAGAAAGGGCGGGAGACAGAGTGATAGATAGATAGATAGAAAGGGCGGGAGACAGAGTGATAGATAGATAGATAGAAAGGGCGGGAGACAGAGTGATAGATAGATAGATAGAAAGGGCGGGAGACAGAGTGATAGATAGATAGATAGATAGATAGATAGATAGATAGATAGATAGATAGATAGATAGATAGATAGATAGATAGATAGATATTATATAACCAAAGTGCCCTGAAGATAGATATGCATACCGGGTCTGGTGGCTCAGTAGATGAAGGCGTCTGCTGCAGTGGCCTGTGTTCAACCTCATGGTCATAGTTTTTTTTGTGCTCTAGCCCCGCCCCCTCCCCCCACTGGCCCCGCCCCCACCGGTGCGGCCCTCAGCCAGAAACCACACTGTAAATTTGGCCCCCGAGAGAAAGTTTGTGAGTACCCATGATCTAGTATGTCCTGTTTTGGAAGGGGGTGAGCAAGCCAAATATACACCACTCTTCTCGGTAATTATGTACCAAACTGTTTACTGGCTTCGAGGGCACGGAAAGGAGTTCCGCCAGTGTGACACATGAAGAAAGCTACAAGGAGTCCTGCTTACGATATGAAGCTGGGGAACAAGAGCGGCTTCTTTGTTATTAGTCCAGCAAAGCAGCGCAAACATTTAAATGAGCTGCAATGGAATTTTCAGTGAGCGCACATTACAGGTGCCTTACCTCATCACAAAGTAGGGCTGCAAAAACACCTCCTGGTCGAGTTCGCGCTATCTATAAAACTGCTCAAGACATAATGCGCCAACACTGCGCAGCAGGATTATAAGCCCGAGGTCAGACAAATAAAGGCACCGGCCCCCTGGCCAAACTGCCTGCCGGTCCAGAATGTTAAAATATAAAGGTACACACTCACAGGCGGTCGGCTTGAAATGTGTAATTAAACATTGAGGGCTGGGCCTGCCGCGATACCTACAGAGTTCATTCACGGAGATGCTGTTGGAAGCCTGGGGAGAAGAAACAATGCGGGAGACTTCACTCTGTTACGGCTGATGACTGCACTGGCACAGTTCTCCCCGGGAAGAGCCGCAACCGGAATAGCCGCAACCGGAATTCAGATAAGGACACTCCGACAGCCGACTCGCCTAGCATTGGCTGCACTTGACTGCAGGGTGGCTGCTGAGGCAGTCATGCACCTCCACCATTCTCCAACAACGGCCAAATCATTACTCTGACGAGCTGTAGCGGCAGGGGCGTAACAAAAGCCCCCGCAGCCCCCGCGGTGCGGGGGGGCCCCCAGTCTTCGGTAGGTGAAGGGGGGCCCCCTCAGCTCTTCGGTAAAGAGCTGTGAGAGAAAGGCTTCCTCTAGAAAGCAGGTGCAGTCTCTGCAGCCTGCTTGCTCTGCGCTCCTCGCGCTGACCCAGGGCAGGACTGAAGAGAAACAAAGTAACAAGTTTCATTGTTTCTCTTCAGTCAGAGCCCGGCCGGAACAAGGATGGGGCCCCGCACTCTTCAGAAACACCGGGGCTTTCGGGGAGAGAGGTGAGACTTGTAAAGAGCAGGACAGATCACATTCTGCAGCGTTGTCGGTAAGTCTAGCAGTTTTAATTGTGAGTTTTCATTGTGAGCTCCTTCAAAAAACATGCTATGTTGTGGGTTGATAACAAATGCCTGATATGTTTTAAAATGCTTCATTTACATTTCTACAGATAGGTTATCTGGGTCTTTAATTAGTCCCAGCTGTAAATATCCTCCTGTCGCTGACCCTTTTCTTTGTCTCACACCACTAACAAGTGCAGGATATGTTACCTCCTGCCAGGCCCGGTTCTAGAGGGTGTTGTAATCCTCATTGGCTTATGTGACATTCCCCATAGACTGATTTATTGTCTCTGTATAATGCGTGCTGTTATGTAAAGTACTGTGACGCTATGAGTAGCGCTGTACAACAAATGGAATGGATATGAGAGAGGGGCAACGGAGAGATGAGGGGCACAAGTGGAGGGTGGCAGTGAGGGAATCCGAGGAAGAGGTCATGGGGTGGGGAGTTACGGAGAGATGAGGGGCGCTGGTGGAGGGTGGCAGTGAGGGAGTCAGAGGAGGAGGTCAACGGGGTGGGTGGAACTACAGAGAGATGAGGGGCACTAGTGGAGAGTGGCAGTGAGGGAAGCCGAGGAGGAGGTCCTGGAGTGAGGGTGGAGCTGCGGAAAGATGAGGGGCACTAGTGGAGGGTGGCATTGAGGGAAAACGAGGAAGAGGTAATGAATGGGGTGGGGAACTACAGTGAAATGAGGAGCACTGGTGGAGGGTGGCAGTGAGGGAGTCAGAGGAGGTGGTCACGGGGTGGGGGGAACAGCAGAGAGATGAGGGGCACTAGTGGAGGGTGGCAGTGAGGGAATCCGAGGAGGAGGTCACAGGGTGGAGGGGAACTACAGAGAGATGAGGGGTACTGGTGGAGGGCGGCAGTGAAGAAATCTGAGGAGGAGGTCATGGGGTGGGGGGGAACTACAGAGAGATGAGGGGCGCTGGTGGAGGGAGCAGTGAGGGAATCTGAGGAGGAGGTCATGGGGTGGGGGGGCTATGTAGAAATGAGGGGCACTAGTGGAGGTTGGCAGTGAGGGAAGCGGAGGAGGAGGTCATGAGGTGGGGAAACTACAGAGAGCTGAGGGGCACTAGTGGGGGGTGGCAGTGAGGGAATCCAAAGAGGTCACGGGTGGGGGGATCTACGGAGAGATGAGGGGTGCTGGTGGAGGGTGGCAGTGAAGGAATCTGAGGAGGAGGTCACGGGGGTGGAGGGGATTATGGAGAGATGAGGGGCACTGGTGGAGGGTGGCAGTGAGGGAATCTGAGGAGGAGGTCATGGGGCTCGGGGGGAATTACAGAGAGATGAGGGGCGCTGGTTGAGGGAGCAGTGAGGGAATCTGAGGAGGAGGTCATGGGGTGGGGGGGCTACAGAGAAATGAGAGGCACTAGTGAAGGATGGCAGTGAGGGAAGCCAAGGAGGAGGTCATGGGGTGGGGGAACTATAGAGAGATGAGGGGCACTAGTGGAGGGTGGCAGTGAAGGAATCTGATGAGGGGGTCATGGGGGGGAACTACACAGAGATGAGGGGCACTGGTGGAGGGTGGCAGGGAATCCGAGGAGGAGGTCATGGAGTGGGGGGAAATACGAAGCTATGAGGGGCGCTGGTGGAGGGTGGCAGTGAGGGAATCTGAGGAGGAGGTCATGGGGTGTGGGGGAGCTACAGAAAGATGGGGGACACTGGTGGAGGGTGGTAGTTAGGGAGTCTGAGGAGGAGGCCATGAGGGGGAGTGGCTATGGCGAGATGAAGGGTACTGTTGGAGGGTGGTAGTTAAGCTATCTACAGAGAAAGAGGTCAAAAAAGAGGTCATAAAGACGTTTGCACCAGCAATAAAGCCGGCCCTGTCATGGCCTTTCTGTTTTCATTTATTTAATTAACAGTCAGGTGATTAGGACAACTGTGGAGCATACTTTAAAGTGCGTGCTAATTATTTTTACTGCTATATTCAATATTTCAAGTTTGAAGGTGATTTTACTATTGTTTTTTACTGGGAATAGTGAAAGTGGAACTGAATGGTGGCTGATATGGGGCTAGGGCCCAAGGTCAGGTGTGAGATAAGGTGTGATGGAGAGGGGTGGTAGAAAAGTGGATAATCAAGCCTGTAAGGGAGTGTGTTGCAGAGTCAGGGATCAGGTGGAGGTAGTAATGAAGAGGGTTTCTCCCTGAAGGCTCACACAGAGGAAGCCCGGGTAGTGTCACTTGCTTGATACTCCCACCTTAGAAACTTCCTCTTCCCATCAAAGGGACATTGCATGGAAGAAAAGCACTTTTTGAGAGTGATAACATTTAGAAAGAGACTTTGAAAAGAGTGCGTTTTACTGGGCCTAGTAAGAGTAAGGAGAGATAAAGGAGGGCCCAGAAGCAGGCCTGGCTAGATATATAAGCGATAAATCGGGCCAGCAGTGGCCCACCCGAATGTACCCTTGGCCCACCCAAATAAAAATTCCTGGAGCCGGGCCTACCTCCTGCCCCCAATTTTACCATTCCCCGTCCCACCCTTCGTGTTAGTTGGCACTAGCTTGGTTTTATTTTACCTTTGCCAATGCTTGATTACTTGCTTCACAAGCATTGGCTGCCGCTGCATGGCTCCCATGTGCTGGCCTCACACTTCGGAGCTGAGGAGACCCGTCCCCTGTTGCTGTAGACGCCTCGGTGCTGTTGCTCCACCCTGGTGTAGGCTGCCAGCTCCTCACCCTGCTCCTAAACCTCTTACTCATCAGCTCACAGCCTCACATCTACCGGGGCACATGAGCTGAGCTACCGGGAGCCGTTTGTGTTGGTCTTGGCACTGTTCTGTGGTATTGCTTGCTGTCCTGGAAGGAGAGAGGGCTCCTTCCTGTCCACCTATAAACAGGTGCCGGGGACTACAGAGAAAGGGGGGCATGTGACAATAAATGACCTAGTATTACATTCTCTCTATAATGGTGAGTTCAAATCAGAACATGCCAAATGTGGCCCTCGGGGTAAACGCACTGCTACTGTGCGCCAGAGACACACAAAAATCACTATTCGACTCCCGGGCATCGGCTAAGCTTTATCCAAACAGTTCTGAAGTGCTGCTGACATGGTATTAAGAAGTCTTTTCTTGCACTTTTTCGTCGAACAGCACGTCACAGAGACCGGTCTGTGTGCAACCCATTAATAAAACAAATTGTACCTCTGCCAGTGGCATAGTGTTAACTTTTGTTGAAATAGTGCCAAGAAACACGCTTATGCTGTTTGTGAGCGCTATAAAACACATAAATTGTACCTATTTCAGCTGCACGCAAGTTACCAACTGAAGCGTGTTACAATAGCGCTTAATGGAAGGTCCGTGCTCTTCATCTGATGTGTGCATAAAATGAAAAGCATGTCATGCGTTGTTAGCACTGGAGTTGTAGAAGAATATGGAAGGATTTGCTGTCTTCGTCTTTCTTTTCTCATCTTGGTCTCTTTCAATCTTACTTTCATTACTCTTGCACTTAATTTACTAACTTTTCCTACTTATGCCTACTGCTGATTTTTGTTTCTACTCATATGTTGCATACTTCCTCTTACTGTGCTACGTAACCTCTTAATTTTACTTTTCTCTTACACCTCATATTTGTTCCCATTCTTACGTTTTATTATTCCAACATACTCTTGCTTCCACTTACAATTTATTACGCCTATTTCCTCCTGCTCTTACTCATTTCTCCTCTTACTCCTATTACGTCTTCTAACTGCTATTCTTACTTTTGCTACCGTATTTACCAATGCCCTTATTACCATTAACTTAGTCCTACCTACTCCTACTTGCACTCTTACTCCTGCATACTCCTACTTGACCCTACCTTCCACTACTTTTACATCTACATACTTCAGCTCTTCTGCTTAGCCCTTCGTATGCCTCTTCTTACTCATACTTGGGAGAGGAGTTGGCCTAACGGCTAGGGCGGTCGACCTCGAATCTGGGGAACTGGGTTCGAGTTTCAACAATGACACTGAACGTCCTGTGATTCTGGGCAAATCACTTAATCTCCCTGTGCCTAACAAATATGAATGTGTCCTCATGTAACGCAACTGGTGCTCATGAAAAGAGCTATGATACCCGATACGGGTCAAGTTCGAGCTATATAAAACTCCATAAAATAAATTTAAAAAAAAAAAAATGAACAGGATCTGCTCGGTCGCATTGGAAGGTAAACAAGCATTTGCAATGCAATTGGTCTCGCATTTGTTAGAGTTAGAGCTATTGACATTGTAAAGGACAGTGTATTTTACCTATGTGTTTTCTGCTTGGAGTGGAGTGAATGTGTGTGGTGTCAAGTGGACATATGTGGTTTGGATTGGAATTGTTAGTTGTGGAATTGTATTGTGTGGATTGGATCTGTGTAGCGAAATAATGTAATTATGTGGATAGTAATTGTGTGGTATTGAGTGTACTGGAATTATGTGGAGTGGGATTGTGTGTCATGGAGTGGGATTGTGTGTCTTGGAGTAAGATTATCTGGAATGGTATTTTGCGTTGTGGAGTGGTATGTAGTGGAGTTTACTTATGTGGTGTGCTGTTAAATATTATAGCATGATGTGGAATTTTGTGGTGTAGATTGGATGTATGTGGTGTGTTATGTAATTCTGTTGTTGGTTTGAATTATGTAGTTTGTTGTTGAATTATGTGGTGTGGAATGGAAATGTGTAGAGTTGAAATGAGTGACGTGGAAGTGTTCGCTGCTGGGTGAAAATTATGTTGAGTGGTATTATGAGGCATGGTGTGAAGTGTAGTTATGTGGAATGTTGCTACGTGACAGACTGGATTTATGTGGAGTGTATTTATGCAATATGGATGAGAGCATAATTATGTGGAGGTTAATTATGTGGTGCTGAGTGGTATTATGTGGAGTAATTATGTGTGATGAATTGTGTGGGGATGAATTGTGGAATTGTGACATGTGGAATTATGTGGCATGGTGTGGTGTATAATTGTGTGGAGTGGAATTATGTAGCATTTTGCAGAGTTGTATTTTGTGGAGGGTAATTCTGTGTTTTGGAGTTGCGTGTAAACATGTTGTGTGACGTATAATTATATAGGTTGAAGTGGAATTATGTGTACTTGAATTGTGTAGTGTGGAGTGTAATTATGTGGTTTGGAGTGCTATTAAGTTGTGTGGAATGTTATTATGTGATGTGGAATTATGAGGTATGGAGTGAAGTAGAAATATATGTTTTTTCATATTTAGGATTGTAATTATGTGGTATGGAATGTAGGGTTAAATTATTTATAGTTGAATAGTGTGGCATGGAATTATGAGAGTTCAAATGTGCTGAGTTTGGTAGAATTAGGTAGCGTGGATTTGAGCAAGCTGTGCACGCTAAGGCTTTTATGTCATGGGGTATAAAGTTGACGATTGTCTATTTTTCTTTGTAAAAATAATTTGGGCTGTTTCTTTACCTTCCGGTACATTTCTGAACAATTTGTTAACCCCTTCAGTGCCCGCCCCTTTCCCCGCCCTGTGCCGGCCGTTGCATTAGCGGGCGGGGTTTATGACGAGCTGGTCTCGTCATGGGCACAGCGCAACCGCGGCCCATGACGAGACCAGCTCGTCACGGGCATTGAAGAGGTTAAGCTAAATTGTGATGTTTCTTTTTGTGCGTATGCAGGAAAGAACGAGTGTATGTGGAATGTTGCTACGTGGCATAGACTAGATTTATGTGGAGTGTATTTATGCAATATGGATGAGAGCATAATTATGTGGAGGTTAATTATGTGGTGCTGAGTGGTATTATGTGGAGTAATTATGTGTGATGAATTGTGTGGGGATGAATTGTGGAATTGTGAGACGTGTGGAATTATGTGGCATGGTGTGGTGTATAATTGTGCGGAGTGGAATTATGTAGCATGTTGCAGAGTTGTATTTTGTGGAGGGTAATTCTGTGTTTTAAAGTTGAGTGTAAATATGTTGTGTGACGTATAATTATATAGGTTGAAGTGGAATTATGTATACTTAAATTTTGTTGTGTTGAGTGTAATTATGTGGTTTGGAGTGCTATTAAGTTGTGTGGAATGTTATTATGTGATGTGGACTTATGTGGTATGGAGTGAAGTAGAAATATATGTTTTTTCATTTTTAGGATTGTAATTATGTGGTATGGAATGTAGGGTTAAATTATTTATAGTTGAATTGTGTGGCATGGAATTATGAGATGTTCAAATGTGCTGAGTTTGGTAGAATTAGGTAGCGTGGATTTGAGCAAGCTGTGCACGCTAAGGCTTTTATGTCATGGGGTCTAAAGTTGACGATTGTCTATTTTTCTTTGTAAAAATAATTTGGGCTGTTTCTTTACCTTCCGGTACATTTCTGAACAATTTGTTTAGCTAAATTGTAATGTTGCTTTGTGTGCGCATGCAGGGAAGAACGAGTGTATGCAAAAAATCATCCTATGTCTCAGTATTAACTTCCACACCTCTAAACAATAATCCCAATCCTAGAATGAGTTATCCGTTTGCTTTACAACAGTTAGTAAAACAAGGAAGTGCTTTGCGAGTCTGTAAGTAGCAAAGGTTTTAAAGGGACTTGTTTTTGTGCAAAGTATTGCTTTTCCCAGTTCAAGGAAGGGATAAAAAAATATCTTCAGATAATAATAGGGGTGACAGGATGGTGCGATAGCAGAATATTGATTTGGGTGGATCTGGCGAGGACTGCGGGCAGCAAGTGCTTGATACGCTATTTGCATAAGAAAATACTATATATTTTTTTCGTTATCCTCCATTAGTTATTAGTAAGGAAGGGGGAAGAGAAGCGTTCACCGACAGCATTCCGTTAGTCTTAGGGACACAAAGAATGCTGTGGTCTGTGGTAGATGGCGCCCAGAAGGCATAAGTATATGTATCAGGAGCTGCCAAAGAAAGGAAGTGGAAATGCGCTTTAGACGTTGCTGGTATTGATGGCTACTGTGCGGTTGCAGACTTCCCTGGGCTGACAGTTGGTGGGGAAATGCTACGTTGTCATTGTAGGTTTAATTCATGAATCGCTCATTCTCTCTGGTGTTTGTCCTTGGGGTTCTTGTTGACTGGTGCTACATATGGTATCTGGTTTGCCTTTGACAGCAGGTATGGTTTAGTGGGGTACATAGTGTAAATTAATGTTGGCGTGAGGAAACAAAAATCTGACCCTTTGTACATTTGATATTATTGTGTGCATCATGCAGAGGATGAAAAGTAGCAGGAACGGCTTTGATGCCGTATAGGCTAGCAGGAAGAACTGTTTTGAGGTGGTCAGTTGCAGAGATTGTTCAACATTTTTAAAACTTCCATAGTGGCATTGGGGAGGCCAGCAGCTGAAAGGCTCTGTCTTTACTGGTAGGCAGTGGTTAGATGGTGACCGGTCATCAGTCTTTCTGTGGGTGATGGACAGGGGAGCAGTAGGCGGCGGTCACAGGTTTGCAGTGACATCCGAGGGGTGGTTTTAAAGGCGGGCAGAAAAGCATAATTGCGGGTTTCATAGGGGTGAGGGTAGAGTGTAATGGATGCGTTAGTAGCAGGCACGACGGAAGTGACCTGCGTTTGAAGGTGGTTAACTGAGCGGTCTTCACTTGAAGGTGGGTCATCAAGTAGGAGGATGTGTTTGGTGGGCCGGCTGGAGGCAGTGTTATGTAACTTTGCTGGAGGGCGCAGCAGCATTTACTGATGTATGTAAATCGCTCGATGAGAGGGCGGATGTGACCAATAGAGGAACCAGAATCCTTTTTTTATGGCTGGGGTGAGCCCCTGCAGTATGGCGGGTTGCTGGCCTGAGGGCTATTGACTGGCGAGGAGAATGGGGGCCCCCTCCATGTACTTTGCAGGGGGGCCCCCTCAAGTTTCGTTACGCCACTGTGTAGCGGCTACAAGTGCGCAGCTGCCAAAGAACTGAAACTATGGCGCGCAGCCGCGCCCGCCCACCACGGCGCCTATAGGGATTGGGTAAACTAAGTAAAATCATGGGAAAGACTGTCGTTAGTTATTGCCGGTGGCGGGTAAAACATTGTAGCCTGCCATGAGTTGAGCAAGCAACCCCCAAGCTTAGGACGCATTTCCTACGAAAAATACCACTTGTGAAGGTTTTGCTGTTATAGATATAGGCAGAGCTGCTAGATAAAAAAGAATGTGTGTAAAATTGTCAGGATTCTTGTGTAACATGTTAATTATTCCTCTGTTTGCTAGAATATTAATTTTGAAATTATTTAGACAGCTCTCAAGTCCTTTCTATTTTCTTTGCTGTTTGCTATTTCATGTTTAAGTTGGAAAAGGCAAAAGATTTCACTGCTTTTCTCAATATTTTTACCGGCCTGGACTTAAAAACACTGGCAAGGAGGGTGAAAAAAACTGCTTGGTGGCAACCCTATTTACTCCTGCCCCTACTGGAGTGGAGGGGTACTTCACGGATAACTGGGAAAAATAAGATGCAAACACAGCCCTGTTCCTCTCTGTGTTCTGCTTCTCAATTCCCTGACAATAGCAGGGGTTCATTCCCTCTCCGCCAGGCTTCCTTTAGTGCATTGATCTAGATGTGGGATCTGTGGGTTTGTTGTTCACCACAGTTATATAACTGTTAAAAAACAAAGCAGCCTTTAGCCAAACAGGAAACCTTTAAGCAAAGCCTCACGTGACCATGGTGTGGTAATGGTTCCTGACACCTGAGCAGGTAAGACAAGGCTGGTGTCTTCAAGAAATAGATGTGTGTGTGTTCAAGGACACAATTGTGGGCAGAGAGTGAGTGCAGGCAGTTGCAGCCCGTGTTTCACGGGTCCCAGTGTACGGAAGAAAATGGGCGCCATTGAATGATAAAATACAACAATAATCAGGATTCAGTGGGCCGCTTAGGTCTCTGGGCCCAACTGCACTGCACCTGCTGCACCAATGGAAATGCCACCCTTATATCTAGGGTCTTGGATCGCGTAGTACCTATGAAAGAGTGAGACACCAGTGCTGATGACCCTCTTCCTGAAGCTTATAAATGGAAGGTTTTCGGAGTAAAGACGACGAAGGGCCCTTAATGCTGGACAGTTCCTGTTGCTGGAGTATTGCTGAAGCCTTTTCTCTTCAAGCTCTTGGATGGAGCAAGTGAAGAGAATATGCTCCAGAATCTGAGCTACATTCATTTAGTTAAGGCAAGGTCAGAGGCCTAAAGTCCGATTCATTAACAGACTTGGAAATTTACACCCTTGGGTCTATGAACTTACTTGTGTATAGTTTTACGACTTTGTGGAACTCACAAAGCTTTTTAGGAGTGTGCCTGGAATGCAGCCCTTGCGTAGCTGTCCATGGGCAATTCTGGGTCTTCTTGTGATTTCGCCTACAGACAGCTTAGTCTGTTGTCAAAAGACCTATTGTGTACAATGCCTGTACTTGTACTGGGCTTTGGATTTGCTCATTGCTTATCATTGGTCGGCTTTCATGTCAATCTATTTTGTTGCTTCTTGGCCAATGGTTTTCCCCCTCTTTTCATGTTTGTCTCTCCCCTATAGCAAAGCTTCTTTGCCATTCTTTTAATTGGACAGTTCCACTGCTTACATTCCCTGGCACCACTTTTTTTCTTTTGCTTTTTGCACTCTGTGGGAATGCATTTGTTTTCTAGCTCTGTTTCACCCTCTCCTATTCATCTCCACCTCTACCCATTCACCATGTTGCTCTATCACCCTAAGCTCGTCTGTTTCTTCCCCAACCCTCCCTTTTTATATAACATAATATGTATTTGTAAAGCGCACGTTCACCCATGGGCATCTTGGCGCGGAATAGCAGATGTTTATTGTCACCCAACTCAATGCTACTCATTTTATTGACTACAGAAGGATGAAAGGCTAAGTGGACCCGCCGGGATTTGAACCTGTGACCATGAGGTCGAATACAGGCCCTACAGTGGACACATTAGTCCATTGACATTGTCCTCCATTGCTCCCCTGCCCTCCCTGTTCACCACCAAGGCTCCTCTGTGGTATTTACTTGCTCCCCTGGCCCCCTCCTCACTCCTGTGTCGCTCCTTGCCTCTCCCCATCCACGTTTTTTAAAATTTAATTTACTTTTATAGAGCTGCAATTTCCATGCTTCCGCATGTGCCCACATACGTCATCAAAAAGTAGCCATTTTGGCTTTTTTTTTGTAATGTTGTTTAGCATCATCAACACATATTTTTAATGTAGAACAGCATAAACAACAAGTCCTGGCAAACCCAAAAGGTTGGCTAACACTTTTCAAAGGCACCATCTATTGGCTTTGCCAGTGATTGTTTTTATTTGCATGGGTTTGTCTCCAGTGCATCATTATACGCAATTTTGCACTGTGGCGAGGCTGAGCCGCCATGCAATGAAATTTGTTTTCCCTTTTTTTTCTCAACTAGGTGAATATTTTTCTAATAGAAAATCCTTCTTCCCTTCCCTCCACGACCCTTGGGGTGTTCCATCCTCCTTCCTACCTTGCAAAGGGATTTTTTTCAGCCCTTCACTAAATCTCTGATAATTTCCTGAGTGGGATAAGATGGAAAGGAAATTCTCATAAACTCAATTTTCCAATGTGGGGAGGGGTCGGAGATGAAATTGTGAATTCTCACAAGCCCTCTAGATTGTGTGTGGTCACACGCTATCAAGCGTCACCAGGCTCAGAAATGTCCCCTTCCACCCCCTTGTTGTGGATGTAATGTAATCCCACAGAATATTACGCAGTGTTCCACTAATATCCCAAGGGAGAAAAATCATTTAAAAAGGCAAAGTCACCTTTTCTGAATTCCTTGCAGTTCTAAAACCACCAATTTGTGCTCAAAAAGTCTAATTTACAATAACAAACAAATTCGTGCATCGAGCCCTTGATTGACAGGTGGCTTGTACTTATACTGACAAGGCATCTAGGTTCAGGGCCGCTTCCAGAGCACTTAAACGTGAATGCACTTTCTCGGTCATAGGATATGGTGTGAGTTGTGTATTTGGTTTTATAATTCAAGATACATATTCTGAAGGGTTTTTTTTACAGGGAGAAGACTTTTTGAGGGGATCTTGGCCCCCGATGACACGCCCAGTTATATCCCCTGGCAAGATGTTTGTTTGAGAAAAAGGACCTTGTTGGGGAACATTCATAAGTTCCATCACCTTCTGTTTCGGATGCATGCAACCTCTGATAGCATTTAGGGGCGATGAAAACCAGTTATTTCTTTTTCCCAACTCTATAGTTCTCATTTTGCAGTTCATGAAATGAGGCAAAGCTGCTGGGTTTGAGCATGTAACCTGCAGGCTGTACACAGACGTCCGCAGCACGTGCATTAACCCAGTGAACTATCGTACCAAATGGCACCGTGGAATCATGCATTAGGAAATTAAATAAAGAGAAAAGACTAACTGGTAACTAGGAATCTCTCTGTCACAACTTTGTTTTTTTCTTGCAAGAAAGTGTATGAATGACAACGACAATGACAGAGGTGCCCCATACCTTTGGGACTCACCTATACTACTAGCGTACCACATCATTCACTCATCCATACTACAGCCCAATTGCTTAATTTGGAAACAAAAAAACAACAATAAAACAAATTCAGAAGACCACCTTTTTTCGATCCCTACTTTCGCTCTTTGTCACTTTTTTCCTATTTTTATCATCCACCTTCTTTCTCTCTTTTGTCTCTTTCTCTGGGTCAAAGTCTGCGGATGCCAAATGATCTTGGTACCCAAATATGAGTGCGGGTGCCCTCCACCTGCAACCACCGACACAAATTAAGCACTGCATTAAACCTGCGCTGTTCTCATAGGTAAACTTGCCTTTACGTTTCTGGAAGTAGAACTAGTGAGAGGTAAAACTTCATTCCAACCTTGGAATGGAAAATGGGTCATTCTGGTGTTTTGCAGTTAATGGTTCTGAAAGGTAATTGGAATTTTAGATCAGCAATGTGCTTCTGTGCATCGTGCTGAGCTACCCTTGTCACATGTGCTCCCTGTGGGTGCAAGAGGTGAGGCAGATGGTGACAATGCACCCCATCCTTCCAAGAGCTTCAGCAGCCAAGAGTGACAGGCATGGACGTCATTTAGAGGTCGCCAGGGTTCGTTGCTGTGACCCCTGGGTTGCCTCCTGAGACCACTGGCACTGCCTTTGCGACCCCTGGCCTTGGAGGTGGCAAAATCATCGCCAGGAACACAGGGGCAGCTCGTCCTTATGGACATCGGTTTGGGGCTCAACTGTCCTTGTTTTCCGTCTATTTGTCTACTATACCAATATTGAATATTACCTTATTCGCTATTAGTGTAATAACACATGGAGTAGAAATAGCCGGAGCATGACCTCCCTGGTAGCTGAGTTAAGTAAAAAATACTTTTAAATGTATGCTGTGTGCATGCTTGCAGGTTTGAGTGTGTGTATGAGGGAATGTGTATGTATGCGTAAGCAGAGGGTGTGTATGTGTAAACATACGTGTGTGTGTGAAAGTGAAGGTCAAAGGGCATATGATGTCCAGGCATTTTGGTGACTTGAGGTCCATATTGACAGGGTTGGATTTTCATGGTATGCCTAGTAGAAACATTAGCTACTTGATGAGTGTACACTGAAGGTTGGATGGGGGTGGTGTGAGTCAAAGCTGTCCATTGAGATTTCTACCAAGCACGTTCCCTCAATTAACACCTGACCAAGCTATTTAGCCACACAGATACCACTTATGTGAGCAAACCACTAGTGTAAAGAAGCTTGAGGGGGCTCCCTGGGAACTATATCGAGGGCCCCCACCCTCCGGACTCAGTCAGGTGCTGTCATGCAAAGGTACTGTGCTGAGGGTGGCCATCTGGAGCTCAGGGCTGCGGGGCCTTTGTTACGCCACTGGGACTCAGCAAACAACAATTGAGGAGGCAAAAACAGGAAAGGTGGGATTTTGTCATGGTATTTGAATACATTCAGGATTACAATTCCACAGTTCGGTAGACGTCTGAGAAAATCTGCTCAAAGGGGTGAGTTGTCAACATTCCAGTGAATGGAAGGGTGGAGATAAAAACTTGCAGGCTTGTGAGTATTCAAAATATTTTGTAGGTAATCTCACACCCTGAAAAGGCCAAAGATGTACTGCTGCCAAAGGCAGAAGTAAACGTGGGCTTTCTACATTTTTATATGTGAAATTGCTTATACATTTGAGTGCTCCTGCAAATCCTTGCATGTAACTCCACTCCCTTTAATAGTGGTAGCATAACTCCACCTCCATTAATAGTGGTAGCATAACTCCACCCCCATTAATAGTGGTAGCGTAACTGCACCCCCATTAACAGTGGTAGCATAACTCCACCCCCATTAATAGTGGTAGCGTAACTGCACCCACATTAATAGTGGTAGCATAACTTCACCCCCATTAATAGTGGTAGCATAACTTCACCCCCGTTAATAGTAGTAGCATAAATCAACCCCCATTAACAGTGGTAGCATAACTCCACCCCCATTAATAGTGGTAGCGTAACTGCACCCACATTAATAGTGGTAGCATAACTGCACCCACATTAATAGTGGTAGCATAACTCCACCCCCATTAATAGTGGTAGCATAACTCCACCCCCATTAATAGTGGTACCATAACTCCACCTCCATTAATAGTGGTAGCATAACTCCATCCCCATTAATAGTAATAGCATAACTCCACCCCCATTAATAGTGGTAGCGTAACTCCACCTCCATTAATAGTGGTAGCGTAACTCCACCCCCAAATGGTAGCGTAACTCCACTCCCATTAATAGTGGTAGCGTATCGTCCCCAAATGCACCCCGGTAACTGGCCTACCTTAAAAAAGAGCAAATATCAACTGGCTAAGCACAATATCTATAGAGGAAATGAAAACGAGTGAAGTCATTTTACCTCACTAACAGGTCATCTAACATTCCATGGGACACTGAGGCATCAGATTATAAAAACATATAAAAGTGGGTGTTAGTGTGATGTTATATATCCATATGTCCGAAATAGGGAACACTATTTTTTAAGCCAGCAACAAGGCACGCAGCTGAAGTGGAGCGAATGGGAAAATCTTTAATGGGCCTAAACCTTGAATTAATCTTCATGAAATCAACAATTACGTGAAGACTTTGAATAATTTGTTCAAATGCCACGCCCACTTTTCGAACGGAAAGTAGATGCTACAGTGGATAATCAAACATTTTACTGTAATCTTGAATCGCTGCTAAGCCATGCCATAAGCAAGCTGTCCTGTTTTCAGGTGTCATTTATATATTAATGTCCAGCAGAAATGCTTCATGCAAAGTCAGCCAAGTTCACTACCTCTTCGTGGATTCGTTGTGAGGCCCCCAAGCTGTAGAAACAAGTCATAAGCTTAATTAATTTTTAATGATAGGCTCTTAGTATCAATACAAGAAATAAAAGCTAGGAAAGCCATTTTTAGGTCGAGTCTGAGCAGCGCATGTGCTGCTCCGCGAGGCATGCTGTAATGTACACTTTGGCTCGAAGCCCCTCCTCCTTTTTAACATTTGTTCCTGTTCATGCCTTTTATAAATGCATGCTTCTGTTTGGTCAGCATGTCTGATTCCTCCCGCCTATAGTTGTTTTAGATCCTCTCTGTGGACTGCCCCTGCTACATGTGGTTTTCCACGTTCTCTAACTAACATGAATTTATGCACACTCCTTTTTTCGTTGGGTGATGGCTTGCTGAAGAGGTATCACTTTTATGTGACAGACGCCGCGTTTCCATTTTGTTTATTTTGGGCACGGGGAGATACATGATTTCCCTAGAGGATGTTGCGTGTATTGCAGTGACCTCCCTTGTATGCTTCTCTCCACCATGCTTTACATGTCACTATGAAGCACCTGTGCTTCTCTGCACTAGGGCACCACTTTACCGTTCACCGTCAGTTTGTGCTCCCTCTTAACCCTCCCACTCTCCCCCACGCGTACTGATCACTATCCTGTATGATTCTTTGTGCCCCTACTATTCATGCCTCGTATGTGTGTTTTCCCATGCCGGCCACACAACTTCAATCCCTCTCCCCCGACCCGCTGTTTTCCAGTTAAAACTTTGTAATAAAAAAACTAAATTGTGTCTGTAACGTATCCTCAACTCAGAGTTTTTCTACACAGATATCTTTTTTACTGAAGTATCGCCAGGGAATCAGAGGCTGCTCAACATTAGAATGAGCTTTTACTGCACTGGGGCGAGAAACGTATTTAGGTGTGTTTGCTACAAAGATGGAACATATTGATGCTCCTAAAGAGAATGCAGGCACCACCTAGGGCCACACATGAAACCACTACAACCCAGGGACGTCTTAAGGATTTTTGGGGCCCTGGGCCAAACATATTTCAGGGGCCCCTGTTAGGAAAAGATTTAAATTTATGATCCAGTTAAAGCTCTTTCATACCCTCTTTGGCCAAGTCACTGACAGTGCACAAGCCACTGGTCCAAAATCAAAATGTGTTTACATCTACTATTCAGGGATATTGATGTGGTTTTCAATATTGCAACACCGCACCAGCTCGCTACTAGAATTGCAAATGCTCTCTGTGCCCCCCTCCCATGCGAGGACCTGTTTTGAGCTAAAATAAACTTTTTTTATGGATGTTGCATGAAACATAAACACAACATTTGTCTGAAAAATATCTGCAATAGACTCTCACACATTCCCCTTGTAAAAAATAAATTTAAGGAAAATGCTATTTACAACAATCTGTTTAAGAATTATTCAAGTTCATCAGGGCAAGACTCTCTCAGGGGCACCTAGGAAGGCTGGGGCCTTTGGCCAGAGTCCACTTTGCCCATGCCTTAAAACGTCTCTGCTACAACCACTTTATTGCTGAAAATGGCATGCTCAGACCGTCACCCTCCCGAGGTCCAAATGTTTCAAATTCTTCTTGGAGAGGTTTGGTAGCGAATCAGAGTCCCCAAGAACGGCCATCGTTTCGTTTCTTTCATAACCCCTGCCCAGGGGGTCTGCACCAGCCTTACGTGCCCCCTCCTCTCCAGCGTCTGGATATTTCACTATTAAAGGTGAGGGGGCTGTGGTGTGAAGGAGCGAGGCAGGAAGTCCCCGCCAGAGTTTCTAATGTGTACTACAAAGGCGGTGTTTGCGGTGTGCCTGCTCTGATGATCGTTGCGGAAGTGGGAGGGGTGGTGTGAGGGGAAAGGAATGTATTGCATGGCCAAGCAGTGGGGCAGCTCGAGAGAGAAGGTATTCGATGAGAGGGAAGGGCCTTTGATAACAATCATTGGCAAAATCAATAAATCTCGCCTTTGTGAAAATTAATGGCTTTGTCAGAGTTTTGTTTAGCCATGTTGTACTACATTATGACTGCTGTTCAATATGGCTGAAAGAAAAGGGAAAAAAGTGCTACGAAGTGGCCACTACCATCCACGTCATAGCGCTTTCAGCCATGCTGTGCAGCAGCACTACAGCTGTACAACGTAGCTTAAACAGGTCGACAAAGACACTAGCTCCGGCATAGGCAAGACCTATTGGCTTTGTCAATGCTTGTTTAATCTTGCAAACCTCAGCCAAGCCTTGCTTTTGAAAGAAACAAGGCACTAGTAGAAGGCTTCCCTAATGCAGCATGGTTGAGAAAGTGTTGTACCATGATATATGAGTGTTGAAATATAGTCCAATGCAGTGGTGATCTCATACATGTTCTTAGAATTACTAGAACAGGGATATCCCAAGATATGTCATGATTGGCAGCAGTTTAGTTATCCTTCGAGAGTAAACCAATGTGCTCTTCCAGAAATACTATAGTCACATGGGCCTGATGTTCTAACTGATTTTGCGCTCACAGGGTCTACAATTTACAACAAGCATTGGCATAGCCAATAGGTCTCGCTTTGGGACCTTATAAGTATTTAGTTATGCAGCACAATATCCTTGGTGCAACAACATCTGTTGCATAGCAAAACACTTATAAGGTCCCAAAGGCAGACCTATTGGCTATGCCAATGCTTGTTGCTGTTTTTGTGGTACTGCAAGATATAGGGATGTTATTTGTCACAGTTTACAGTTTGGATTAGATCATTGATGACACTATTGTTCATAGGATCACGATGTCTCCAGTGACATCTTGCTGCCCAGGTCGTGCCAAGGGGTTCCTTTTCTGGTGGTTCTGCTGTCCTGATCGAGCAGAAGGTCCTGCTGCAGTTGTCTCCTCCCTTTGTGTGTGTGGTTGTGGTTGTGTGTGTGGTTGTGGTTGTGTGTGTGGTTGTGTGTGTGTGTGTGTGTGGTTGTTTGTGGTTGTGGTTGTGGGTGTGGTTGTGGGTGTGGTTGCAGTTGTGTGTGTGTGGTTGTGTGTGTGGTTGTGTGGTTGGTTGTGGTTGGTTGTA
The DNA here is from genome assembly GCF_964204655.1 of Triturus cristatus. Taxonomy (NCBI): domain Eukaryota; kingdom Metazoa; phylum Chordata; class Amphibia; order Caudata; family Salamandridae; genus Triturus; species Triturus cristatus. Next base: position 1,390,171,024 of record NC_140591.1, on the reverse strand, counting down.
TGTGTGTGGTTTGTTGTGGTTGTTTGTGTGGTTGTTTGTGTGTGTGTGGTTGTGTGTGTGGTTGTGTGTGTGGTTGTGTGCGTATGTGTTGTATGTGAGAGCAAAGGCACAAGCAATAAAAAACGAATGAGAACAAAGGCACAAGCAATGAAAAAAATAAATGTGAACACAGGCACAGGCAGTAAAAAAACGAATGAGAACAAAGGCACAAGCAATGAAAAAAGAATGAGGACAAAGGCACAAGCAATGACAAGCATTTACAATGCAATGGTCTCGGCATTGGTAAAGTTAGAGCTATTGGCTTTGCTCATGACATTATTTTTGTTTATGTGTTTGTTTTTAAAACATTTAAAGAAACGGCATTGTCATGAGCAATGCCAATAGCTCTAACTTTAACAATGCCGAGACCGTTGCATTGTAAATGCTTGTTCAGGATATGTGCCCTGTGTGCATGGCTATTTGGGTTGGAAGGGCGCAGGTCGGAGCGCTGGTGCCTGTTTCAGACCGCTGTGTTAGTTGCTCCATGATGCAGAACACTGGATGCCATCGATTTTCAATTGGAACAAATTGTGCGGTGTATCGATTACTGTGCTCGTGCAAGTGGAGCCAGCAGCCCTTGCGGTGGAAGGGGGTGTGGGGTCTTCGCCAGCACATGCCCCCGGAGAGAAAGGGGGTACGGAGGCAGGCAGCACACGGCCCCCCAGAGAGAACGCAGCACAAGGCGCCGCAGAGCACACATGGCGTCCGTTTAACATCCCCGTCCCAGTGTCTACAGACCTGCTGTGTGCACACAGCTCACTAGTGCAGCCAGACAAGCACCTAGAGCTCACACGCGTCACAGCACAATGAACGAGAGACACGCTTGTGTGCACCAGATGAAGGTAACAAATGGTTATGATCCAAACATTAAATAAATGAACGCACAACGTTGTTTAAATACCTGTCAGGCTTTCACTCTTGGGGAGGGCACCACCCCCGCCAGGTCTTTAGTTAGAGTTTTCACTCACTCGTGCAATGGTGCGGTAGCACCGTCGGTGTTTGACTGCGTCCCCCCGCGCCCTATACTGCTGTCTTCTTGGGGTCCGGAGTAGGCGCTACTCGCCGAAGAGATTACAACTCCTCGTTGGAGTAGTAAGCGCTATAAAGATACAGCACGTGTCTGAATACGTGACATCTCACATAGAGGCACTGAAGTACTCAGGGGGCAGGAGTTTAGTGTCACGTTTTTACACAGACAAATACAGACTGAAAACAATGCGTTTCCTGTCTGTATTTACTTCTAAAAGCAGAAAAATAGAGAAGAGAGCGCTTCTTGTGAGGTGTCCATGCCACCGCGCAAAAGATTCCAGGTTAACAGCTGAGCAGATGGACAGAAGGGGTCAAACAGATCGAGATGTTCTTAAATGCAAGTATATGTTCACACATTTGCATATAATGCTTATATTTACTTCTCGTGTAGTGCGTTATGTCTGGCTGCTTCATTTTCTAAAATGCTTACGTGCGTTTATCAAGTGCGCGCCTCTATTCATTCTCAAAACTCAAAATAAATATGAACACCAGCACGACGAGCGGAAAAAAATCTGGGATGGCGAAAGAAATATGGATAAATACAAACGGAAATATTAAATGATTGCCATAAAACCGGAAGCTCCAGTGATGGTGGGGGGGGGGGGGGGTGGAGGGGCTACAGGGTGCAGATTTCAGTTCTTTCTAATTGTCCTCCGTGCTCTGGCTGCAGGGTGAGTCCTTGCGCGCAGTGTGACCCCGCCCTCCCCTCCCTGTCACCACCGGTACTTGTCACCTGAATGCCCGGGAGCCCTAATTATGATGGTATGGTGGTATGGGGGGTGGGTGGAAGTACTTTAATTGCCTTCCGTGCTCTGGCTGCAGGGTGAGTCCTGGCGCACGGTGTGGCCTGCGGCGCACGGTGTGGCCTGCGGCGCACGGCACCGGACAGGGAGGCCCCCGCCCTCCCTCCCTGTCACCACCGGTACATGTCACCTGAATGCCTGGGAGCCCTAATTATGATGGTATGGGGGTGGGTGGAAGTACTTTCTAACTACCTTCCGTGCTCTGGCTACAGGGTGAGTCCTTGCGCACTGTGCGACCTGTGGCGCACGGCACCGGCCAGTGAAGTCCTCGCCCCCCCTCCTTGTCACCGCCTGTACGTCACCAGATGCAGCCAGACGGGCAGAAACACCAGACCTGGCTTGAACCCCCGCGTTAAGAACGGTCCAGCGGCTCCAGTGGGCCCAAGGACCACCTGCCCATGTAGGGCCTTAACGCACTGACGACCGTGCACTATCAAGAGGCGCTGACCGCGCTTGGCGGCCCCGAAAGAACAGGCTCATTGTTCAAAGGACCCCAAGTGGTCCGACGGGCCACTCCAAAAGGGAAACTGCCCCGGATGGCGAAGCGGTGATACATGGAGGGGTTTGTCCTGTCACGGAGCCCAGCAGCCCCGGTGGTGTTGGGGGAGGGCTGGGGGTAATATCCGGTCAATATTAAAGGACTGGACCGCGGTTACCAACAGTGAACCCTCCACCTGCACAACGCCCTCGAGCCAGCAGCGTCAGCCACGGAAACCGTCGGCCACCGACTTCCCAAAATTCAAAGGGGGCGACTGGCGAGTGACGCGTAAGTGTCTGACGTGTATGAGAGGGAGAACCGAGGGCCAATCGCGAGTTTGTTTTGACCCCAACCAAGGCGCCCGGACGTTCTCACGATGCTGGCTGCGGTGGTTAAAAATATCGACGATGCTACAAAAGGACACAGGGCGCAAGAAGCTGGTGACACGAGGCCAAGAAAAACACTGTCCCATTAAAACGATTACACAGCACCACGTCGCGGGTGACACGAAAGCGCCGCGGGTTCTTCACTGTGCCTCCAGACACTAGGATTCATTCACTCGGACAGATGCCCTGGGCGGAGAGGGGGCGCCTCGAAGGGTGCGTCTTTTGAGAAAGGAAAGCCCTTTCCTGGCTCAGCGCCTCGCGAGTTTCCTGGCTTCTGCGCGCTTGCCATTTGGCCCCATCGCTGCCTCACTCTGCTGGCTTGAACGATGGTGCCCACAGCCGGCACTAGGCTGTGGTGTCTCCACTGGCTCCAGCCGGGGGGGGGAGGGGGGTTCGCGGGTGCAGCTTTGTCCAGACGCCTCGTGTTCTCTCACTCAATTCTTATCTATTTCTTCTGAAGTGGATACTTACCTAGCCAGTGAGGCCCATTGGAGACTGGTGTGCCCTACAGCTGGTTTCCCGTGTCACCACCGCCTTTCTCCGAGGCAGAGAAGAACTGCCTCGGAGAAACGCAGCCTCGGTTTCGGATTCGGGGGCGTGTTTCTTTTTCTCTCCTCTTGCCATTGGCTGGAGGAGAGAAAAACACGCCCTGCGAAAAGCAACGAAAAAACACGCCCCCCGATCCGAAAAGGACGGGGCTTCAACGGAGTGACTGGACCTCTTCTCCAGTGGCTGGCCAGCATTTAAGAGGCCAGCCAATGGACAACAGGAGAGAAGAGGGGCGGGTGCAAGCCCCTCTTCTCAAAGTCACTCAAACTCATTAAATCTCGGAGCGAGACTGCGCAAGCGCAGCCTTCGCAGCTGAGACCTAAAAAACGAATGACAGTGAATGGCACAATGTTAGCCACAAAATAATAGTAATGTAGGACAGGAGATTAGGCATGAGGCACAATAGCGGGTATTAATAGTCCGATGGGCACGAGGCACAGCGGTCTCGAACCCTACCTGGGAGGAGATAGAGGATCTTGTGGCAGAGCAGAGCACAGTGGAGCTGTTGGGGAGAAAGCAGACCTCAGACAGTTTCTAGAAGAATTGGCATTGGACATCAGGAGGCCTGTCTGAAATACTGAATGGCTATTTTAGATATATGCAATGTACCCAAAGGACATGAATTAAAACTAACTATTTTTAATATATTTGGATTCACTTGAAATGTTACTTTCTTCCTTTGACTGTATAAATATTTGTTGATATGAAATTAAAACGAAAGAAAGTTAATATTGCTCATTCTCTTGTTTTATTTAGTTGTTTGTATGTTATTTCTTTCGGATTTTTGTCAAAATAATGTTTATATTATTGTATTTGTTTAAATAATAAACTATTGTTCTGTACCTTTTATTCATATTGGAAAGCTGTGTTTTTGTTCATTTCTGGTACCCATCGCTAATTTAATCAATTGCTTAACATTTGAAACAGCAATTTATTTATTGCCAAAGCTACAAATAAAGCTACAAATAACCAGAAAAACATTAACTCCCATAAGCACCAAGGAAGGGCGTAGCTTTCTTAGTGGAAACTCGCATATTGGTGGGAAGAATTGGAAAATTAGTTGACCACTTGATGGAGCTGTAAGTAACTATTAGGATTTAAATAAAAAATTACAATTTTTAACAGATTTATAGCCGCTGTACCGCAGAATACTTAAATCTGGGGTGAAAGAAGCAGCTTTTACACTAAAATCCATAAAAATGTCCAGTAATCCGGTTATGCTCATTGTGACATCTGACCTCCAGAATTTGTTTATTCTGTCTGTCGATAGTTGCAACAGTAAACCAAAAAGGTGCAGAAATAACTGGTCCTAACTCCAATACCGCAGGTCTTTCACTTTTTTTTCTGGCCATCCTCTCTACATAATTATAATTCCTCCCAATAAGTGTGATGCTGCGGTTGGGCTTTAATCACGGTGTCTTGCGTCAATTCATATAAACGTGTGTGGTGCTACTTACCCAGGGATTTCAAGAAATGGGATAAAAGCTTTATGAAATGTGCCTATATTTTTTAACATAGACAAGCAAGTGCCTGAGTGGGTGTTATGATTTTTTCCAAGTGATATCATCCTATGAATGAATGTGTGCCAAAGTGTTTTTGGCGAATCCAAACAAATATTAATTGCTATTAACCATTTTATGTGAATGTTTTACTATTTCATTTAAATTCCCCTGATCATGTATTTTAGTGTCACTTTAATAACGCTATCGAGTGAATACATTACAAATACACACTTTTGAAAGGACAATTATACAAATAGGTTGTTCTCAGATTGACTATCAAGTCTGATTTGTTGTTGGCAGTAAGAAATCAGGATTCATTCAATCATGTTTTTCGGATGCTGTGATTTGAACAAATACTACTATAGTTATGCACGCTGTTGGGAATACATTACGTACCGAGTTCAGTTCCTTAATCACGTACAATTGAAGTGGTATTTTGCCTGGTACTCGTGTGAACATGTGTTCGTGAGCTATTGCCGCATGATTCATTTGCAAAGGGAGAACATGCCTCAGAGGTGCTTCATTTGCAAGGACATGCTGCAGGCCGCAGGCTCGGTTACATTTCTTCAATCCTATATGTCGGGACCAACACGTGCTTTTCAATACACCAGCGCCTGGACTCGGTGAAAGCTTTTGATAAATCATGTTGATGACATATAAAGGTATTATACGAACATGTTTTTATATTTTTTCACTGGGGTGTCTTTGTTTGGCATTCTTTAAGTAAGGCGTCATTTCTTCTCTCGTTCCGCTCTCTGTGCCAGGTAGAATGGATCCTTTTAGATTCGTGTGGTGTGGGATACGACATTTGAAGCTGATCCAAGTGTGTCCTGTTTTATATATTTTAATGGGATTCCCCAAAGGAGGAATGCCAGTGCTGTAAATATACCAAGTACATACTTTTTACAGTTTATTAAGCAGAAGTGTTGGAGGCCAAACCGAAGACAAAACGGTATCACCCACTGGGAGAATCCCGAACGCTTGTAAGCGCGAAGTCGGGGGGAGGGGCAGAGGCAGGGAGCAAGCAAGAGGAAACACAGATGGTTGCTGAAGGCTGGCGGTTCGCCCGTGCACGCTCGCGTGAACACAAGCTTGTTGCCAGCCAGCAGCACTTTGAAAACTCACCTACTAAAGTCTCTCCGAGCAGCGCATGCGCGTTGACTCAGCGAGACCTAAAAAACTGGCTTGCACCCACAAAATCACAGGTCGCAATGTGCAAAAGCCATTTTGAAAGTCAAAGTCTTTTTGACTGCATAAAATGGCTTTTGCAACTCATTCTGACTAGCAAGGAGGAGGGGGCGTGAAAGAGATGTTTCCCTCAGATTTGTGAATCTTAGTACCATTTATCAATGGCTTGAGACTACAGTGCGGTTCAAATGACTGAAAGGGTGCTAGTAATACCTGACCTGGGACAGCTTCATCTTCTCCTCTACCCATGCCCCACTGTCATTCCTTACATGTGGACATTTTTACTATTGTATAACACATTTTATTGAGTTTTCCCCCCCAAAAAAATACAAGGGGGAAAATAGGTTTGCAATAATTGACCAGACCCAATCCAATGACGTGCCTAGTTCGAAATCCTGGTGATAGTTTTATACGATACATGGTTCAACTGCAAGTAGAATCATACCTCAGGCATCTTAACTCCAAAGATCTCATCTCTCTTTCAGCATTACATTCTAAAAATTGAGGTAATGGTCAAAAACAGTGAAGTACAAAAGTGTAACTTGTCAAATACCCAACTCCCCTTCCATCCCCCTTTAGGTGTCCTTCTTATTTTAGGTTATTGAGGAATCCCAGTCTCCTCAATTATGTGAAAATGTTTTTATTGCAGCCTCGGTATCTTTCAGGGACAAAGGCTGCTCTTAAGAGAAACATATGTATATCGGAGGCATGTGAACA